>NC_056737.1:1326859642-1327104642 GCF_019279795.1 Protopterus annectens | reverse complement strand
ATAAATTCACTGTAAAATATGAACTGTGACACTAAAACTCACTGTAAATATGAACTGAACACTAGTAGTTTAAATTTCTTGCCTCAAAGTCATATTCACACTTGATGTTCTTCGTGTTTCACTGTTGCAGTCAATACATTAGGGTAATCCTGCTGGCAGGTTGCCCTCAGCCGGCCTGAATTCCAAAGTCTTGGGTCCTGCATTGGCTGCTATTGCCCCTTCACTGATGTCAGGTCATCAGGGGTATAAAAGATGCAGCCGACGCCATTTTCTTTAGTCTTTCTTGCCACGCAGTGCTCGAAGCAGAAGCAGTTCGCAAGTACCGGTCGGCCGACTCCTGAGATTTTCATGTTCAAGTTTCAGATCCGAAGTCTTCAATAAAGCTAAGTACCCCGTTGGGGAAACTTTTTTCTTGCTCCAGACCGATGTCAGAAAAAGTAATAATTGTATTTCTTGTGGGAAGCAAATACCTCATAAGGATTTTCATTCTTACTGTATTCCTTGCCTAGGCCCTGATCACAACATTTCTGGTTGTCGGTTTTGTGCTAGATTTAACCAACGCACTATTAAGCGTCGGTCTGATTTTACTTTAAACTATTTTGGACGCCGGTTTAATTATCCAGAAATGTCGTCAGATAGCCATCCGACTATCGGAGTTCACAAGAAACGCAAAGAAAAGGAAAGAGATAGACAACCGAGGCCCAAAACTGACAACGAAGCTTCTCCTAAGCCAATCGCCAGTTCTCAGTGAGGCGTTTTTGCAGCCCCTGACACCCGCTACTTTAGAGTCGCAGGCTGCTACCGACTCCCACGTGGAGTCGACCATGCCGCTGGAAACTCAGCGTATTGGAGCCTCGAATATTATCCCTTCAGATGGAGCCTCTGAGCAGGAACCGGCATCTGAGGGTGTATTCAGACCTAAACATCTTTACATTAAACCTACTTCAGCTTCACAGGCAAAGACTAAAGCACCTTCCAAAGCAAAGAAACAAACTCAAGAGCCACGTGGTCAGGCCTCTATGCCCAAAAAACAGATGCTCAAAATGGCCGAAGACTTGATTACCTTGATCAGGGGTTCCCATCCCCCTCCTGATAAGAGGCCTAGGCAAGAGACTGACTATGAATCTTCAGATCAGGTTTCCATTTCTTCTGATTCCTCTTCTGATCAGGAGTATTCTCTTCCACCTATGAGGATCCTGATGCTGAAGAATCTATACATTCAGCTTCTCCTCCAGAGGACTATTCTTTTGGGGAAACCTTACATACCATGAGGGAGCATTTCCACTGGGAGAGCCAAGATTTTTCAGAATCTAAAAAGAGGCTCAGGGATTTCCTTTTACTACCTCAACACAAGCCACTAGCCATCCCACCTGTGTTAGACATTGTAGATTGTGTTTTCGGAGTCTAGTCTTACCCCTGACTCCTTACCTCCAGCTCCTGTTAAGCCTGACAGATATTACAGGGTTCCTGACTCTCATAAATTCCTTTTTAAAAACCCTGCGGTAGACCCAGAAACTATTTCTCAGGGTCCCAAAGGAGTTAAGGCTTCCACTGCAAAAAACCCTACCCACTCTGACAGAGATTCTAGGGCACTGGATAGATGGAGAAAAAATGTTTAAACATCTGCTACCTTGGCTATAAGGGCCTTAAACTGTCAGTTTCATATGCTCAAATATCAGCAACATGTCATGGCATTGCTTAAACAGAAAATGTTGTTAAACTCTGAATGTGCAGAAAACAAGGAAATTATTGCATGCAGCTGAACAAGTTGGAAAGCATACTTTGCAATGTGGGTTTGATTCTTTAGAGGCCTCCTGTAGGGCCGCAGTTACAGGTTTTGTAATTAGGAGGCATGCTTGCTTAAAGGAACAAAATCTGCCTGATCATGTTAAAGTTAAATTATTAGATGCACCTTTACAGCATGATACTTTGTTTGGTGTTAAGGCAGAAGAGGTGTTAAAGAAAATGGAGGACAAAGCTAAATCTATGCAAACGGTCAAAGATTTTTTACAAGTACAGTCACCTAGGTTTAGTGGACACTGGCCAACAAAAAATTGGTCCTTTCCTGTGTCATACAGACCTCAAAGGGGCAGATCCAGACACCCTAGAGGCAGATCCCAGGCGCAAGGTTCATACCGCTCAAAGCAATGGGGGGCTTCTACCTCCAAAGGTGGAGAAGACAAATCACGACCATACAGGAAACAGCCCCAATGACTTCCCCCTGCCTGCACCAAGCACTTATCTACTGGCAGCACCCTTAGGGGGAAAATTAGCACTTTTTTCACAAAATTGGCACATTATAACCCAGGACAAATGGGTCCTAAATATTGTGTCACAAGGCTACAAGTTCCATTTCCATACCCTGCCAAAGGCAAACGGCTGGCCAGATCTGCCAAAAGATCAATGGGCAGAGGCACAAAAACAAGTCTCATCCCTCATGGACATGGGGTCATTCAACAAGTACCAGAGCAAGAGCGGGGACAAGGATTTTACTCAAGACTGTTCTTGGTACCCAGAAAGGACTAGGCCTGGAGGCCAATACTGGACCTATCTATTTTAAACACATTCCTGGATATACCAAAATTCAAGATGTTGACTTTGCAGCAGCTTCTGCCCATGCTGGGCAAGAATGCTTGGCTTGTGATTTTAGACCTAAAAGAGGGTCTTTACAAAGTGCCTGGCACCAGTAATTGCATTCTGCAGACAAAGAGGAATACAGATATATCCTTACTTGGATGACTGTCTAATTCAAGCAGAGAACAAGGACATTCTTCTACAGCATGCCTAGGGTACACAGTCAGTGAAAAGAAATCAAAACTAGTGCCCTCTCAAGAGATAATATTCCTGGGTGCAAGCTTAAATACAACTGCCCAGATGGCTTATCTCATGCCAGACAAACAAAGGCAACTGACTACCTATTTCAAAATGTTGGCAACAAAGGCCCAGTTATCTGCAAGAAAAATTCTGCAGGCTTTGGGCTTCATGGCATCCTGCATCCTACTAATTCCATATGCAAGACTGCATATGAGGAAACTTCAACGATACCTAAAAAGTGTTTGGACTCAACATTGCCACAGCCTGGAAACTATGATTACTCTCATTCCCTGCCTGCAACAGGAGTTTTGATGGTGGGCAAAGACTTGTCACCAAAAACAAGGGACAGCCATTCACATTACTCTCAGCCAGACAGACGCTAACAACGGATGCATCAGATTATGCCTGGGGGGCCCACATGGCAGGAAGATGCATTCAGGGCACATGGACCTCAAACCAAATGCATCTACATATCAATCAAAAAGAGATGCTAGCAGTTCAAAATGCCCTGACAGCCTTCAAGGACCTACTTCATCCAGGACAACAACTGGTAAAGACAGACAACACCACGGTCATGTGTTATATAAACAATCAGGGGGGCACACATTCTTACCCCCTTTGCAGGCTAGCCATGGTTTTGTGGGACACAGCATTGACTTACCAAGTACATCTGCTGCAGGCACAGTTCCTGCCAGGAAGGAAAAATACTCTGGCAGACGAACTAAGCAGAAACCTCATGGATCCCCACGAGTGGCACCTGGACCCAAAAGTCTTAAGCATGATAACAAGAAAATGGGGATGCCCAGACATAGATCTGTTTGCCTTCCCTCACAACTACCAACTAAAAAGATTTTGCACAAGGAATTATCACAGACAAGCATCGAAAGTGGACGCCCTATCTTTCAGCTGGAAAAACCTATCAGTATATGCATTTCCCCCTCTGCCTCTCCTCCTCAAGGTACTCCTAAAGGTCAGACTGGAGAAGCCAAGGATGATACCGATTGCCCCAGACTGGCCCCGCCAGTACTGGTATCCAGTACTAAGGATCTTGTCTCAATGCCCAGCTTGGACCTTACCTCAAATACCTCAGCTACTGTCCCAGCAAAACAGTCAGATCCTACACAGCCAACTCAGAACTTTAAACCTGACTGCATGGCGAATAATGTAGTCATACAAAACACACCTCTCAGTAAAGCTGTGATGGATGTCATTTTGGAAGCCAGAATGCCTAGTACTAGAAAATCTTATGCTGGAAAATGGAAGAGATTCTGTGCTTGGAACCAGGCACAAGGAACTGATACAGCTGTGCCAAATATTCCTCAGATTTTGCAATACTTAACTGAGATGCTGGACAAAGGGCTATCTTTTTCATCTATTAAACTTCATGCCTCTGCCATTTTGGCTCATTATACAATGTAGAGCCACCAATCTTTTCTCATCCCTTATTAAAGTAGTACCTCAGAGGAGCCAAAAATTTTAAGACCTCCAAGGAGATGGGATCTCAACTATGTCTTGGAAAATCTCACCCTCCCTCCTATTGAGCCAGCGGCTACTGCTGATATAAAGTTTTTATCTTGGAAAACGGCTCTGCTCCTAGCAATAACTTTTGCAAGACGAGTTTCAGAGCTACAGGCACCCATGGCTGTGGAACCTTTTATCATTTTTTATCCAGACAGGGTCTCTCTGAGGACAAACCCAACATTTATGCCTAAGGTGGTGTCCAGTGTGGCTCTCAACCAAACTATTCACCTGCCAACCTTTTACCCAAATCCACAGAACAAGGGGGAGAGAATTCTGCATTCTTTGGACGTACACAGACAGCTTAGATGGTTTACTATTAAAATGTCGAATGGCACTACGTTGACTGTACTATAGTCTAACACGGAAGTTCGAAAATAGTAATGTCGACGACAAAAAAACAATCTAGGACTGTGTTTTAACATGGGTCGAGGTAAATACTGAACACCTACCTCGACCCATGTTAAAACCATTCCTAGATTGTTTTTTTGTCGTCGACATTACTATTTTCGATATTCCGTGTTCAACTGTAGTACAGTCGACGTAGTGCCGTTCGACATTTTAATAGTAAACCGCTTAGATTCTACTTGGACAGAACCAAAGTTTTCAGAAAGACAGAGCAGTTACTAGTGGCATATGCTGCAGGATCACAAGGAAAGGCAATCTCAAAGCAGATTATTTCAAAGTGGATAGGCCACTCCATTCGTTTCTGCTATGTACACCATGGCAAGCCAGTACCTAAGGGCATTAGGCCACACTCAACTAGAGCTGCAGCCACTTCAGCAGCCTTTCTCAGGGGAGTACCTACCAAGGACATTTTAGAGGCTGCTACTTGAAGTTCAGTGCACACCTTTACAAAGCAGTGTCATCTGCCATTCTACTCTAAATCCAGGGCAGGCTTTGCCACTGCAGTTCTGCAGAGCCTCATAGCCGCTCCTAATACTGTTTAGCTCCAGCCTCCAACCTTAGCTTTGGGACTCTACCCAAATGTAATGACTGCAACAGTGAAACACGAAGAACATAGTACAGTTGTGTACACTTGCCATAAATGTAGATGTTCGAGCGTATTCACTGTTGCAGTCCAGGTTACCCACCCGCCATCCCCCTTTCTTCTGATGAAACCTATCTTTCCTTCTCTGATTTATACAACCTATGTGGTGTATTTGCTTGTACATGGAGGTAATGTTTATATTGGTGCATGTATTTATATATATATATATATATATATATATATATATATATATATATATATATATATATATATATATATATAAATTTTGGCTACCCTTTTAGGGGGCACCTGACATCTGGGGCAAGAAAAACTAAAGAAAATGGCATCGGCTGCATCTTTTATACCCTTGACGACCTGACATCAGGGAAGGGGCAACAACAGCCGACGCAGGACCCAAGACTGTGGAATTCAGGCCGGCTGAAGGCAACCTGCCAGCAGGATTACCCAGATGTAATGACTGCAACAGTGAATACACTCGAACATCTACATTTATGGTAAGTGTACACAACTGTACTTTTTCTGCCAGTAATATAATTTTGTATTTTGGTATTTTTATTTCTCATATTCAAAACTGATTGTACTAATTGCATAGCCTATGTCTATTGTTGTAATGGGTGGTGACAATGTAGCAAATAGTGCTGGAGCTTTTCTCCCCGGGTCTTGGCTGAAAAAGTCTGCCCAGTCAGAATAACCCAGCCAACAAATGTCACAATAAAATAAAATGAATAAATAAATATCCCTGCTGCAGTATTCATAACCTAAGGGATCTCCTGCCAAAGATAGCCCAATGTCTGGCCAGTATAACAAAGCCTTTAGTACTAATAGGTGTCATACTTCACATGGGTGCTCCCTGCCCAAGGCGTAGGGCATAAAGTTAATGTACGGATGCATACACTCAGAATTTGTTTACTACCAGTCTGAATGCCATCATCGGTTTTCAGATACCTAATCCATTGGGGTTTCTTCTTATCATTCTTTTTTTTATTTAGCGCTGTTGGGTTTTTGTCATTCAGAAAGAGTCAGTGTGGGAGGCAGATTCCCAATAAAGACCGTAACGAGCAGTGCCTTTTCTATTTGGGGGCCTCCCACAAACATATGCAGTATTCTGTCTCCCAGGCCTTTGTCCTAAGATCCTATGTAGTCATCTTATTTACCTTGAAAAACAATGCCTTAAGCTGTTGGCTCAACATGCTTTGACAGAGTCTTCCTATCATGAAGGTCAGTCATCTGACAAGAAAAAGGCCAAAAAATCTTGGGTCTGATATGGCTGCTGTCCAGCCTCACCCAGGACGTCTGTCTTGAGGCTAGAAAAAACCCAGATCATCATCCATTGGTTGCCTCAGATTTCTCTGTCTCAAACCCCGTCAGAGCCTGGCATGGCTCTGACTTCTCACACATCCTTGGAGGCTTTACAAACATCTGCTCCTGATGTTGAGGGGGAAACTCAGCTTATATCTGAGGGACTGAGGGGGGTTCCGCAGATCTTAGTTAGGGAGGAAATCCCTATTACACTTATTGAATGTCTCCAGGGGTCTGACTCTCCGAAGGTGTGTCATTCTGACATCCCATAGAAAAAGAGACAGAAAAACAAATATATTTCACATGTAATTAAGGATCTCCAATGTGAATGGCAAGATTTTACTTGTGTATGGGGGGGGGGGTTAATGACTTAATGGCTTTAAAGCCTCCTCAAGGGGTGGCTGTGCCTACCTCTCCAAGGTCTTCCAATCCTGTTAAAATAGCCAAAGAACTAGATTCTTCAAATAAGGATCTGGATTCTGGGGAAGATCCCCTGGCTTACTCTTCTTTCTTCCTGGCTTACTCTTCTCAAATTCTTTCCTCCTTGGACTATGGTTCAGAGGGAGAGGATTCTGTTAGTCTACATTCCCCTTTGGAGTAGCTCTCTTTTGGCAGTGCTGTTCCCTACGTGATGGAGATTTTAAGTGGGACTGTTCTCAAGTCCCTAATATTCAGAAAAGTTAGTATGAGCTCCTCCAGATGGAGTCTCCTAAGCCATCAGCCATTCCCTCTGTTCTGGCTCCCCTCCTGGATATGCAAGTTTCAGAGGAATTATCCCTCCAAATCTACTTTTGTTCGTAGGCAGTCTCGCCCTCCACCTAAGGGCAAAAAGGGTTCTATGCATAATGCCTCCTGCTAAGTCTACTCAAATCCCTACTTCTCAGAAACCTCCTTTTCAGGATAAGCCAGGTTTCATTTGACAATGTTTTTCCCCTTTCCCTCGGTCATGTTCCCTTATTCAGCCATCTTTTCCATTTTCTTCTAAATTGGTTAAAGATCACAACATCCTCTTGGGTTCTGTCCTTTATCTGTCAGTGATATTTCATGGTTTGGAAATCCCTTCCTCCCTATTTGTACATCCCTCAGCCTCCTTGGGAACAACTTCCTCTTTTTCCAGAGGTGCTTCTTTCTGTCTTGGTCTAGGGCACCATTCCAGCTGTGCCTCCTGCCCTGGTAGGAAGAGTTTTTATTCCAGAATGTTTTTGATTCCCAGAAAGGAGGCACTTTGAGACCTATTTTGGATCTTTCCCAAATCTACACCTTTCTCAGGATTCCTCCCTTTCAAATGTCTGTTCAGACTCTATTTCCCCTTCTGCTATAGGCCTTTCTGGTTTCTCTGGCCCTCAAAGATGCCTACCTTCATATTCCTGTCCTCCCCCTTTAAGGAAATGTTTACGTTTCTGTTTCTTCCTTGCATTTTCAGTTCTCTACTTTGCCTTTTGATCTCTCTACTACTCTAAGGGTATTCAACAAATGCCTCGCTCCTGTCATTGCCTTTTGCAAGATGAGAGGAATTCAGATCTTTCCTTATCTGGACAATCTGCTCATTCAAGCTTCTTTCCCTGACACTCTAGTCAGGATCTCCAGTTTACTTTTTCCTGGGGTTCATCATAAACTTTCAGAAATCAGTTCTGACTTCTTCTCAGGATCATGTTTTCCTTGGTTGGAGGCTTCAGACCGTCTTCATGCTGGCATCTTTGCCTGTCCCCAAGGCTCTGCCTCTTACTGCTTTTTTCCTCTGGCATTAGTTACAGCCAGGGAATTTCTTGGTCCTCACGTTCTTGGTTTCCACTATTCCCATGCTTCCTCTGGCCAGGCTCCACATGAGAAAACTTCAGTGGTACTTTAAGTTGGTGTGGCTCCAACGTTGCCACCCTCTTGTCTTCCTGATACCCTTCCTCCTCCCCTCTCTCAAGCTTGAGCTTCAGTGGTGGGTTCATCGACTTTCTGTCAACCTGGGGCTTCCTTTTAAGGTGTAGTTCTGACTTGAGAGCTCTTTACAGATGCATCAGATAGGAGATGGAGGCCGCCTCCTGCTCTGTCAAGGTTCATGGTCTCTGGACTCTGTCAGAGATTGGACCACATCAGTATAAAGCAGATGACTGTTCTGCTTCTAGCTCTTCAGGCTTTTTATTGCCTCTTTCATCCCGGGCTCCTCAAAATTTTCATAGACAATTGTCAACAAGCTAGGGGCTACAAGTTCTTATCTTCTTTGCAGACTAGCTGTTTAGGTCTAGAATCTAGCTGTCCAGTATCTTGTGACTTTTCAGGCACTTTGCATTTGCTCGGAGCATAATCTAGTGGCAGTCTCTTTGAGCAGGTCCAGCACACAAGCTCATGAATAGATGCTTCAGAGAGATGTGTTCCTGGACATTGCCCATTGGTTGGGTATTCCTCAGGTAGATCTTTTTGCCTCATCACTGAGCAGACAACTTCCTGTGTTCTTTTCCAGAGCACAAGTCCTCTGGCTTGGAAAGTGTGTGCCCTATCCTTTCCTTGGAAGGGGGTGTTTCTGCATGCCTTCCCCTCCTGTGTTACCATGAGTCTTGCACAAGATCAGGCAGGACTGTCTCAGAATCTTGCTAGTGACTCCCCTTTGGCCCAGGCAGCATTGGTTCCCTCTTCTTTCTCACTTGACCAGGGGCAGTCACCACAAGTTACACAAGACAAGAGGTTTTTTATCCATCTTCACTTGGCTACTGTTCAGCTGACGCTCTGGGTGATAGATTTCTGATTCCTTTTGTGCTTCTCTTTTCTGAGGATGTGCTTTGGGTCCTGAATGGAGGCCAGGAAACCCACTATCAGGAAATCATACATGTCCAAATGGGAAAAGATTTTCTGTCTGGTGCCTCTCTCACCATCAGAATCCCCTGTCTCTGGGGACATCTGAGCAGCTTGTTTCCTTCCATCCCAAGTCTTTGGGTGTGGCTGTTTCTAAGAAAACCATCTCTTCTTGGATTTCTAGGGCCATTTCATTTTGTTATTCTTTTCATGATAAATGTCTTTCCTCTTCAGTGGAGGTTAATTCCACTAGGGCTGTTGCCTCCTCTGGTGCTTTTTTCAAGGGACTGGATACCAGTTCCATCCTTGAGGCTGTTACTTGGCCCTCAGTGCTTTTGCTGAGCATTGCAAGTTGGGTGTTATTTCCAGGGCCACAGCTGGCTCAGCCAGGGCTATACTGCATGAGTTTCTGGTGTGCTCTTCCATACTGACTTCCTCCCAGGCTTCCTCTTGAACTTTTATACTCTCCCTTAGGTTATGAATGCTGCAGCAATGGTATGGAAGAACACAGTACAATTGTGTAAAATTTTAGCATAACAGTAGACGTCCTTCTCTTCACTGTTGCAATATTCGCTCCCTCCCTCTGCTTATTGCCCTCTTGTTCGAGGAGCTCTTCTCCTTTTTCTCCTTCTGAATGCACATGTTTTCCCTTGTCCATAGGGGCATTCTATTCCTCCTGAGGCTTTTCAGTTCTCTGTGTGTAGGTCACCTTTATGCCCTACACCTTGTGCAGGGAGCGTACACGTGACTTACGATACCTGTAAGTATTAAAGACTTTGGTATAGTGGCCAGACATTGAGCTATCCTTGGCAGGAGATCCCTTAGGTTATGAATACTGCAATAATGAAGAGAGGGACATTTACTGTTATAAAATTTTACACAATTGTACTTTCTTCGTGGACATCAGATCTGTTCAAAGGTTATATGTATTCACCAGGCAGGAGGAAGCCAGCAGCTAGAAAATCTTGCATGGGAGATTGTAAAGGACTTCCTGTTACTGCAGCAACCTCTGTCTCTGCCTTAAGAACACAGGCATCCCTCATGGCCTCCGGTATCTCTGATGCACTGTAGCAGTGATCCTGCAGTAGGCCATCTGTGGTTTGCTGAATGCTGATGTCCTTCATGGATGCATCTGCAGTCATAACAAATGGGTAGTCCTGTCGTCAGGCAGCCCTTCAGTCGGCCGGATTCCAAAGTCTGGGTCTGGCTTCGGCCGATGTCGCACTTCACCCAACGTCATCTCTGCTGGTCTTCGGGTATAAAAGCATCGGCCGACGCCATTTTCTTCAGTCTTTCTTGCCGTGGCCAAGCAGAAGCTGTTCGCAAGTGCCGGTCGGTCAGATCCAGAGATTCCTACTACCAAATACTACTTCGAAGACTTCTAAAAAGCTAAGTACCCCGTTGGGGACCTTTTCTTGCCTCAGCCGATGTCAGAAAAAGTAAACAATTGTTTAACCTGTGGGAAACAAATACCTCATAAGGATTTCCACTCTTACTGCCTACCTTGTTTAGGCCCAGACCACGACGTTGCTGCCTGCCTAGCTTGTTCATCCTTCAACCGACGAACGCTTAGACGTCGGTCGGAGTTTGCTGAACAGTTTTTCGGCTCAGATTTTGCGTACATTATGCCGTCGGAACATCCGACTACCCAAACAATTAAAAAACGCAAAGAAAAGGACCGACACTCGCGGTCCGCGGTTTCGGCCGAAACCACGGATAAGCAAACCGCGAGTGTCTCGGTTTCGGCCGAAAACCGGTCAATACTCAGCCGAAACCCTGATTTCTACCGAGGCTCCTGTTACTTTAGCTGAATCGGCCTCTGAAACTTTAGCTACTACGGTGGCCTCTACTGATTTATCTGACACCATCCCTTTGGATGTTTCCACCCCAGCACGTGGTGCTGCTAGGCCCCCTGCAGCCATGTCTATCAAGGCCTTTGCCAGGGCCAAAGCAGCCAAAACTGCTAAAACAGTTCCTGCTAAGACCCCCTCACACAGACACCCTTCTAGTTCTCAAATGCTTACTTTGGCAGAGGATTTGATTTCCTTAATTAGGGGATCCCAATCACACCCAGACAGGGCCTCTCAGCCTCCAGAAAAGAGACCTAGAACAGAGCCTCCCCAGCAGGAGTACTCTGATGACTCTTCGGAAGTCTCAGACACTACAGACCAGCCAGAGGCTCCTTTGTCCACTTATGAAGACTCCGATGCTGATGAATCCATTCCATCGGCCTCACCTCCAGAAGAATTCTCTTTTGGGGAAACCTTACATGCCATGAGAGAGCAATTCCAATGGCAAGAACAGGATTTCTCAAATTCAAGAAAAAGGCTTAGAACCTTTCTGCACCTACCACAACATAGGCCCTTAGCTATACCTCCAGTTTTGCCTGTTGTGGATGATGCATTTAATGATGTTTGCACTACTACTGATTCTTTACCACCAGCCCCTGCCAAACCTGACAGATTTTACAGGGTACCCAACACTCATCACCACCTTTTCAGGGCCCCACTTGCAGATCCTGAGACTATATCCCAGGGACCTAAGGCAGTAGCTTCTACCTCTACAAAAAACCCTCTCCCGTCTGAAAGGGAAGCCAGGTCTTTAGACAGATGGGGCAAAAAAGTCTACACCTCTGCCACTCTCTCAGCTAGAGCTTTAAACTGTCAGTTTCACATGATCCAATACCAAGAGTTTATGCTTGATCAGTTGTCTAAAAAAGTTTCTTCTGAAGAACCCTTAGATAAGAAATATATTTTAGAAATGGTGAATAACATACAGCAGGTTAGTAACCATTCTTTAAAATGTGGCTATGATGCACTGGAGGCTTCATTTAGATCAGCCATGACTGGCACAGTGATAAGAAGGCATGCATGGCTGAAAGAGCAGGTCCTACCGGATCAGGTAAAAGCAAAGCTGTTGGATGCTCCTATGGATAAGGACTGTCTATTTGGTACCCCTGCTCAACAAGTAATGAAGAAAATGGAAGAGAAGGCAAAATCTGTACAAACAGTTAAGGATTTCTTACAGGTTCAGCCCCCTCGGTTTAGCAGAAATTGGCCTGCCAAAAATTGGTCCTTTCCAGACTCATCAAAGAACCAAAGATGCAGGTATAGACGCTCTCGAGGCAGAAACCAACCCAGAGGAAGTGCCTACAGAGGAAGACAGTGGCAAGGTAATAACCAGCGAGGCACTGCCACAACCACTGCCACTGCAACAGCACATTCACAGTGACTTGGCCCTGACACCGCCTACCAGAGAGCAATTAGCAGCTCCTTTAGGCGGAAAGTTAGCCTTATTTTCACAAAACTGGCACTATATCACAAAAGACAAGTGGATTTTAAAAACCATAGACCAAGGCTACAGGTTCCACTTCCACACCTTACCAGTAAAAAGAGGAATGCCAAACTTACCTCCAACTCAAAGGACAGAAGCTCAAAACCAGGTAATTCAGCTAACCAACATGAGAGCTGTGGAGAGGGTGCCAGTAAATCAACAGGGCAAAGGATTTTACTCCAGACTCTTTCTAGTCCCAAGAAAAGAAAAAACTTGGAGACCCATTCTCGATCTGTCCGTCTTAAACACATACATCATCGTTCCAAAATTCAAAATGCTGACCTTACAGCAACTTCTTCCCATGCTGGGCAAGGAGTGTTGGCTGGTAACTCTAGATCTCAAGGAGGCATACCTGCACGTCCCCATACGACCAATTTGCAGAAGATACCTCAGATTCCTTGCAGGATCAGAGCATTATCAATTCTCAGCATTGCCTTTTGGCTTATCTACTGCGCCCAGAGTATTCACAAAATGCCTGGCAGCAGTAATCGCTCATTGCAGGCTACAGGGAATCCAAATCTATCCATACCTGGACGACTGCCTGCTACAAGCGGACAACCGAGACAAGCTGACAACAGATTTACAAAGGGTCATTTGCTTGCTACAAGCCCTGGGATACACAGTCAACTTAAAAAAGTCAAGGCTGATTCCATCCCAAACAAGAACCTTCTTGGGTGCAGAATTGGACACAGTAAAACAAATGGCATTCCTGACTGCAGAAAAACAAGAACAACTACCCCTTTACTTCTTGGCATTAACAAAACAGAACAAACTAACAGCAAGAAAGGTACTGCAGGCCTTGGGATTCATGGCATCATGCATAATCTTGATTCCTCATGCCAGACTGCATATGAGAAAGCTACAGTGGTACCTAAAAAACTTATGGTCTCAACACAGGCACAGCTTAGAAACCGAAATCCCACTAATCCCATGCCTGAAACAAGAATCCCTATGGTGGGCCCAAGCATGCCAGGCAAACCTAGGCTTGCCCTTCCACAAAGGTCAAGCGAACCAGACCATCACAACGGACGCCTCAGACCTAGGCTGGGGGGGCACACATGTTCGACAAATGCATACAAGGATTGTGGACCCCAGACCAGCTGCACCTACACATAAACCAAAAAGAAATGCTGGCAGTGCAACTAGCAATCCAGAAATTCAAACCTTTCCTCAAGGAAGGCCATTTATTGATAAGGACAGACAACACCACAGTCATGTCGTACATCAACAAGCAAGGGGGCACGCATTCTTACCCCCTATGCAGAATGACTCTGGACCTTTGGAACATGGCTCTGAGCTACAACATCCAGTTACAGGCAACCTTCGTGCCAGGAAAAGAAAATACCTTAGCAGATATGTTAAGCAGAACCACCTCGGATGCTCACGAATGGATGCTGCACCCGGACATCTTCAAGACCATCACAAGAAAATGGGGAATGCCACAAATAGACCTGTTCGCATCCCCACTCAACCACCAGCTCAGGAAATTCTACACAAGGACGTTTCACCCGCTTGCATGGAAGGTGGACTCCCTTTCCTTCAGCTGGAAAGGTCTGACAGCATATGCATACCCACCTCTTCCTTTGATGCACAAAGTACTACTGAAAATCAAAGAGGAACAACCAAGGATAATTCTAATAGCTCCGAACTGGCCAAGGCAACACTGGTATCCCCTGCTGAGGAGCATGTCCCAGGGGATAATGTGGTCAATCCCCCTGATGCCTTTGATGTTAACTCAGAACAACTACAACATCCTGCATCCAAACCTAAAGACCTTACAGCTTACTGCCTGGAACATCACTTAAGAACAACTAACCCAGTCCTATCTCAAAGGGTTAAAGACATTATACTGGAAGCCTGCAGACCTTCAACAAGAAGGAACTATGCAGGAAAATGGAAAAGGTTTGCCACTTGGAGTGCGGAAAGAGGAAAAGAGGTGTCAAACATAGACATTGCTAACATCCTGGAGTACTTGGCAGAGCTTCTACACACAGGCCTGTCCTATTCCTCCATCAAGATACATGCTTCAGCTATTTCTGCAGAATACAGTTCTGATCCACCTGTCTTCTCGCACCCTCTACTTAGGCAATTCCTCAGAGGAATCAAGAATGTAAAACCTCCTAGGAAACCACCACTACCAACATGGGACTTGAATTTTGTACTAGAAAAATTGACACTCCCTCCATTTGAACCAGCAGGAACAGCGGATCTGCAATACCTATCATGGAAAACTGCTTTCCTTCTGGCAATTACTTCAGCAAGAAGGGTTTCAGAACTCCAGGCCTTAATGGCAGTACAGCCCTTCCTGATCTTCCATCAAGATAGAGTCTCCATGAGAACTAATCCTACATTTATGCCAAAGGTGGTATCCAGAGTGTCCTTAAACCAGGCAATCCACCTACCTACCTTCTTTCCCAACCCTCAGAACAGGGGGGAAAGGCTACTGCATACTTTGGATGTACATAGACAGTTACGCTACTACCTGGACAGAACCAAAGGTAACCGAAAAACTGACCAGCTTTTAGTGGCCTATGCACCAGGAAGGGAAGGAAAAGCAATTTCCAAACAGACAATCTCCAAATGGATAGGAAATTGCATCAGATTCTGTTACTCCTACCATGGAAAACCAATGCCACAGAACATAAGACCTCATTCAACAAGAGCTACAGCCACTACCACAGCTTTCTTACGAGGAGTGGCAACTAAGGACATTATTGAGGCGGCTACTTGGACCTCCGTGCATACATTTGCCAAGCATTACAATCTACCTCTATATTCTAGATCCCGAGCAGGGTTTGCCACTGCTGTACTGCAAGGGATCCTAACTACACCATAATTATTTCACTTCCTCCACCCCTAGTTTAGCTATGGTATTCTACCCATTTGTTATGACTGCAGATGCATCCATGAAGGACATAGTACAGTTTTGTACCTACCATAAATGTAGATGTCCGAACTGGATAGCATCTGCAGTCAGGATTACCCTCCTTCCCCTCTGTGGTACTCCTAGGGTATTTACACTCCTAATAGCTAGCTGGGGGGGGAGTCTCTTATGGTGTATTTGTTTGTATATATGTATATATATGCCTACTTTTTGTATTTGCCTTCTACCTTATCTGCATACATTGGCATTTATCCAAATTTAGCCTTCCAAAAGGGCAACTGGCATCTGGGGCAAGAAACACTGAAGAAAATGGCGTCGGCCGATGCTTTTATACCCGAAGACCAGCAGAGATGACGTCGGGTGAAGTGCGACATCGGCCGAAGCCAGACCCAGACTTTGGAATCCGGCCGACTGAAGGGTTGCCTGACGACAGGACTACCCATTTGTTATGACTGCAGATGCTATCCAGTTCGGACATCTACATTTATGGTAGGTACAAAACTGTACTTTCTACAACCATACTTTCCTGTCCTTTGTTCCAGGGTAGGAAGTGTTTGCAGTTTATCAGGCAGACACCTTTCAAGCAGATTCCAAAACTGCATTATCATTTGCTGTTAGGAAGCCAGCTACATGCTTTGAATGCTGTGGTCAAAGTCCACTTCATTGGAAGGGTGGCTGCATCAGGTACTTTATTCATACACCTCCATTGCAAATGTTTTTACCATGGTCTTTAGTGTAGAACTTCACCAAGAATTGCTTTTTGGCAGCAACTTTGGGAGTTTGATTTCTTTAGGAAAATCATTACTGCTGGACATGGCCTTCTAAGCTGTGTGTCATGCTGCCTTCCAATCCCTTTTGTAGTTTTGGTATTAAACCTTAGGGTTCGGCAGGTCCTTGAAGTTACAGTAGATGCTTTCATACTATAGAATTTAGGATATGAAGAGGACCCTCTTTGATGAGCCTGGTATACCCCCGCCTTCTCCCTTCATCTTGGGTGCCTTTTCCAGTGAGCATTCACTGTTTGACCCCTTGTACATTAAGAAAGTTTATACCTGCAGATAACTTACTAACCTTGTTAGTCCTCATTTTCGTTGTTACTTCTTGATTTGCAGGAAGTAGCTTGCTAACTGTTATGTGCAAATTCCAGGGTGCAAGAGATGAGCTTACTTATGTACACAGCATGTGACATGTCAAGTGTTGTATGATTACAGATATGTTCTTGATTGGGAATCACTATTGGTAGAAAGGATAAAACTAATTAAGACTCATCAAGGTGGACTTCTTCACAGATCATCTGATAACTGTGAGTGAATATGTTACTTCACTGGACATAGAAGTGCAAAACATATTTTTGCTTTGGGGTAAGTAAGCCTTCTTCACCATGCAACAGTTCTTGAGTTCACCACAGTGCAGGGGAAGAAATATTTTCTTAAGTTGTGGTAACCACAGCTGTCACAAAAATTCATTGACATCAGTTATTTTCATTGTTACTGTTGATATTTCTGCATAGGCTGGTGTGGCTTCCTCTGAAAGACCTTTCTACCCATGGGGTGAGGTACAGTGATATGCTGGAAGAGAAGCTTTACTATGTCCTTTCTAATGTATAGAGAGTTTCTAGGCTGCAGTAGTATACTTGGCTGTTATTTGCCGGTAAGATTGATTAAGTTTGTAAAGACTTGAAAGACACCAAAACTGCAAAAAAACGAAAAGGTGCTCAGACAAGCCAAGGTTCAAATAAAATGTAACGTAATTTATTTAAGCAAAAAATAAACAAACGTTTTCGCTTCTGTTGAACAGAAGCTTCTTCAGCATGCCAAGAACCACAAGCTCACAAAATTTAAACCTGATTTCAAACAGGTAATTAGTTTGAACCATTTAAGATTTAAAGGAAAAGTGCCACAATTTTGATCAGTGAGCTTGAAATTAAAAATGAATACATATCCATATGCAAACCGGTAATCACACTTAAAGAGTGTATCATGAGTGCAAGAAGTTAAATAAGTTTTTTAAGTTTTTTAACAAGTTTTTAACAAAGAGACAAAATGGACTCATTCCATAAAATAAGAATAAAATGCAGTAAAAATGAAATTAAAAATAGGTGTATAAAGATACACCACATTGTAGTTAGAGCTGCCTGACCAACCTTAGAAGTATATAAATTCACCAGTTTACCCTTTATGATCATTATTAAAAATTAAATCCTAGTTTAATTTCTAAAATATGACAAAGGCTTAAAAATAATAAGTCAATATGAAAATAGTACATAAGCCATTACCAAGTAAGTAACTCCATTGAGAATAGATAAATTAGTGACAATCAATAGGGCAAAAAAAATGCAAGATAAGAAATAAAAAATATGTAAAAAAATGTATTGTCACATACACCATGGTAACAAGGGGGCTAATTACCAAGACCCCTCACCTTAAATAGCTCCTATACTTTAAAATAGAGGCTATATTACAATTATCATTGAGACCCGGGTAAGAGAAAGCATCTAGTTGTAATTGCCACTCTAACTCACGGGTCTCTAGTAATAGTGCCTGAGGGCCCCCCCTTTTATCGCACAGTACTTGATCAATACCCATAAATTTGAAACTGTGACCACAGTTATTCAATATATGTTTAGAAAGGGCATTGTCACTCCTCTGATTCCTGATGGCATATGAATGTTGGTAAATACGGTCCCTGAAACGACGGTCTGTCTTACCAACATAAAACGCGTTGCAGCATTCACAAAAGGCTACATACACAATGGATTTGGTGTTGCAGTTGATTTTATGGTTAATGGTAAACTTCCTTTTGCCAATAGCAAAGGAGTTACCTACCCGTAGGTGTGTGCACCATTTGCAACACCCACAGATGAAAGTACCTTTATGTCTAATCATAAGGTCTGTTGAACTATTTCTCTGTAACAAATCCTTGAGATTGTAGTCTCTTTTAAAAGTGAATAACGGAGTATTACCCAGCTTGTCATGCAATCCAGCATTGGTGATGAAGTACCAATTCTTGCGTATGATGGAACATAAAAGTCCTGAATGTATGCTAAATGGGGAAATGAAAGCTATAGCAAAGTTAGATTTACTACAGGTCGCAAGAGCCTCCAAGTTGTTGTCAGCAACTAAGGGTGAATTCCCTACTGGCTGTGCAAGATTGTCAACCAACCCATCCTGTTCTTTAGGTAGAAGCAGTGGTAAATAAAAGCCTTTCCTTCGTTTTGATGACACTTCGCCAATCAAGTCAACAATGAGATCCTCAGGGTAACCCCGGCTTCCAAACATGTCCGCAAGTAGTGAGCATTCCTGTTCAAATGCATCAGTAGTGCTACACATACGAGCAGCCCTTACCAATTGCCCTTTGACAATAGATCGCTTCTGCCTCCAAGGATGGCAGCTGGTAAAATGTAAAAAAGAATTACAATATGTTGCCTTCCTATGGATAGATGAGCAGAATCTGTTGTTATTGTTGTCCTTGAGCAATTGGACATCCAGGTAGTCGATGTTAGATGTTGAAAAGTGATGGGTGAATTTCAGAAACTCAGTTGTAGAATTCATATGTGTTAATAGTTTTGAGGCATCAACCTCACTACCTTGAAATAACACAAACACATCGTCAAGAAACCGAGTGTAAATCCTTGATCTCTGAACAAATGGTGGGTAGTTAAGTAAAAAGTTCTTCTCCCAATAGGCGACGAACATATTAGCAACGCTGCTGCCACATGGGGAACCCATTGCTATACCTTTCTTTTGCAGATAATATTGCCCGTCAAACATAAAGAAATTAGAAGACAGCACAATGTCTAGCAATACTGTAACCAAAATGATGTCATTATTGGATGCTCCACAGTCCCGCAGCATAAGTTCGATCCATTCGACAGCCTCATCGTGTGGTATTGATGTGTACAAATCAACCACATCGATAGTTAAAAAATTGTAACTGGTGTCGAAGGTAGTGTCGTTGATCAAGCTGAGAAAGGACCAAGAATCTTTGCAGATTTGGGGGATGTTCTTTAAGTATTTACTGATGACATTGTCAATAAGACGGGCACAGGGGTGGGTGATAGAACTTCTGCCATCTACTAAAGCTCTCATTGGAGGATCAGTGAGGCTTTTATGCATTTTAGGGATCCCAAACATAACAGGTACCCTCGGGTATGAGATGTCAATGAAGTTATACGTGTCTATGTTTATTCTTCCTTCAAGGTAGAGATCCCTAAAATATCCTTTGATCCTGTTGTAACTACCAGTTAGTTCGTTTAACGAAGAGCTAGCATAGGCAGGTGTGTCTAGTACTAATGACATACGTCTAGTGTATTCAACTTTATCAAAAATAACTAGACCCCCACCCTTATCTGGCTTAATCACCCTCACTGCTGAATTACAAATTTTATTTAATGCCAGAAGTTGGTCTGGAGAGGTGTTCTTACAAGTTCTATCAACTCCCCCTGAGATATATAATTGCCTGAAATCCAATTCACAAGCTTTTTCAAACGTGAATAGACCAGAATGTAAGGGGGGGTTGAAAGTACTAGGTAACTTCAAACCAGGTGCAGTACCAGACAAATCATTATTAAAGAAGATGTTCAGGTTGAGTTTACGCACAAAGAGCTTTAAGTCCATAAGTGTTTTGGCTAGTCTGAAAGGGTGATCAGGTACAAAATTCAGACCTTTAGCCAATAGTTCTATTAATTCTTCGTCAATGATAACATCAGAGAAATTGTAAATAAAAAAGTCACCTTTTTTATTTGAAAACACTGTCGGACAACCCCCGTCGCCAGTTGTAACAGCCTGTTGGGGAGTAGCAGCCTCAATCAGTGGTAGGTTTAATTCCTGTTCTTGTTCCTCTGAAAACGGTTGCTCTTCCCTAAAAAAGGCTTTTGATAACTGTTCTTGTTATTATTGTTGTTAAACGATTTAATCCTATTACTTCTCCGAGGGCCCTGCGCACCCGAAAAAGTACCCTGGTCACTTTCGGAGGCAACTTGAGTAACAGTTTGTGTCTCCTCATCCTCATTAGAGTTGTTGAAGCTAGTTGGTTCAGTTTCCTCGTGAATACCCAATCTGTTGGATTTTCTGATCAAGTTTGGGAAAGCAGATTTGTTCTGATACGCCTGTCTGTCTCTCTCAAGTTTCTTCACTTTATTTGCCTTCAATTTAACTAGCATTGAATCAATGCTAGTGAATGACCGGTGATAGTCGTACTTATATCTGTGAAAGTTTATATCAGCTTTAACATTATTGTCAAGCTTTGAAGCTTCATCCAATAAAACAGAAATATGCTTAATATAATTCTTGATCATTAAGTCTAGTAATTCTGCACCTTGTTTGTTGAATAAGACCTCTAATTCTGCAAGAAATGCAGAATCCGTAAACAAGCCAGTAGGGGTGAAGGTACTTCGAAGCCCCTTAGGTACAACCCCTTCCTTCAGGCACTGCTGGAAGTACGAAACTTCCAGTTGTAGTTTTTTGATTTTTAACATAATATTATCAAGAGCCTTTAAATTCTTTGCAATACTGTCATTAATGTTACCTTGGTCTAAAGAGTCCGTCGCCGGTAAGCCCGATCCTATAGACCTGCCAAACTCAAGAGCTGCAGAGTTGTTCGCCCATTCGGCTAAGGAGGGCATCCCAATAAGCGCATCGGTCTCCCCATTTACTTCTTGCATACCGGTAGGCAAGCCGGTAGTATTACGTGAAGGTAAATTGCCGCCAGCATTCCGGTTGTTGGTACTACTATCAAGGTTAACTGGATGAACCACCAGGCCGTTGTTTCTTGCTTCAGGACGAAGTGAAGCCTCTGCCTCAGATGAAATGCTCACCCTGATAGACGGAGAGCGAGGAACTTGATCTATAGGATCGGGCTTACCGGCGACGGACTCTTTAGACCAAGGTAACATTAATGACAGTATTGCAAAGAATTTAAAGGCTCTTGATAATATTATGTTAAAAATCAAAAAACTACAACTGGAAGTTTCGTACTTCCAGCAGTGCCTGAAGGAAGGGGTTGTACCTAAGGGGCTTCGAAGTACCTTCACCCCTACTGGCTTGTTTACTGATTCTGCATTTCTTGCAGAATTAGAGGTCTTATTCAAAAAACAAGGCGCAGAATTACTAGACTTAATGATCAAGAATTATATTAAGCATATTTCTGTTTTATTGGATGAAGCTTCAAAGCTTGACAATAATGTTAAAGCTGATATAAACTTTCACAGATATAAGTACGACTATCACCGGTCATTCACTAGCATTGATTCAATGCTAGTTAAATTGAAGGCAAATAAAGTGAAGAAACTTGAGAGAGACAGACAGGCGTATCAGAACAAATCTGCTTTCCCAAACTTGATCAGAAAATCCAACAGATTGGGTATTCACGAGGAAACTGAACCAACTAGTTTCAACAACTCTAATGAGGATGAGGAGACACAAACTGTTACTCAAGTTGCCTCGAAGTGACCAGGGTACTTTTCGGGTGCCAGGGCCTCGAGAAGTAATAGGATTAAATCGTTTAACAACAATAATAACAAGAACAGTTATCAAAGCCTTTTAGGGAAGAGCAACCGTTTTCAGAGGAACAAGAACAGGAATTAAACCTACCACTGATTGAGGCTGCTACTCCCCAACAGGCTGTTACAACTGGCGACGGGGGTTGTCCGACAGTGTTTTCAAATAAAAAAGGTGACTTTTTTATTTACAATTTCTCTGATGTTATCATTGACGAAGAATTAATAGAACTATTGGCTAAAGGTCTGAATTTTGTACCTGATCACCCTTTCAGACTAGCCAAAACACTTATGGACTTAAAGCTCTTTGTGCGTAAACTCAACCTGAACATCTTCTTTAATAATGATTTGTCTGGTACTGCACCTGGTTTGAAGTTACCTAGTACTTTCAACCCCCCCCTTACATTCTGGCCTATTCACGTTTGAAAAAGCTTGTGAATTGGATTTCAGGCAATTATATATCTCAGGGGGAGTTGATAGAACTTGTAAGAACACCTCTCCAGACCAACTTCTGGCATTAAATAAAATTTGTAATTCAGCAGTGAGGGTGATTAAGCCAGATAAGGGTGGGGGTCTAGTTATTTTTGATAAAGTTGAATACACTAGACGTATGTCATTAGTACTAGACACACCTGCCTATGCTAGCTCTTCGTTAAACGAACTAACTGGTAGTTACAACAGGATCAAAGGATATTTTAGGGATCTCTACCTTGAAGGAAGAATAAACATAGACACGATAACTTCATTGACATCTCATACCCGAGGGTACCTGTTATGTTTGGGATCCCTAAAATGCATAAAAGCCTCACTGATCCTCCAATGAGAGCTTTAGTAGATGGCAGAAGTTCTATCACCCACCCCTGTGCCCGTCTTATTGACAATGTCATCAGTAAATACTTAAAGAACATCCCCCAAATCTGCAAAGATTCTTGGTCCTTTCTCAGCTTGATCAACGACACTACCTTCGACACCAGTTACAATTTTTTAACTATCGATGTGGTTGATTTGTACACATCAATACCACACGATGAGGCTGTCGAATGGATCGAACTTATGCTGCGGGACTGTGGAGCATCCAATAATGACATCTTTTTGGTTACAGTATTGCTAGACATTGTGCTGTCTTCTAATTTCTTTATGTTTGACGGGCAATATTATCTGCAAAAGAAAGGTATAGCAATGGGTTCCCCATGTGGCAGCAGCGTTGCTAATATGTTCGTCGCCTATTGGGAGAAGAACTTTTTATTTAACTACCCACCATTTGTTCAGAGATCAAGGATTTACACTCGGTTTTTTGACGATGTGTTTGTTATTTCAAGGTAGTGAGGTTGATGCCTCAAACCTATTAACACATATGAATTCTACAACTGAGTTTCTGAAATTCACCCATCACTTTTCAACATCTAACATCGACTACCTGGATGTCCAATTGCTCAAGGACAACAATAACAACAGATTCTGCTCATCTATCCATAGGAAGGCAACATATTGTAATTCTTTTTTACATTTTACCAGCTGCCATCCTTGGAGGCAGAAGCGATCTATTGTCAAAGGGCAATTGGTAAGGGCTGCTCGTATGTGTAGCACTACTGATGCATTTGAACAGGAATGCTCACTACTATGGACATGTTTGGAAGCCGGGTTACCCTGAGGATCTCATTGTTGACTTGATTGGCTAAGTGTCATCAAACGAAGGAAAGGCTTTATTTACCACTGCTTCTACCTAAAGAACAGGATGGGTTGGTTGACAATCTTGCACAGCCAGTAGGGAATTCACCCTTAGTTGCTGACAACAACTTGGAGGCTCTTGCGACCTGTAGTAAATCTAACTTTGCTATAGCTTTCATTTCCCCATTTAGCATACATTCAGGACTTTTATGTTCCATCATACGCAAGAATTGGTACTTCATCACCAATGCTGGATTGCATGACAAGCTGGGTAATACTCCGTTATTCACTTTTAAAAGAGACTACAATCTCAAGGATTTGTTACAGAGAAATAGTTCAACAGACCTTATGATTAGACATAAAGGTACTTTCATCTGTGGGTGTTGCAAATGGTGCACACACCTACGGGTAGGTAACTCCTTTGCTATTGGCAAAAGGAAGTTTACCATTAACCATAAAATCAACTGCAACACCAAATCCATTGTGTATGTAGCCTTTTGTGAATGCTGCAACGCGTTTTATGTTGGTAAGACGGACCGTCGTTTCAGGGACCGTATTTACCAACATTCATATGCCATCAGGAATCAGAGGAGTGACAATGCCCTTTCTAAACATATATTGAATAACTGTGGTCACATTTTCAAATTTATGGGTATTGATCAAGTACTGTGCGATAAAAGGGGGGGCCCTCAGGCACTATTACTAGAGACCCGTGAGTTAGAGTGGCAATTACAACTAGATGCTTTCTCTTACCCGGGTCTCAATGATAATTGTAATATAGCCTCTATTTTAAAGTATAGGAGCTGTTTAAGGTGAGGGGTCTTGGTAATTAGCCCCCTTGTTACCATGGTGTATGTGACAATACATTTTTTTACATATTTTTTATTTCTTATCTTGCATTTTTTTTGCCCTATTGATTGTCACTAGGTTATCTATTCTCAATGGAGTTACTTACTTGGTAATGGCTTATGTACTATTTTCATATTGACTTATTATTTTTAAGCCTTTGTCATATTTTAGAAATTAAACTAGGATTTAATTTTTAATAATGATCATAATAGGGTAAACTGGTGAATTTATATACTTCTAAGGTTGGTCAGGCAGCTCTAACTACAATGTGGTGTATCTTTATACACCTATTTTTAATTTCATTTTTACTGCATTTTATTCTTATTTTATGGAATGAGTCCATTTTGTCTCTTTGTTAAAAACTTGTTAAAAAACTTAAAAAACTTATTTAACTTCTTGCACTCATGATACACTCTTTAAGTGTGATTACCGGTTTGCATATGGATATGTATTCATTTTTAATTTCAAGCTCACTGATCAAAATTGTGGCACTTTTCCTTTAAATCTTAAATGGTTCAAACTAATTACCTGTTTGAAATCAGGTTTAAATTTTGTGAGCTTGTGGTTCTTGGCATGCTGAAGAAGCTTCTGTTCAACAGAAGCGAAAACGTTTGTTTATTTTTTGCTTAAATAAATTACGTTACATTTTATTTGAACCTTGGCTTGTCTGAGCACCTTTTCGTTTTTTTGCAAGTTTGTAAAGACTGTGTACCTACAAATGCTATATGAACAGTTTTTGACCCATTTCTAAACATGACAGCTTTTCATTTACTCATTTTTTAGGATGTTAGGAATGAATGACACTTGTACCTTACTGGCTTCCTTCCTTATCACTGTTACAGTATTCTTTATCCATGGGATACCCTGCCAAGAATAGCCTAACTTCCAGCCAAGATACTGAAGCCTTTACACCTTTCTGACATATGTCAGATGTATGACTTACTCGCAAGGTGTAAGGTATGTATGAGACATGCAGATGCCTAATCCCCAGAACTGTTTTGCCGCCAGTCGAAACTCTACTTCCGAATTCAGTCTGTAAGCAGTTCACCGAGCTGATTCATCTACCAAGCCTTATATAGATAAGTGCCTCATTGGGGTTCCTTCCTTTCATTTTTTCCTCTTTGTAGTTTTTTTTCATGTCATCGAGGAAGGGGAAATGTGAGTGTAGGAGCCAGAGACCCCACAAAGAAGGACATGAGAGAAGTGCCTTTTTTTTGTTTGAGTGCTACACAGTCAATATGATATCTTCAGGCATTTGTCCCTAAGACACAATGCAGCTGTTAGTTTTCCAGATAAACAGAAAGGGAACACAATCTGAAGTTATTGACCCCAGGGCACCATGGATGAATTTGCCCACCCCAAAGTCTAGCTGCCTCCAAAAAAAGTAAAAGTGCATGTACTGAATCTGCTGCTGTCGCACCTCCAATGGATCTCTCTCTCAGGTTTGATGAAGAACCTGAGGATTGTGTGGTGCTGACACCAGTTCCCTCTGCTACGTCGTAGTTGGAGGCAGATATGGAGCTGCCTACTTGCATGTCCATTGAGGCTGTGCATATGTCTGGTACCTATGTAGAAGGGGAAAGCAGATTATATCTGAAGGGCCTAGGGGAATTACCCAAATTTTAGCTATGGAAGAGGTGCCAGGTATCCTCATTGACTCCAGGCAGGGCTATGAATCGCCTATATTTATTAAAGCAGATGTTCCTTTAAAAGATAAACAGAAAACCAGATGTGGCTTCTGTAGCTATGGATCCTCACAAGTAGTTGCAAGACATTACTCAAGGGCTGTTCAATGCTCTCATTGCTGTAAAGCCCCCCACAGGGCTTGTCTGTCCCTGCTGCTGCTGCCGCTGCTCCCTGGTCATGCACTCCACCCCATCTAAAAGAACATATGAGTTTGATTCTTCTGACGAAAAGTTGGATTCTGTGGAAGAATTCTTAGCATATTCTTCACAAATACTCTAAACCTTGGCTTTGGGGTCTGATGAAGAAGATTCTTGGTCTCCAGACTCTCCTATTGAGGAATTTTCCTTTGGGGATACAGTGGTTCATATGAGGGGGAAACCTAAGTGGTATTGTTCCCAGGTATCAGGTATTCAAAACGGATAATATGAACTTTTGCAAATGGACTCGCCCAGACCTTCTGCAGTCCCTCCAGTCTTAGCTGCCATATTTGGACACCTTTACAACAGCTTCTCAGGCTCCTGACTCTCAACCTCCAGCCCCTAAGAAGCCAGGCAGATTTTGCAAGGTACCTGAGGATCATAAATATTTGTATAAAATTCTGTCATCTGATTCTGCTGTTGATGTTCTTCGTGTTTCATTGTTGCAGTCATCACATTTGGGTTATCTGCCTGCAGGTAGCCCTCAGCCGGCCTAAATACCAGAGTCTTGGATTCCTGCGTCGGATGCTGTTTCTTCTTCCATGACATCAGGTCGTCAGGGGTATAAAACATGCAGCCAATGCCATTACATCAGTCTTTCTTGCCACGCGGTGCCCGAAGCAGAAGCAGTTCGCAAGTGCCGGTCGGTCGACTCCTGGAATTTTTATTTTCGATTTTCCAAACCGAAGTCTTCAAAAAAGCTAAGTACCCTGTTGGGGATCCTCTTTCTTGCTCTTAACCGATGTCAGTAAAAGTTAATTGTATTACGTGTGGAAAACAAATACCTCATAAAGATTTTAGTTTTGTACTGCATTCTTTGCTTAGGCCCAGACCACGACGTCCCTCGCTGTCGGTTTTGTGCCTTGTTCATCCCCGAACTATTCGTCGTCGGGCTATATTTGCAGCAAATTATTTTGATACTCGGTATAACTATCCAGAAGTGGCTTTAGTAAGCCATCCGACTACCAATATTCTCAAAAAAGTTAATGATAAAGACAGAGACAAACCGCATGGGTCCAAAACTGCCGACGACGCTTCTGCTAAACTAGTCACCAGTCCGCCGGTACTCAGTGAGGCGCTTTCGCAGCCCCTGATACCCGCTACGTCAGATTCGCTGGCCTCTACTGAGACCCATTTGGAGTCCAGTATGCCGCGAGATGCTTCTTCGACTGTGGAACCTGCAGATGTCTGTACCTTGGATGGGTCCGGAGCTACTTTGCAGACTCCGGCTTCTGAAGGTGTATTCAGGCGTTCAGACTTGCATCTTAAACCAATGCCAACTTCTTCATCCAGGTCTAAAACTCAACCCATGCCTAGAAAACCGATGTCCAAACCGTATGCTCAGGCCCATATGCCTAAAAAACAAATGCTTAGAATGGCTGAAGACCTTATTACCTTAATTAGGGGAAGCCAGCCTTCCCCCTCTGAGACCTAGAACTGATTTTCCTTCTGATTCTTCTGATCAGGAATCTGATATTTCTGTTTCTTCTGATTACCAGGATTTTCCCTTATCTACCTATGAGGATTCTGACACAGAGGATTCCATTCTCTCTGCTTCCCCTCCAGAAGATTTTTCTTTTGGCGAAACCTTGTACACTCTTAGGGAGTATTTCCGCTGGGAAAGCCAGAAAACCTGACAGGTATTACAGAGTGCCTGACTCTCACAAGATGTTCATCGTGTTTCACTGTTGCAGTCATTACTCTTGGGTTATCCTGCTGGCAGGCCACCCTCGGTCGGCCAGAATTCCAAAGTCTAGGTCAGGCGTCAGTTGCGGTCGCCTCTTCCCTGACGTCCGTGCGCCAGGGGTATAAAAGATGCAGCCGACACCATTTTCTTCAGTTTTTCTTGCCGCACAGTGCCCAAAGCAAAAGCAGTTCACAAGTGCCGGTCGGCCGAATCCTGAGATTTTCAAATTCGAATTTCAGAACCAAGCTAAGTACCCCGTTGGGGAAACTTTTTTCTTGCTCCAGACCGATGTCAGAAAAAGTTAACAATTGTATTTCTTGTGGGAAGCAAATACCTCATAAGGATTTTCATTCTTACTGTATTCCTTGCCTAGGCCCTGATCACAACGTTGCTAGCTGTTGGTTTTGTGCTAGATGTAACCAACGCACTATTAAGCGTCGGTTTGATTTTGCATTTCATTACTTTGGCTGAAGATTTAATTATATAATGCCATTGGACCAGCCAACAACTGGAGTTTACAAATAACGCAAGGACAAGGAAAAGGATAGGCATCCGGGGTCCAAAACCAACGACGAGGCCTCTGCTAGGTCAGTCGCCGGTTCTCAGTGAGGCGCTTTCGCAGCCCCTGGCACCCGCTACCTCAGAGCCACAGGCCGCTACCGACTCCCATGTGGAGCCGACTGGGCCTCTGGATACTCAAGGTATTGGGCACTCGGAAATCATACCCTCAGATGGGTCCGGAGCCGCTGAGCAGGCATCAGCTTCTGAGGGTGTCTTCAGACCTACACAACTATATATTAAGCCATCTTCAGCTTCAAAAGACAAAGACTAAAGCAGCTCCAAAGACAAAGAAACAAGTACAGTATTCTCCTACTCGACTTCCATGCCTAAAAAACAGATGCTCAAAATGGCCGAAGACCTAATTACTTTGATCAGGGGCTCCCATCCCCCTCCTGATAAGAGGCCTATTATTCTTCTGATCAGGTTTCTATTTCCTCTGATTCTTCTTCTGAACAGGATTACTCCATGCTTCCCTGTGAGGATTCTGATGCTGAAGAATCCATTCCTTCAGCCTCTCGTCCTGAGGATGATTCTTTCGGGGAAACCCTGCATACCATGAGGGAGCATTTCCACTGGGAGAGCCAAGATTATTCTGAATCTAAGAAAAGGCTCAGAGACTTTCTGCTACTTCCTCAGCATAGACCCCTTGCTATTCCACCTGTTTTAGACATTGTAGATGATGTATTTTCAGAGTCCAGCCTGTCCCCTGACTCTTTAGCCCCTGCACCTGCTAAACCAGACAGATACTACAGGGTTCCGGATTCTCATAAAGTCCTATATAAGAACCCCGCTGCTGACCCTGAAACTATATCTCAAGGTCCCAAAGGGGTTAAAGCTTCCACTACAAAAAACCCTGTCCCCTCTGATAGGGATTTTAGGGCTCTAGACAGATGGGGGAAAAAAGTCTACACTTCTGCTACCTTGGCTGTAAGGGCTTTAAATTGTCAGTTTCATATGCTTAAATATCAGCAATATTTGATGTCACTGCTTAAACAGAAATTGTTGACAAATACTGAATGTTCAGAGAACAAGGAAATGCAGGATTTATTGCATGCAGCTGAACAAGTGGGAAAGCATGCTTTGCAATGTGGTTATGATTCATTGGAGGCCTCTTGCAGGGCCGCTGTTACAGTTTCTGTTATTAGAAGGCATGCTTGGTTAAAGGAACAAAATCTGCCTGATCATGTTAAAGCAAAATTATTAGCTGCACCATTGCAGCATGATACTTTGTTTGGTACTAAAGCAGAAGAGGTGTTGAAAAAAAATGGAGGATAAAGCAAAATCCATGCAGTCAAGGATTTCTTACTGGTACAGCCACCCAGGTTTAGCAGAAACTGGCCTTCTAAAAATTGGTCCTTTCCAGTGTCAGACAGATCACAAAGAGGCAGATACAGTCATCCTAGAGGCAGATCTCAGCCCCAAGGCTCATACAGGCCTAAACAATGGGTGCTCCTACCTCCAAAAGCAGAGAAGACAAATCACAACCTTACAGGAAACAGTCCCAATGACTTTCTTCTGCCAGATCCATGCACTTTTCTTTTGATAGCCCCTTTAGGGGGAAAACTAGCACTTTTTTCATCAAATTGGCAAATGGTTACCCAAGACAAATGGGTCCTGAACATAGTGTCCCAAGGCTACAGGTTCCATTTTCACACACTACCAAGGTCAAAAGGTATGCCAGACCTGCCACACAATCAATTGGCAGAGGCACAAAAATTAATGGACATGAGGGCAATTCAGCAAGTACCACAACAAGAGCAGGGGCAAGGATTTTACTCCAGACTTTTCCTAGTACCCAGAAAGGACAAAACCTGGAGACCAATACTGGACCTATCTATACTAAATACATTTCTGGAAGTTCCAAAATTCAAGATGTTGACTCTACAGCAGCTACTGCCCATGCTGGGCAAGAAGGCTTGGCTTGTAACTTTGGACCTAAAAGAGGCATACCTGCATGTCCCAATCAGACAATCTTGCAGAAGATACCTCAGATTCATAGCTGGCTCAATGCATTACCAATTCTCTGCACTGCCCTTTGGCTCATCTACTGCGCCAAGGGTCTTCACAAAATGCCTGGCACTAGTAATTGCGTTTTGCAGACAAAGAGGAATTCAAATATATCCCTACTTGGATGACTGCCTAATTCAAGCAGAGACCAAAGACATTCTTTTAAAGAATCTGGCGTTTGTAAAAAGATTACTAACTGGCCTAGGGTACACAGTAAAGGAAAAGAAATCAAAACTAGTGGATGCAAGCTTAAATACAACTGCCCAGATGGCTTATCTCACGCCAGACAAACAAAAGCAACTGACTTCTTACTTCAAGAAATTGGCAACAAAAACTCACTTATCTGCAAGGAGAATCCTGCAGGTCCTGGGTTTCATGGCATCCTGCATTCTACTAATTCCATATGCCAGACTGCATATGAGGAAACTACAATGGTATCTAAAAATTGTTTGGTCTCAGCATTGCCACAGCCTGGAGACAGTAATTGCACTCATTCCCTGCCTACAACAGGAGTTTCGATGGTGGGCAGAAGCCTGTCACCACAACACGGGTCTGCCATTCAGTTTACCCACAGCCAGACAGACAGTAACAACGGATGCATCAGATTATGCCTGGGGGGCCCATATGGCAGGAAAATGTATTCAGGGCACATGGCCTGCAAACCAGATGCATCTTCACATCAATCAAAAAGAGATGCTAACTGTTCAAAATGCCCTGACAGCTTTCAAGGACCTGCTTCATCCAGGACAGTTACTGATAAAGACAGGCAATACTACGGTCATGTGGTACATAAACAAGCAGGGAGGTGCACATTCCTACCCCCTCTGCAGACTAGCAATGACCTTATGGGACACAGCATTGGCTTTTCAAATTCACCTGCAAGCACAATTCCTGCCAGGAAAAACAAATACTCTGGCAGACGAACTAAGCAGAAACCTCATGGATCCCCACGAAAGGAAAATGGATCCTCAAGTCTTCAACATGATAATAAAGAAATGGGGATGCCCAGACATAGATCTATTTGCCTCCCCTCACAACTACCAGTTGCAGAGATTTTGCACAAGGATTTATCACAAGCAAGCATGGAAAGTGGGCGCCCTATCCTTCAGCTGGAAAAACCTAACAGTATATGCCTTTCCTCCACTGCCTCTCCTTCCCAGGGTACTCCTAAAGGTCAGACAAGAGAAGCCAAAAATTATACTGATTGCACCAGACTGGCCACACCAGCACTGGTATCCAGTCCTAAAGAGCTTGTCTCAAGGTCCAGCGTGGATATTGCCTCAGACTTCTCATTTGCTGACCCAACAAAACAATCAGATCCTGCACAGCCAACTCAGGACCTTAAATCTGGCAGCATGGCGGATAATGTAACCATTCAGAACACATCTCTTTCAAAAGCTGTTATGGATGTTATCTTGGAGGCCAGGAGGCCCAGTAGCAGAAAATCTTATGCAGAAAAATGGAAGAGATTCTGTGCTTGGAGCCAGGAACAAGGCATTGACGTGTGTACCAAATATACCTCAGATTTTACAATACCTAACTGAGATGCTGAACAAAGGCCTTTCTTTCTCATCAATTAAGATTCATGCCTCTGCCATTTCAGCCCATTACAGTATGGAACTACCTATCTTTTCTCATCCTTTAATAAGGCAGTACCTCAGAGGGGCCAAAAACATTAGGCCTCCAAGGAGAGCACCAATTCCGGCCTGAGACCTCAATTATGTTTTGGAAAAACTCAAACTGCCTCCTTTCGAGCCAGTTTCAACAGCAGATATAAAATTCTTATCCTGGAAAACAGCTCTACTCCTAGCAATAACCTCAGCAAGGCGAGTCTCAGAGTTACAAGCACTCATGGCTGTGGAACCTTTTATCATTTTTCATACAGACAGGGTGGCTCTGAGGACAAATCCTACATTTATGCCTAAGGTGGTATCCGGTGTGGCCCTCAACCAAACCATTCACTTGCCTACCATTTATCCAAATCCACAGAACAAGGGTGAGAAAATTCTGCATTCTTTGGACATACACAGGCAGTTACGTTTCTATTTGGACAGAACTAAAGCTTTCAGAAAGACTGAGCAACTTTTAGTGTCATATGCTGCAGGATCACAAGGAAAGGCCATCTCAAAACAGACTATTTCTAAATGGATAGCCCATTGCATCCGTTTCTGCTATTCTCACCATGGCAAATCAGTGCCTAAGGGCATTAGGCCTCATTCCACCAGAGCAGCAGCCACTTCAGCAGCCTTCCTCAGAGGAGTACCAACCAAAGATATCTTAGAGGCTGCAACTTGGAGTTCAGTGCACACTTTCACAAAGCAAAAGCACTACCACTTACCTCTTTACTCTAAGTCCAGAGCAGGCTTTGCCACTGCAGTCCTGCAGGGCCTCATAGCCTCTCCTAATCCTGTTTAGCCCAGCCACCCATCCTCAGCTTTGGGATTCTACCCAAGAGTAATGATTGCAACAGTGAAACACGATGAACATAGTGCAGTTGTGTACCTACCATAAATGTAGATGTTTGAGTGTATTCACTGTTGCAGTCCAGGTTACCCACCCACCATCTCCCTTCTCTTTGCTGGGACTTATCTACACTTCTGTATCCTATACAACCTATTTGGTGTATTTGCTTGTAGATAAAGAAAATGTTATTTTTGTGCATTTTTATTGGCATATTTTTCAGCCTACCAATTTGGGGGACCTGACATCTGGGGCAGGAAAAACTGAAGAAAATGGCGTTGGCTGCATCTTTTATACCCCTGGCGCACTGATGTCAGGGAGGAGGCGACCGCACCCGACGCCGGACCTAGACTTTGGAATTCTGGCCGACTGAGGGTGGCCTGCCAGCAGGATAACCCAAGAGTAATGACTGCAACAGTGAATACACTCTAACATCTACATTTATGTTAGGTACACAACTGTACTTTCCTTTTCAAGAATACTACTGTGGATCCAGAGACCATTTCCCATGGGCCAAAGGGCATTAAGGCTACTGCTGCCAGAAATCCTACCCCTTCTGATAGAGATTCTAGAGCCTTGGACAGATGGGGTAAGAAGGTATATACTTCTGCTACTTCAGCTATTAGGGCTTTAAATTGCCAGTTTCATATGTTAAAGTACCAGCAGCATATTATGGGACTACTTAAACAGAAAATGATGTTGATTCCTGACTGTGCTGAACACAAAGAATTACAGTATTTAATGCATTCTGCAGAACAAGTTGGTAAAGATACTTTGAAATGTGTTTTTTGACTCTTTAGAAGCATCTTGCAGGGCTGCTGTCACTGGGTCTGTACATAGAAGGCATGCTTGGCTTAAGGAGCAAAACTTGCCAGATCATGTTAAAGCTAAATTACTGGATGCTCCCTTAAACTAAGACCACCTGTTTGGTAACAAAGCAGACAAAGTCCTCAAAAAGATGGAGGAAAAAGCTAAATCTAGGCAAACTGTTAAAGATTTCCTGCAAGTACAGCCTCCCAGATTTAGTAGGCATTGGCCTTCAAAGAAGTGGTCCTTTCCAGCCTCTTCCAGGCCTTCTCAGTCCAAACCCAGAAACAGCAGACCACCTAGGTTACAGTCTCAGGCTATGCACAGGCCTAAGCAGTGGGGGGGCTCCCACTTCCAAAGCAAAGAGTAGTAAGACACCCCCGCCTACGGAAAAATGGCACAATGACTTAACCTTAACCCTTCCAAGCCCTGCTCAACTGCCTAATCCCTTAGGAGGAAAGCTCGCCCTGCATGCAAAAAACTGGGAACTCATTACCCAGGACAAATGGGTTCTGAATATAGTCTCCCAAGGATACAGATTCCACTTCCACACCCTACCAACCCCAAACGTTGGCAGAGGCTCTACAGCAGGTTCTCTCTCTTTTAAGTATCAGAGCTATTCAACCTGTCCCAGCAGAAGAAAGGGGACAAGGTTTTTATTCAAGACTTTTCCTGGTACCTAGAAAAGACAGCTCCTAGCATCCTATCCTGGACCTCTCTATTCTAAACACCTTTATGGTAATCCCAAAATTCAAAATACTAACACTTAAACAGCTGCTTCCTATGCTAAGCAAAGATGCCTGGTTGGCAACCTTAGACTTAAAGGAAGCTTACCTGCACATTCCAATAAGGGAATCTTGCAGGAAATACCTATGCTTCAGGGCAGGCTCCATGCACTTTCAGTTCTCTGCCCTGCCCTTTGGCTTATCTACTGCCCCCAGGGTATTCACAAAGTGTTTAGCTCCAGCCATTGCATTTTGCAGGCAGAGAAATATTCAAATATATCCATACTTGGACGATTGTCTGATTCAGGCAGAAAGCCAGGACTTGCTATTAAAACGTCTGGCATTCGTAAAAAAAACTTCTAACCTCACTGGGGTACACCATAAATGAAAAGAAATCTCACCTAGTCCCCTGCCAACAGATTTTATTCCTGGGAGTAAGCTTGAACACAACTTCCCAGATGGCTTTCCTCACTCCAGAGAAACAAATTTATTTGACAACCTACTTCAAACTGCTGGCCACAAAGACCCAGCTATCTGGAAGGAAAATTTTGCAAGCCTTGGGGTTCATGGCCTCTTGAATTCTACTAATTCCGTAAGCAAGACTGCATATGAGAAAACTACAGTGATATCTAAAAAGCCTATGGTGCCAACATTCTCAGGACCTGGAATCAATGATTCCTATCATTCCTTGTATAAAGGCAGAGTTACTTTGGTGGGCAGAGGTCTGCTACCTCAACAAGGGGATCCCTTTCACTCTACCCCCTGCCACCCAAACTCTAACAACAGACGCATCAGACTTTGCATGGGGGACTCACTTGGCAGGGCAGTGCGTTCAGGGCAAATGGAACCCAAGACAGATGCACCTGCATATCAACCAAAAAGAAATGTTAGCTGTACCAGAATTCCCTGACAGCCTTCAAAGACCACATTCTTCCAGGAAAATTATTGGTAAAGACAGACAACACCACAGATGTTCTTCGTGTTTCACTGTTGCAGTCATTACATTTGGGTAATTCTGATGGCAGGTTGCCCTCATTCGGCCTGAATTCCAAAGTCTTGGGTCCTGCATCGGCTGTCGTCGCCCCTTCTCTGACGTCAGGTCGTCGGGGGGTATAAAATAAGCAGCCGATGCCATTTTCTTTAGTCTTTCTTGCCGTGCGGTGCCCGAAGCAGAAGCAGTTCGCAAGTGCCGGTCGGCCAACTCCTGAGATTTTCGAGTTTGAACTTCAGATCCGAAGTCTTCTATAAAGCTAAGTACCCCGTTGGGGAAACTTTTTTTCTTGCTCCAGAACCGATGTCAGAAAAAGTTAATAATTGTATTTCTTGTGGGAAGCAAATACCTCATAAGGACTTTCATTCTTACTGTACTCCTTGCCTAGGCCCTGATCATAACTTTCTGGGTTGTTGGTTTTGTGCTAGATTTAACCAACGCACTGTTAAGCGTCAGTATGATTTTGCTTTAAACTACTTTGGAAGCAGGTTTAATTATCCAGAAATGTCGTAAGAAAGCCATCCGACTACCAGAGTTCACAAAAGAACGCAAAGAAAAAGAAAGACAGCCAAGGCCCAAAACTGATGATGAAGCTTCTCCTAAGTCAGTCGCCGGTTCTCAGTGAGGCTCTTTCGCAGCCCCTGGCGACTGCTACTTTAGAGTCGCAGGCCGCTACCAACTCCCACGTGGAGTCGGCCATGCCACTGGAAACTCGAAGTATTGGAGCCTCGGACGCTAATCCTTCAGATGGGTCCGGAGCCGCTGAGCAGGCACCGGCTTCTGAGGGTGTATTCATACCCAAACATCTATACATTAAACCAATTTCAAAGGCAAAGACTAAAGCACCTTCAAAGGCAAAGAAACAAACTCAAGAACCACGTGGACAGGCCTCCATGCCCAAAAAAACAGATGCTCAAAATGGCCTAAGACTTGATTACCTTGATCAGGGGTTCCCATCCCCCCCTGATAAGAGGCCTAGGCAAGAGACTGACTATGAATCTTTAGCTTAGGTTTCCATTTCTTCTGATTCCTCTTCTGATCAAGAATATTCTTTTCCCCCCTATGAGGATTCTGTTGCTGAAGAATCCATACCTTCAGCTTCTCCTCCTGAGGACTATTCTTTTGGGGAAAACTTACATACCATGAATCAGGCATTTCCACTGGGAGAGCCAAGATTTTTCAGAATCCAAAATGAGGCTCAGGGATTTCCTGTTACTACCTCAGCACAAGCCACTAGCCATCCCTCCTGTGTTAGACATTGTAGATGATATGTTTTCGGAGTCTAGCCTTACCCCTGACTCCTTACCTCCAGCTCCTGTTAAGCCTGACAGATATTACAGGGTTCCCGACTCACATAAATTCCTTTTTATAAACCCTGCTGCAGACCCAGAAACTATTCCTCAGGGTCCCAAGGGAGTTAAGGCTTCCGCTGCAAAAAACCCTACCCCTTCTGACAGGGATTCTAGGGCACTGGATAGATGGGGAAAAAAGGTTTACACATCTGCTACCTTGGCTATAAGGGCCTTAAACTGTCAGTTTCATATGCTCCAATATCAGCAACATGTCATGGCATTGCTTAAACAGAAAATGTTAAACTCTGAATGTGCAGAAAACAAGGAAATGCAGGATATATTGCATGCAGCTGAACAAGTTGGAAAGCATACTTTGCAATGTGGTTTTTGGCCTCCTGCAGGGCCGTAGTTACAGGTTCTGTAATTAGAAGGCATGGTTGGTTAAAGGAACAAAATCTGCCTGATCATGTTAAAGTTAAATTATTAGATGCACCTTTACAGCATGATACTTTTGTTTGGCGTTAAGGCAGAAGAGATGTTAAAGAAAATAGAGGACAAGGCTAAATCTATGCAAACAGTCAAAGATTTCTTACAAGTACAGCCACCTAGGTTTAGTAGACACTGGCCAACAAAGAATTGGTCCTTTCCTGTGTCAGACAGACCTCAAAGGGGCAGACCCAGACACCCTAGAGGCAGATCCCAGGCGCAAGGTTCATACAGGTCAAAGCAATGGGGTGCTTCTACCTCCAAAAGTGGAGAAGACAAATCACAACCTTACAGGAAACGGTCCCAATGACTTCCCCTGCCTGCACCAAGCACTTATTTCCTGGCAGTACCCTTAGGGGGAAAATTAGCACTTTTTTCTCAAAATTGGCACATTATAACCCAGGACAAATGGGTTCTAAATATCGTGTCACAAGGCTACAAGTTCCATTTCCATACCCTGCCAAAGGCAATTGGCTGGCCAGATCTGCCAAAACATCAATGGCAAGAGGCACAAAAACAAGTCTCATCCCTCATGGACATGAGGGCCATTCAACAAGTGCCAGAGCAAGAGCGGGGACAAGGATTTTACTCAAGACTCTTGGTACCCAGAAAGGACAAGGCCTGGAAGCCAATACTGGACCTATCGATTCTGAACACATTCCTGGATATACCAAAATTCAAAATGTTGACTTTGCAGCAGCTTCTGCCCATGCTGGGCAAGAATGCTTGGCTTGTAACTTTAGACCAAAAATAGGCATATCTGCATGTCCCAATCAGACGAATATGCAGAAGATACCTCAGATTCAAGGCTGGCTCAATGCATTACCAATTCTCTGCACTGCCCTTTGGCTTATCTGCTGCGCCCAGGGTCTTTACAAAGTGCCTGGCACCAGTAATTGCATTCTGCAGACAAAGAGAAATACAAATATATCCTTACTTGGACGATTATCTAATTCAAGCATAGAACAAGGACATCCTTCTACAGCATCTGGCGTTTGTGAAAAAACTTCTAACATGCCTAGGGTACACAGTCAATGAAAAGAAATCAAAACTAGTACCCTCTCAAGAGATATTATTCCTGGGTGCAAGCTTAAATACAACTGCCCAGATGGCTTATCTCACGCCAGATAAATAAAGGGAACTGACTACCTATTTCAAAATGTTAGCAACAAAGGCCCAGTTATCTGCAAGAAAAATTCTGCAGGCTTTGGGCTGCATGGCATCCTGCATCCTACTAATTCCATATGCAAGGCTGCATATGAGGAAACTTCAGTGGTACCTAAAAAGTGTTTGGACTCAACATTGCCACAGCCTGGAAACTATAATTACTCTCATTCCCTGCCTGCAACAGGAGATGTTCATCGTGTTACACTGCTGCAGTCATCACACTTGGGTTATCTGCCGTCAGGCGGTCCCGTAGTCCGCCCGAGTTCCAAAGTCTTGGTCCAGCGTCGGCTGCTGTCACTTCTTCCCTGACATCAGTGCAACAGGGGTATAAAAGAGGCAGCCGACGCCATTTTCTTCAGTCTTTCTTGCTGCGCGGTGCCCGAAGCAGAAGCAGTTCGCAAGTGCCGGTCGGCCGACTCCTGAGATTTTCAAATCGAATTTCAGACCGAAGTCTTCAATAAAGCTAAGTACCCCGTTGGGGAGCCTTTTCTTGCCTCAGTCTGATGTCAAAAAAAGTTAATAATTGCATTTCTTGTGGGAAGCAAATACCTCATAAGGATTTTCTTTCTTATTGCATCCCTTGCCTAGGCCCAGACCACGACGTCACAGGTTGTCGGTTTTGTGCTAGGTTTAACAAACGAACTATTAAATGTCAGTTTGATTTCGCCCGACAATATTTTGGTAGAAAATTTAATTGTACCATGCCGTCGGAGCAACCGACGACCGGGATGCATAAAAAGCGCAAAGATAAGGACAGGCAGCCGAGACCCAAGCCAGACACCGAGGCCTCTGCTAGGCCAGTCGCCGGTTCTCCAGTTATCAGTGAGGCACCTACGCAGCCCCTGACTACCACTGATTTAGAACCCCTGCCTGCATCCGACTCCCAAGCGGAGATTGCAGGGCCTCCAGAGCCTTTATCTTTAGGCCCTTCCGACTCCATGGCTGATGGGGATTCCAGTGCAGTTGAAAGGCCGTCAGTTGCTGAAGGTGTCTTCAGACTGACTACACTTACTATTAAATCCTTTGCAAAACTGAAAACTCCATTAAAAGTAAGGAAGCCTGTACAGCAGTCTCCAGTGCAAGGCTCCATGCCTAAGAAACAGATGCTTAAGATGGCCGAAGACTTAATTAAACTAATCAGAGTTTCCCATCCCCCACCTGGCACCAGTAGTAGCTTACTGCAGACTCAAGGGAATTCAAATTTACCCTTACCTGGACGACTGCCTTATTCAAGCAGACAGCAAGGATGTCTTACTCCAGCACCTGGAATTTGTTCAAAATCTACTCAAGTACCTGGGATTCACTGTGAACATAAAAAAGTCAAATTTGACACCCACACAACAGATAACTTTCCTGGGTGCTCTTTTAAACACAGCAACCCAGATGGCATTCCTGACATCCGAAAAACAACTTCAGCTGACTTCAACTTTCAAAACCCTGGCGTTAATGTCTCAGCTAACTGCAAGGAAATTCCTGCAGGCTTTGGGTTACATGGCCTCCTGCATCCTTCTCATACCATATGCAAGACTGCATATGAGAAAAATACAATGTTACCTAAAAAGCGTATGGTCCCAGCATTGTCACAGTCTAGACACACAGATTGCTGTCTTGCCTTGCCTGCAAAAGGAATTCCATTGGTGGGCCATGGCATGTCTTCAAAACAAAGGGAAAGCCTTCAGTCTGCCTCCAGCCTACCAAGTGTTAACCATGGACGCCTCGGATTACGTATGGGGAGCCCACTTGCAGGGGAAAGGCCTGCAAGGTCTTTGGACAGAGGATCAGAAGCACCTACATATCAATTTAAAAGAGATGTTAGTTGTGCAGAATGCCCTCTTGGCTTTCAGGGATCTTCTACAGCCAGGGCGACTACTGATATGGACAGACAACACCACAGTTATGTGGTACATAAACAAGCAAGGGGGTTCACACTCCTACCCCCTTTGCAGACTAGCCATGACTCTATGGAACATAGCACTAGCTTGCAAAGTGGACCTACAAGCTAGTTCCTGCCAGGGAAACAAAATACTCTGGCAGACAGCCTGAGCAGGAACCTGTCAGACCCACACGAGTGGATGCTAGACATCCAAATATTCAAGATGATTACAGAAGCCAGGGGCTACCCGGACATAGATCTATTTGCATCTCCCCACAACTACCAGTTACAGACTTTTTGCACAAGGACATATCACAAACTAGCATGGAAAGTGGATGCTCTCTCATTCAGTTGGAGGAACCTCTTGGGGTATGCCTTTCCTCCTCTACCTCTTCTTCCACGGGTGTTTTTAAAGATAAAACAGGACAAACCCAAGATGATTTTACTGGCTCCAAATTGGCCTCGACAATTTTGGTACTCAAAACTGATGAATCTACCCCAGGAGCCTCCTTGGATTCTACCTCAGATTCCAAATCTTTTGTCCCAACACCAGGGCCAGGTTCTGCACTCTCATATCAAAACTCTCAGCCTGGCAGCCTGGCGTATTCAGGGTCTATGATTAATCCTACCCTTTCCAAACAGGTCATGGATATTATCTTAGAAGCCAGATGGCCTAGCACTAGAAAATCTTATGAAGGTAAATGGAAGAGATTTTGTGCTTGGATGCATGCTCAGGATTCAGATCCTCTCATTCCAAATATTCCATTGATTTTACATTACATGACAGACATGTTACATAAGGGTTTATCCTTTTCCTCCATAAAATTATATGCCTCAGCTATCTCTGCACATTACAATACAGATCCTCCAATTTTTTCACATCCACTTCTGAAACAATATCTCAGAGGAGCAAAGAATTTAAGGCCCTCTAGGACACCACCCATACCTGCCTGGGACCTCAACTATGTTCTGGAAAAACTTACTCTGCCTCCTTTTGAGCCTGCTGCCACATCTAATATAAAGTATTTATCATGGAAGACCGCTATCCTACTGGCTTTGACTTCAGCCAGGAGAGTCTCAGAGTTACAAGCAGTCATGGCTGTGGAACCTTACATTATTTTTCATCAAGACAGGGTTTCTTTAAGGACTAACCCTACTTTCATGCCTAAAGTGGTTTCTAAGGTGGCTTTAAACCAAACTATTCACCTGCCAACTTTTTTCCCCAATCCACAAAATAAGGGGGAGAGGATCTTGCATTCTTTGGACGTGCACAGACAGCTTCATTTTTACCTGGACAGAACCAAGGATATCAGAAAAACAGAGCAACTGTTTGTTTCTTATGCAGCAAATTCCCAAGGCAAGGCTATTTCAAAACAGACCATTTCTAAATGGATTGCTCATGGAATCAGATTTTGTTACTCTCATCATGGAAAGCAAATCCCAGGAAAAATCAGGACTCGCTCTACCAGAGCTGCTGCTACTTCTGCTGCTTTTCTCAGGGGAGTACCTACCAAAGATATTTTGGAAGCTGCAACTTGGAGTTCAGTGCATACTTTCTCTAAGCACTATAATCTACCTCTTTATTCTAAGTCCAGGGCAGACTTTGCTTCTGCAGTCTTGCAAGGCCTTCTAGCCGCCCCTTTTACTCAATAACCTCCACCCTTTATCTCAGCTTTGGGATTCAACCTTACAGTGATGACTGCAACAGTGAAACACGATGAACATAGTACAGTTGTGTACACTTACCATAAATGTAGATGTTCGAGTGTCTTCACTGTTGCAGTCTGGGTTACCCACCCCCTTGTCCCCTCTTATTCTTTCATTAGTGTGGTTCCCTGCTTCACCCTTCTTCTGAGGTGTATTTGCTACAGGGTATGGGGTTTGTTGTACCTTACTTTTAGCCTTTACTTTTGGGCACCTGACATATGGGGCAAGAAAAACTGGAGAACATGGCGTCGGCTGGGAACTTTGTACCCCTGGCGCTCTGACGTCAGGGAGGATGACTGCACAGCCAACGCCGGACCCAGACTTTGGGATTCTGGCCGACCGAGGGCTGCCTGCCGGCAGGAAGAACCCTACAGTGATGACTGCAACAGTGAAGACACTCGAACATCTGCATTTATGGTAAGTGTACACAACTGTACTTTCAGTGCACACCTTTACAAAGCACTATCATCTGCCAGTCTACTCTAAATCCAGAGCAGGCTTTGCCACTGCAGTTCTGCAGGGTCTCATAGCCGCTCCTAATGCTTTTAGCTCCAGCCTCCCAACCACAGCTTTGGGAATCTACCCAATCACTGCAACAGTGAAACACGAAGAACATAGTACAGTTGTGTACATTTACCATAAATGTAGATGTTCGAGTGTATTCACTGTTGCAGTCCAGGTTACCCACCCACCATCCCCCCTTTTCTTCTGATGGAACCTATCTTTCCTTATCTGATTTATACAACCTATGTGGTGTATTTGCTTGTGGATGAAGGTAAAGCTTATATTGCTGCATGTCATTTTATATATAGATATAAATTTTGGCTACCCTTTTAGGGGGCACATGACATCTGGGGCAGGAAAAATTAAAGAAAATGGCATCGGCTGCTTCTTTTATACCCCTGACGACCTGACATCAGGGAAGGGGTGACGACAGCCGACGCAGGACCCAAGACTTTGGAATTCAGGCCGACTGAGGGCAACTGCCAGCAGGATTACCCAAATTTAATGATTGCAACAGTGAATACACTCGAACATTTACATTTATGGTAAGTGTACACAACTGTACTTTATGTGGTACATAAACAAGCAGGGGGGAACCCACTCATACCCTCTCTGCAGACTAGCCATGGCTCTGTGGAACACAGCCTTAAGCTACCAAGTGCACCTTACAGGCTCAGTTCATGCCAGGCAAGCTAAATTCTCTGGCAGACGACCTAAGCAGAAATCACATGGACCCACACGAATGGAAACTGGAACCAAAACATATTCAACCTCTTGAGGAGCAAATGGGGGACTCCAGAGATAGACCTGTTTGCATCCCCTCAGAACTACCAATTGGACAAATTCTGCACAAGGACTTCTCACAGTCAAGCTTGGAAAGTAGATGCCCTGTCCTTTACCTGGGAAAGCCTCTCCTCTCGAAGGGTCTGCGAAAGATCAAACAGGACAAGCCAAGGGCAATACTGAGTGCACCAGACTGGGCACGCCAGCACTGGTACCCCCTCTTGCGCAGTATGACACTGCTGGAACCATGGCACCTGCCTCAGACCCCTTCCCTGCTGTCCCAGCAGGTGGGCCAGATTCTGCACCCTCATCTTCAAACCCTGAACCTTGCAGCCTGGCTAGTTCCTTGAGCTCTCCAATAGCATCCCTCAGTAAGCAGGTGCTAGATGTCATTCTTGAGGCAAGAGGCCTAGTACTAGAAAATCCTATGCTGAAAAGTGGAAAAGATACTGTTCCTGGAGCTAGACTTAGGGGATTGGCACAACAGTGCCCAACTTACCTCATATACTTCAGTACTTAACAAAAATGCTCCACAAGGGCCTTTCCTTCTCATCAGTTAAAGTTAATGCCTCAGCCATCTCAGCACATTGTAATACAGAGCCACCCCTCTTCTCTCACCCCCTGCTAAAGCAATTCCTCAGAGGGGCCAAAAATTTAAGACCCCCCCCCCCAGGAGAGCCCCCTACTCTAGCCTGGGACCTTAACTTTGTATTAGAAAAGCTCACTCTACCTCCTTTTGAGCCAGCTGCAACTGCAGAGTTGAAATTCCTTTCTTGGAAAACAGCCTTCCTTTTAGCCATCACTTCAGCAAGAAGAGTGTCTGAATTACAGGCCCTCATGGCAGTGGAGCCCTTCATCATCTTCCATACAGACAGGGTTTCCCTCAGGACCGATCCTTCTTTTATGCCCAAGGTGGTGTCTAGTATGGCTTTTAATCAGTCCATTCATTTGCCTACCTTTTTCCTAAATCCACAGAACAAAGGAGAACGAATACTGCACTCTTTGGACGTGCACAGACAACATAGATTTTATTTGGACAGGACTAAGCTTATCAGGAAAACTGAGCAGCTGCTAGTTGCCTTTGCTGCAGGAGCAGAGGGGAAGGCCATTTCAAAGCAAACCATTTCTAAATGGATAGCCCATTGCATTAATTCCTGCTATAAGCACCTTGGAAAACGTACCCCACAGGGGGTAAGATCACATTGCACCAGGGCTGCATCTACTTCAACAGCCTTTCTCAGAGGTGTTCCTATCAAGGACATCCTAGAAGCTGCTACCTGTTCATATCTACACCAAGCATTACTACTTACCTATTCTTTCTAAATCCATAGCTGGTTTTGCCACTGCAGTCTTGCAGGGTCTAATAGCTGGTCCTAATGCTCTCTAATTTCCTTCTCCCTTCCTTAGCTTTGAGAATCTACCCAAATGTAATCACTGCAACAGTAAAACATGAAGAACATAGTACAGTTGTGTACACTTACTATAAATGTAGATGTTCGAGTGTATTCACTGTTGCAGTCCTGGTTACCCTCCCTCCTGCCCCCTGACTTCTATTAGCTATACCTCACTTCTTGTTTACTGTACTTAAGCTTTCTGGTGGAGGTGTAACCTTGTATATAATTGCTTCCCATTATGGGGCCACCTGACATCTGGGGCAAGAAAAACTGATGTAATGGCGTCGGCTGCATGCTTTATAGCTCTTACTACCTGACATCCTGGAAGATGAGACAGCAACCAACGCAGGACCCAAGACTTTGATAATCAGGCCAGCTGAGGGCTACCTGCAAGTAGATAACCCAAATGTAATGACTGCAACAGTCAATACACTCGAACATCTACATTTATGGTAAGTGTACACAACTATATTTTTTTGGGATCTGATGGAACAGAGAATCATGCAGCTTGTGTCCTTGTCTCAAAAGGGTTTTTATTCCAGAATGTTTTTGGTCCCCAGGAAGTAGTGGTCATATAGGCCCATTCTAGACTTATCCTATCTGAGCACATTTGTTAAGGTTCCTTCCCTACCTCCAGGATGTTGTTTTTGCTTAAGTTAGGATCACCCTTCCATGTCCGTGTTGATGTGCAAGTGCTAATTAAAGTTAAAAGCCCTGTTTCCACCAGCCAGCCTCAAGCTCCACACCAGTGTTGCCTAAAAAACTTAAAGGCTTCATTCAAACAGCAGACTCTTGTGGTTCCATTACTGCCTGTAACTTATTGATGTATGTTTTACATTTAGCTGTTTAACTGCACTACTTTTGTTACCTGTAATTGGCTGTCCTGTACATCACAGGGGTGTACCTGTACTCCTTGCTGCTCCCCATGTGGCTTTCTCCATCACTTATTTACTCTCTAATGTAATTTTTTTTCTATTTCTTAGCAATTGGCAGTGCTGTTTTGATTATTCTATATTTTATCCATCTTTAGTTCCAACAGTCTTTTCAGGTCTCCTAACCTTCATATGTATATTTAACTCTACTTTAGTCCCAGCAGTAGTTTCATCACTACTAACCTGATATATGTATCTATAATTCCACTTTAGTTCAAGTAATAGTTTCATCTGTCATAACCTTAAATCTTTCTATTTTTTTAGTCGCGGTCTTCTTAGCTCCCTTCTAAATTAACATTTGTTATACGCATTCAACGTATACCGACTCAGCTTTCCCCTTTCCTTTATCTCATCTCCCAACACATAGCTTTTACTATTTAATGCAAAAACATAGTTCTTAATCTGCCAGTGCTTACTGATTGCAGATGCTCGTCTTACTGCAAGAAGCAACCGGGTCCAACCAGCTCATGCTCCCCCTCCCTACCCCCAATTCCCACCCACCTCAACTACTCCTAGCTTTATACCTCCCAAACTCCTCTCACTAACCTTTTAACCATTTAAACATTTTTAGACTACACAACATCAGCCAGCTTACTCACATATACACTACATCTCCTTCATTATACATACCATAATCATTCCCTTTTCACATCATTTTCATCTATATTTACAACTCACTTATCCAAATCCTACCCAAACAAAATATACCATCTCCTTAACACCATGTGCACTCCTATTCATCATTTCCCATGCTCTATCCTTACTTATCCTTCAACTAACATCCTGTCATATATCAGCTGTTAATACCTATATTACTTTTATAACGTCAAGTACAGCCGTCTCAAATAACAGAAAAAGTTGCTCAAACATGCCACCAAGTTTATTTCATTTATACACATTAACCTGTCTAAAAATCAAACTCCTACAGTATCATTAAAAATTCACTAAATCTCAGTTTTACTTAACCAAATCTCCTCTTATATACAAACTTACGTCCCTCCTATTTTTCATGCATCTCCCTTTCTGGTGAAGTTTACCCCAGCCCAGGCCCTTCCCTTACCCCAACTCCTTCCCCTACCACATTAAACTTATTCCTAAGCATAAACTAAAAATTCTGTGCCCTCCGTTTTCACAGTATCTGTATTAAAATCTGTGACTTCCACACCTTGATGGCATTACGTACTCCTGACGCCTTAGCCACCATGGAAACTTGACTAAAACCTTATATAAAACACACTGAATTGCTACCCCCTAGGATGTAGTATGATCAGACTAGACAGATTACACAAAAAAGCTGGTGGAATTGCATTATTTCATGCTAGTCACTTCATAATAACCAATTACTTGGGTCCCATCCCCAAATTTGATAATGCAGAGATTTTCATTACCACTCAAAAAAATGGACACTTAAAAAAAACCTATGCATTGTAGTCATTTACATCCCTCAGGACAAAACATCCCCATACTTGAAAATATCTTATCTTGACTCTCAACAAAAATTTCCTATGAGACTGTTATTCTTTGAAATGTTAACATTAATTGGCTAACTCTTACATCAGTCTCTCTGCTGACTCTATTAATGTCTGTAACTTCACAAAAGTTATACTGTCCCCTACAAGATTCAACTAGATTGGATTCTAGTGTCTGACCCAAGTAAATTTATACAAAGCTGTACCCTTCCCAACACAATAAGTAACATCTTACTTACTCTCTTACACCATCTAAACATACTCCCAAAGAACACTTACAAAACAACTCATAACTTAACTAAATTTAATCTAGAATCATTTCTATACATACTAAAATCTACTAACTGGACTCCCCTAAAAACTCTTCCTCTTGCTGAAGCTGTAAATCACTTTAACATTACATTCGTAGACATACTTTATAGCATAGCTCTTACTTAAACTAAAAAAATTAAAAATCAATCATGCCTAATGGCAACTAGTGTCCCTTAGAAATAAAGAATGGAATGAATGGCAAAAAAATAAAACCCAAAACAATTGCAGTATTACCGAATACTCCGAAATAAAGTCAAAAAGCTGCTTATAAGTGATAAAAAGGAATTATGCACCTACCAGCAATCTAACAATTCTTTCAACCCCAAAAAATTCTGGTCAACAATCAATTCACTTCTTAAACCAGGCAAAAAACAACCCCCCCCCCAATAAATCTCATTTTCAAATTGCCACTCTCTTTAACTCTCACTTCATCAACAGTGTAGCTAACCTAGTGTTAAGCAATATGTACTCTTTACCTTCAGAAAACCAGTCATTCGCCAGTAACACATCTTTACTAGATAATGTTATTACTGATGCCACACAGTGCTCTCCTGCTACTACTCCATACATCTACACTTAAGAAAACTTCTACTAAAACTGAAACCTTGTACTAATTCAGCCGGTAATCTCCCATAGCTTACTCAGTCAGTATTCTTATCAACAGGTCAGTCACAGAATCATATGTCCCAAGCATTGGGAAAAAATTCCCATGTTATCCCACTGCACAAAGGAGGCAGCTCCTCAGATTTATCTACCATCCCATTGCTGTCTTATCATCTTTGTGTAAAATACTGGAAAAGTGCATCCATACACAGCTCATTATATATCTTCTGCACAACAATCTACTTTTCCCTACCCAGTATGGTTTCAGACCTAATCATAACACTGCAACTTCCCTATTATCCTTCGTGGACTCCGTAAATCATGCCAGAGATTCTGGCCAACTTGCATCCACAGTATTTTTAGACCTCTCAAAAGCATTTGATACTGTTTCACATACTAAGCTGTTGTGCCAGATTTCCTCACTAGGACTCGCATCTGCCTCCCTTGCATAGTTTACAAGTTATCTCTGACAGACAATAGTCAGTAAAGTGGTATAGCTGTCTTACTTCCTTCCTACCAGTTGTCATAGGAGTGCCCCAAGGCTTCACCCTTGGACCTCTTTTCTTAAAAGTCTTCATAAACAACCTACAGTCATTCTCTTTCCAAGCCTGTTTAGTCCAATATGCTGTTATCTGCACACCTAATAACTTAGCTGACTTTCCACAAATTACGCAAGAAGCTTTCTCATCAATTGAACTCTGGCTAAATAACTCTCAACTGCTACTCAATCCTGACAAAACTAAACTCCTACTCTTTTTCCCAAAAAACCTAACAGGATATAAAACAAGTTTTAAAATTCGTTCTCTGAATAACCGTCTAATTGAAGCCATCCCACACACCAACCTGCTAGGTGTAATTATTGATGAAAACCTAAAATTTGACCTCCACATCCAAAATAATATAAAAAAACTCACCAAAAACTAGGTATGTTTTACAGACACTCACTTTTTCTTAACCAGTCTATAGAATCACTCTTGCTAATACCTGCTTAATACCCTGTCTCTTGTATGGTGCCAGTATCCTTACTATACTTCAGACCTGTCTCTTAACAAAACTAAAAACCTGCTGTAATAAAATAGAAAAATTTCCCACAGGCTCTTCATACTCTACACACCACTTTACTGCATGCACTTCTGTCACTAAAATGGTTGGAACTATCACGACTCATCTTCTTACAACTTTTAACAGCCCACAACATTATCTATAGGCCCACTGCTTGTTCTGCTCTGACTTCTGTTCTTTCTAGCTACTTCCCCAATTGATATCTAAGATCCAGAGACAAACAACTTCTTTCTGTACATAAGCCCATCAAAACTGCTGGAAAATCCCTGTACTCCTACTTCATTCCCAGAGCTTGGAACAACCTTCCCATAAATATTAGAGTAAACATCAGCTTCCTCTCCTTTAAGAATACTTTAAAGGAATACTTATGCAAAGCATGGATCTGCTCCTGTTCTAACCCACTTGATACTATGTCCTCCTCACTCTACCTCTTAATTTTTCACAACACACAGATCTAAGTCTCCTTCCCTTACTCCCCACTTCTTCGTACTCCCTTTTTATTTCTGTTTCTACTGTCTGTAAAGGCCCATAATCCCCTCTATCTTCCTACCCCACTCCTTCACACCCCACCTACTTTCTTCATCACACTGTAGCTTTGTTCCTTATGTTCTTAGCTCCTGTCGTCCTTCGCCAAGTTTCTCCCACTATTCACCCCATGATGTCACTCCCTCTCTCATCCTTTACTTGTTTTTCTACTTTGCTTTTCACTGATTGTCACTTCTTTCAACACACTATTTTTCCACATTTTCTTTTTATTTGCATCCTATCCCCTTATGATGTTCCTAAATAATAACTGTATTGTCTTGTAGTCCATTCTTTTCTGAAATTGTGTATTACATTGTTGTAATAGTTATTACATGTAAGTTATTTTTTTTTTTCATTTTATACTTGTTCATGTTCATTTTAGTCTCTGACTTACTGTAATAGTAATATTTATTCATACAATGTATTTTCACTTTTGAAGCTTTTCTGCCCGAGCTTCTGTGGAAAACAGGTTCCCCGGACCCAGTCAGACTTTCCTGGTAATCCCATGTCAAATAAAATAAAAATAAAATCTTTTCCCTGTTTTGCTTCCCCAGGCTTTTCTGGTCTCACTGGATTTGAAGGACACTTACCTCTGTATTCCTTTTCACCCTCTCAGTGTCAGTTCTGTGCTTTGCCCTTTTGTCTTTCTACATCACCAAGGGTGTTTACCAAATGTCTGGCCCCCGAGGTAGCTTTCTGCAGACCTCGAGGAATCCAAATACTCCCTTATCTGGATGACCTGATTCAGTGGCCTTTTCAGCAGCTCCTGCTTCAGAATCTACACTTCACACTATGCTTCTCCTTTGCAGTGTGGAATTCACTTTCAGTCTGAAGAAGTCAGTGTTGACTCCCTCTTGGGACCAAGAATTTTTGGGTTGTGGGATTCACACCATTCTGAGTCCTAGGGTTCATGGCATCCACCATTCCTATGGTTCCTTTTGCAAAACTCTACTTGAAAAAATTTCAGTGATTTCTCATTGTTTGGCTGCAGCTCTGCCACCCTTTGGAGTTTCCATTGCCTCTTTAACATTGTCACAAACTTGAACCCTGCTGGTGGATTCAGCAGGTCCCCCTTCCTACTCAAGTTGTACATGGATGTTTCTGATCAAGGTTAGGGAGTTCCTCCAACAGTCTGAAATTTCAGGGTCTCTGGTCCTGTCAGCAGATGTCAGACCACATCCGTGTCAGAGTTGAGGGTTCTAATCCTAACTCTTCAGCGCTTTCACTCTCTTTGGGTTCCAGGTCCTTTAAAGGTCTTTACAGACAGTACCATAGACATGGAGTACATCAACAAGCAGCAGGGCACAAAGTCTTACTTTCTTTGTAGTCTGGCTCTTTAGGCTTGGGAGTTTGCAATCTGCCATCACTTGGTTCTTCAGGTGGTTTACATTCCTTCATAGCACAGTCTAGTGGTAGACTGTTTAAGTAGGTCCAGGACACACCCTCACGAATGGATGCTGAAGTGTTTCTGGGCATAGTACATCAGGGGAGCACTCCTCAAGTAGATGTTTTTAACTCCTGTCTGAACAGACAACTTCCTCAGTTCTGTTCCAAAGTTCCAACTTCATTGGCTTGAAAAGTGGATGTCGTGCCTTTCTTGGAAGGAGGTGTTCCTGTATGCTAGTCCTCCTCTCCCTCTACTTCCCAGGGTTTTGCAGAAGATCATGAGGGGCACATCCAAAAATCTTGTTGGTGCCTCCCTTTTGGCCTACATAGCACTGGTCCCCCTGCTTTTTCACCTGTCCAGGGGTAGTCATCACAAGGTACCTCAGAGGATGGATCTTCACACAAGACAAGGGGTGTCTTGTTCACCCTCAGTTGTCCACACTTAACTTTGGGTGATACAGGTTTTCATTTCTTTCCTGCACCAATTTTCTGAAAAAGTGCACCAGGGTTTGCATGAAGCCAGTAACCCCACTGCTAGAAAATCCTGTGTGGCTAAATGGAAGGGATTTTCTGTTGGGTGTCTCAGGCATGACCTGGGCCCTTTTTCTGTGGGGATCCCTATGCTTCATTCTTATTTGTATGAATTGCTCAATACTGGGTTGGCATATTATTTTGCTGAAGCTTGTCAGCCATTTCTGATTTTCTGACTTTGATTCCATCTTCGGCTTCTAGTTTTGAGGTCGGACAATTTCTAAAAGCCATCCTTCTTATCAGACCCCCAAGAAAGTCTGTTCCTCCTTTTTGGGACCTTAATTTTGTTCTTGAAAAATTGACTCAGTCTCCATTTTGAGCCTTCCTTTTCTTCTTCAGTGTAGCACTGTGCTTTGAGGACTGTATTGTTGGTGGCTGTTACTTCTGCCAAGAGAGTTTCTGAACTCCAAGCCTGAGTGGTGATTCCTTATTTTCTGGTGTTTGTACTCTCCCATGGATAAAGACTACAGCAGTGATAAGGATGGATACAGTACAATAGTGTAAGATCTTACCATAACAGTAGATGTCCTACTTGTCAGTGTTGCAGAATTTGGTCTGTCCATAGGTTCATAGGTTGGTACTAGGCTATCGGCCCTAGGGCCTATACAAGCCTAGCCATAACAATTCCCTGGCTATTTCTTCCCACACTGTTTATTTCCCTGGACCCCTGTCTAGCAGGGCGACTGATGTGATCCCTGGGGTGAATTTCCTTTCTCCCATCCAATCATCAAGGTTCCTTTTTTTTATTCTGTCCCTTTTTTTTATTTTTCTGTTGCCCTACTCCTGGCTGAGGGGTTTTCTCTTGCCTTCTGTTTCCCCTTCCAGGACAGACATGTTTTTTTTTTTTCTGTGGGGTTGCTATGGTTCTCCTGGGACATGTCAATTCTGAGGATTAGGCAGCCATATATCACTTGTACCTTGTGCCTTGCATGTAGGTCATATCTCTAACATACAGTACTGAAAGGGTGTAAAGGCTTTGCTATGGTGGCTGGAAATTAGGCTATCCTCAGCAAAATATTCCATGGGCACAGAATACTGCAGCTGAGAGAAGTAGGACATCTACAGTTATGATAAGATCTTCCACAAATGCACTTTCCTTCTTCCAAGGAAGTGTGTATTGTTAAGCTGTCCGTGGAATTTAGAAATATTAGTGGGGTTTATTCCAATAGCTGTCCTTAAAAGCTGAAAAAAATGCTAGCAAAAAATATACATGAAGCTGTTGACATCAGTTATTGCTCCCTTTTTCCTTGTCCGTGTTTCTGTATTAACTCTTCTGCAATTCTGTGGTGGAAAAACTGAAATGAGCATGAGATTCACATGCATAGTATTATGTCAGCCAAATATCAGAATCTGATGCTAACCTGCTATCGTATGGGCAGGATATCATCCTGCACTGCCAGCAGACTGGGTGCCAGAGGGGATGACAAAGGATAAGGTCCACTGTTGGCAGACTGGGTGCCAGAGCAATGACAAAGGATAAGGTCCACTGCTAGCAGACGGTGCCAGAGGGATGACAAAGGATAAGGTCCACTGCTAGCAGACTGGGTGCCAGAGGGATGACAAAGGATGATGAGGTCCACTGCCAGCAGACTGGGTGCCAGGGGGATGACTAAGGATAAAATTTGAATGGATAATTGTTTGCTGTCTTTTATCAATGGAAATATATGATTAATATCTTACTATAGGATAATCCCCTGGCAGAGGCCAGGGCTGCCTTTGGGTTTATTAAAGAAGCTTCTGTTTAGATTCTAATTCGTGGTCTGTTGTCAAGTTCTGCATGTAAGAGATATGTGTCCATGAATATATGTATTTGTTGTACTTTCTTGATGTATTTGCAGCTTTTCTCTGCACAACATGGTAAAGGATGGGTTAGTCAACATAGCAGAAAATATTCTCCCTTTTGGATATAATGGCCAGATGGAGGTCTGTGCCCCACAACTCTTAACCAGTCTACCACCAGTAAGAGGATTCACCTCTGTGGCTCAAATGGTAGGAGAGAGAGTGATGTATGGATCAGCAGAGGGCATATGGTAGCCTGGACATGAATTCATAGAAATGTTGGCACCAATATCAATATTGGTATGTGAAGTTAGAAGTAAACAGACTTCCCCCACCCACCCCAGTTAAATATTGCCACCCAAAAATGTTTTTCTGAAGTTAAACGACCAGTTTTAACCCAAGTCATCTTTTTCACTGATGTACGAATAAGCTGTTTTACACATGGAAATAGTGTTACTGTTAAATCACAAGTAAAGTTCATTGCTTGAAACTCTATTAATAAATGTATATGTATTTATTTATTTATTTGTGTTTGTATTTGTTTATCTGGGTGGACCACTGAGCAATATGAACCTTTTTAATGCGCAGCCCAGAGCACTGTCTGCTTAAATGATTTGCCCAATTACACAGTAAGATAAGAAAGCCGAGAGAATCAAGTTCTGAACTACAACAAACAGCTCAGTAACAGTCGATAGCTTTAATTGTTTGTGCCAACTCACAGTAAGTTGAACAGTCTGTTTTCATTTCATGAAAGTATGTTGATATTTTTGTTTGCTTTTGATTTTGTGCAGCACTGGCCATGACAATACTTCAAGCCATGCATATATGAATCAGACTTCTGGACTCCAGACAGCTGCAGGACCAGCTGCTTATGTGCAACAAATTGGAATGGGCATGGACCTGACAGCCTATCAGAACACTACATCCAGCATCCATCCAGCCGCAAGTTATGCATTGAGTACCCCTGTTTCACTGCCCCAGCAGCAAGCTGCTTTTTACCAGCAACCTCTGCTTTAATTATGATCTAACATTTTGTACTCCCGCATTCTTAAAAGCATAAAGAACAAGACAAGAACTTGTGCATATTCTTTTCGTGGAATAAATGAAGTTGGAAATATTCATTTCCTGAATTCCTTACAGTGTTTTGTAAAACTGGAACAAGTCATATTGGGCTGCCTGCCTACTTTCATCATAAATGGCACTCTAAAATGCATTTCTGGTGGACACTCATGAAGGTGTACTTATCCAAGTTAGTGTACTCAAACAGTACACGATAGCTGTGTGGAGCCTTTGTCTTAAAGAATAGGATATTGAACCTGTTCTGCAATTCATATTTCACTACATTTAACTGTTTTGGTTGGTCTAAATAATGTGTCTTTTTCCCAGCCATCCTCCTGAAAAGATATAGGAAAGTAAGGGGTTGCTTTTAAGAATATGGGCTTTATCTGTCTCCCTTGTACTTGTGTCTTTTATTTCTTGTCTGTTATAATTTGCACATCCAATTTTGTTTTACTACTTTAGTTAATTTGTGTAACCATATTTATATTTCTGGAAATTTAAGATGTTAAGGGTTGACATTTTGGTGTTTTGTCAATTTAGAAAACTATATCGCTTTGATATACAGATTAGCTAGTTTTCCACATCAAGATAGAATGCATATTTCTATGAATTTTATGGCTAAAATGATCCTCAGAGAAAAAAATGTCTCTCTTTTGTTCACCAGTAGGTAAGATTTTCATTCATTACCTATATGTTTTCTCTAAGTTAATCACGACGATCATTCTGAATATAGAAACTCATTTTTAAAATACTATATGTGCTTATAACTCGGTTTCCTTATTTTTATAGAAATTTCTCCATTATATAATTCATATGTACAATAGACTTAAGAGATGATGATTTTCTAAAGACTGTGTGTCTAGAAACCTGTGTGTTAAGTTGTATTATATATTTGTGATATACTTACCCCAAAAGAAGAAATTATTTTGGGGATGTAACTTGCTATATGTTGTTTTACACCTTACTTTCATTAACAGCAAAAATGAAGTTATGTCTCAAGTTATGCACAGAAGAAAGTAGTTTAGGCTCCTGTTTAATATATACATTTTTTTGCATAATGCATATGGAGAATTTTGTACCCATGGCTTGCACAGTTTTTCTGACCATATTTTACACCTTTATAGAACTCAACTCCTATTTGCATTGAACAATTTATAACTGGTACGTAATAAAACTGGGGCAGCATAGTGGCACAACAGTTAAGTTGCAGCCTCACAGCTCTTCCTGTACTTTGGTTCATGGAGGATGCACGTTCTCATTGGAGTCTGCATGACCCAATTATGTCCTCATGGGTTTTCTCCAATTCTGGTTTCCTCCCACACCCCAAAGGTGTGCTGTTATGTGAATTGCTAATCCTTCAGATTCCATATGAGCCACTGGCATTCTGTCTAGGATTAGTTTCTTCTCTGTCCTTCAACCCTGAACTAGATAAATATGACATCAGAAAATGTAATGTACTAAAAGTATGAAAAGAAAAAAAAAAGTAACCATGGTTAAGATCAATCTAGAATCCGTTCTATATATACTCTTAACATGCTTAAGGGATTTTACATAGATGTTTTATTCATGTAAATCAACAGGAGTAAATATGCCTTTTTTTCTCTGTAGCCTTAATATATTAAGAGTTCATTCCCATAATCCTCTTTCTTTGGTTGTTATTTATTTTTTTATTAATTAGTTGTTTCTGATAAATCTTGTACGTTTGGGTTGAATGTTCTGGTTCCAAGGATACTCTATTAATCATTTTCTGGTACAGGTGAAAACCATATTGGGTAGTACTTGATCACTTAGAAGTCTGCTGTAAATACTGCCAGAGCAGAGAAGCTAGACCACTTGCCCAAAGTATCATGTAATGTTTCAAATAGTACTCTAGATTCAGCATTGTACTTTTGTGGCACGTCAGAAAGTCTGCTGAAAGTGTAATGTTTTTTCCTATGTATAATTTCTTTCCTCCCCTCATGGCTGCTGATTGTGTTGCTTCTGCTGTAACCATGGACATTTATTCCATCTCACCAATAAAGAGCTAGTTGTACCATGGTTGTCTCCCATACAGCCATAAGGAGTTTATTTTTCATCCCTAAGATGTGCATGACTGCAGATGAAGGGCCTACCCTGCCTTCCCATGTCAGTATGCCTGTTCTGCAGAAGGCTATTAAGCAGACACAGCTTGACAGATCTAAGCCCACATCCCCTGACTCTATTCTGCATACCATGCACTTCTCTCTACATATTATGTACAAGCATTTCAACAGGCTTGACCACCTCCTTCTACCAGCATGGGGAAGCCAGCATCAGGTGCTTACTCCTGTCTTATTTTTCAACTTCTCTGCCATCCAGGTTGCTGATAGTCAGTCTCTGTCAACTTTATCACATTTAACGCTTTATCCCTCTACGCCGTAGAACTAACTGGAAATTTTACATTTTTGCGGACTTCAGTCATTGAGGTCTTCTTAGATAACGAGTGCTTCTCCTTTCAACAGAAGAGCTTTTCAGTCAGAATTTTGTAGCAGTTGTTAGCATCCAAGTTTCTTAAATGGATATTGCAAGCTGTACTTCTCTCAGATGTTCATCATTCCTACTGCTGCTGTAGCCTTTGGCTAGTTTGGTTGTTTCCTACATTGGAAGCAACAACCAGCCTGTTTCAAATGTTCTAGCTCCCTCCCACACATTCCCACTAGCTGCTGATTTTCCATCACCAGTCAAGTAAATACTAGCCAGAAGAGAGTAACATCAATACTTCCATGTCACCTTACACAAAAAAAACTAAAGTGCTACTCAGGAACAGCAGTCAGTCTACCACTTCATTTCTGCCAGATAAGTCTCCTGTGGGAACACTTCATCACAGAATTCATTAACCTTTTTAAATTAAAGCATATCTTTTATGTTTTTCCTTAAGAAACTCTATTTATTTAAATGTTGGTAATTTCTTCTTGGGAACTGCCTTATTAGCTTTAGAGGCTTTCTTTTCTCGAAGCATTTTCTATGATAAAAGTGTACTGTTTTTGCAACTTTTGAGTGTAGGTGTTCATGTTTTACTTAAAGGAAATGTTAAAACTGCAGGCATTGTCACAGCTTACCTGAGCTTTTGGTTTCAGTCACAGCAGTGCAGGGAAAGGAACTTGCTGTTCATTCAGGGATTATATGTACTGCTAGTGCATCTGCCTTCGCTTTGAGATTCTTTGGGGAAGTGTAAATGTGTGCTGCTTGTGATCTCTTTGTGAAACTATAACTTCTGGACAACTCCTTCACACTGCTTACTGTCATTTAGGCTGTTTCTTGGTCACAACATGGGTATTCACTCCAGTCCTGCTTGTTTATCTCCTACTGTACATAAAAAGAATGAGAGAAATTAGAGGAAAGAAAAATACTTCCACAAGAAAAACTGTCAAAAACTTCAAATAAAAATTTGTGGTCATTCGTACAACAGATTTGTGAAAAACAGTGTATAGACCAAGAAACTTTGATCTGTTTGGAAGAAGAAGCAGCTGAGAAAGTGTGAAAATATAAACAACACAGCTAGATATTTTTGAAAAGTATAAAAAAGAAATATGGACATGGGAAAGAAGGAGAGATTTGATATGGTGCAATATTTATGCAAAGGCGAAAGCCAAATTAATCAACATAAAGAAAGCAGCCTCAAAGATATTCTAAGAGAAATACAGGCAAAGGCATCCAGACATGGAAAATTTTGCAATAAAAAAATATATCGCAAAGAAGGAATGTAGAAAAGCAGATTAGTAAAGTAAAAGTTAAAAAAATAGAAATTGAAGTTATGGGGAGTGCCTGCGAAGTGAAGGATTTTAATGTAGAAGGTCTAAAACAGGTTACATCATAGCATGATGGAACGAGTCCCCAAACTAAGGAGAAACAGGAAGATCAGGAGACATCTGAAGAAAAATTGTAGATGTGAAAGAAAAAGAGATTTAATATGATGTAATATCTGTGCAAAGGAAAAAGCAGCACCAAAGATATTTGAAGAGAAATACAGGCAAAGGAATCTAGACATGGAAAACTTTACAATACAGGGAAAAAAAATAAGACAAAGAGGAAAAGTAGAAAAGGAGATCAGTAATGGTGGTTTTAAAGAAATAGAAACTGATGATGTTATTCGTGTTACCCTGCTGCAGTCATCACACTTGGGTTATCCTGCCGTCAGGCGGTCCCGCAGTCGACCTGAGTTCCAAAGTCTTGGTCCGGCGTCGGTTGCTGACGCTTCTTCCCTGATGTCAGTGCGCCAGGGGTATGTAAAAGGCATCCAACTCCATTTTCTTCAGTCTTTCTTGCCGCGCGGTGCCCGAAGCAGAAGCAGTTCGCAAGTGCCGGTCGGCTGACACCTGAGATTTTCTAATCGAATTTCAGTCCGAAGTCTTCAATAAAGCTAAGTACCCCATTGGGGAACCTTTTCTTGCCTCAGTCCGATGTCAGAAAAAGTTAACAATTGCATTTCTTGTGGGAAGCAAATACCTCATAAGGACTTCCATTCTTATTGTATTTCTTGCCTAGGCCCAGACCACAACGTCACAGGTTGTCGGTTTTGTGCTAGGTTTAATAAACGAACTATCAAATGCTGTTTTGACTTCACACGATATTACTTTGGTAGGAAATTTAATTATATGCCGTCAGAGCAGAAACTGAGGTTATGGAGTACCTCCAAGGAGAAGGATTTGGTGTAGAAAATCTAATTCAGAAAACACCACAAAAGGATAGAGCAATGGAACTCTAAATTAAGGGGAAACCAGTGGAATGTGAAGCAATTAGTCAGATGCCATATGAAGATATTTTGGAGCTTTCCACAGGAAACGAGTATAAACATTCACTTGTAGCTGGACGGCAAGGGAATGAACAGGAAACTGTGAAAACTCAGACAGTTAATATTGAGGAATGATAGACCAGTGAGTTCTCATATGACAGAGCAATTGATGGCATAGGAAGAAACTGAAGAGAATGTGCCACCGGATGATGCAATAGAGCTTTATGTAGAATGCCCACACGAAATGAAAAACAAAAAATGAGCCCTCAGAGTTGCTTGACGTAAAGGACAACAACAGGATATTAAAACAAATTGCTCAACCTGGTGTCTCTTTTAGTCCCTGTTCCTTGATACAGCCTCAAAAAATCACCCATGCAGCTTTAAAAACTAATCCACTCAACTGTTTTCCCTGTTAGGCTTCCTACCTTTCCATACTGTTTTGCTTTCACTTTGAAAACCAAGTTGAAAAACCTCTAGCTGGCTCTGAAATGATGATGTCACATCTGCCAGAGCTCTTGCTCTAGCTACAGGGACATTTCCTCCCCCAAAGTGATGTAATCCCTACCTGATTTGCATGCAGTATAGAAGAGCCAGTGGACCTCCCACATTGCGATGTCAGAGCTGCCTTGCCCAGCCCACTCTTAACCTAGCAAAAATGTCAAACTATAATCTCACTTTTCTGAAGAGCCCTACCGATATGTGACAAAGTACAGGCAGAAGCACAGTAACAGCTGAAAAAACTAAGAGCATAAATGTGCAATGACCATGCGTGGGCATTAATTGCATGTTTTTACATAAGAAGCAGATGTCTGTCACAATTAATCAACAACACTACAGATTACAAGAAGTATGCAGTACCGTAATTTTCTTAAATTAACACTTAAAAAAGTATGTGGGTGCTGTCATGCAGGTCTGTGAAATATTTTGCATTTATAGTGCATCATTTGTTAGCTATTTAATCAAACAGGAAGGAAAAATAAGTGCGAGTTTGATGCTTTGCAAAACATTGATTATTCCCAGTGCTATGGAGCTTGGTTCTAAATTTGATAGGAGTGCCACAAAAAAGTCTCCCACTGTAAGAAAGGAAAGGCTGACAAGAAAACAGTACATTAGTCTGGTCACCTGCTGTGAGCTGTCAATCACATGCAGATAATGGGTCAAATTACCCTTAGCTCTTTGACAGCTAGAGAAGGTAGGTGTGAAGGGGGAGGAGAGATACCTTGAAGAACTAGATTTCAACCTTCACAAAAGAAATCAAGATAGCATTTCTAAGAAGAAAGAGCAATAAAATGCACTTTTCAATTCTGTTCTGTAGCATTTGCACTGCTTGTGTTTGAAGTAGTCATTGAAAAAGAATACAATTTTAACCAAACGTAGGTGACTATAACACAGCAGTGAATGCCTGTAAAATCAGTTCACTGACAGGAGCTTTAGGGGAAATGTGGCAGATCTGATGCAATCTTTTGGAGACCATGCATTCTGGGAAACTTAGAGGCAGACTAAACAGAATTATTTCATGATGCTAGACCCCATGTGGTCAGAGTCCGAAATTGCGTATAAAAATATCTTAAAAGCTCTAAATAGTCCCAGAGTGGTGTTAAAATGTAGGAAACACCAAACCATGAGGAAATAAACATGTTTGTTTGAGTCTGTGGGTGCGGTTGTCCTTTAATAGAGATAGACGTATTAAGATCAATGAAAGAAATAGACCGTAGGTTAATAAAACCCAAAAAGTTAAAAGTTTGATAAAACAAATGAACGCAATAATTAGGACTGTCCATAGAGATCCATGCGATATAACAGAAATAAACAGGATATACTACTGTGCAGCTAAATTAATAGCTGATAAAGATCTACCACAAGAGCACAGGGTAGTGAGGGAGAGAAAAGGGAGAAATTGAATACCGTCATGGAAGTATCGAATAGAGCAAACCATAAAGCAACTAGGACAAGTGTCACTGTTAGAAGAGTATAGAAGAGGGAACAGATCAACAAAAATGCTTAGAAAGAGAGACTTAATAAAGCTATGCACAGTATTAGAACAGATCAGAATCTGTCGTGCATTATTGTAAATAAACTAAAACTCTCAGCACAGGTGGAAGATACACAGATAAATATAAAGGAAAAGTACAAAATAAGCAATTTATTGATGACCCAAAAAGTTTTATAGAGAATTGGGAAACAAGGTAAGAGGAATTGAAAGACCATCAAAAAAAGAAGAAAAAGATAACTTTTGAAGAAGTATCTATGAAGATCCCGTGGAACATAACAAAGATGCTAAATGTATAGAAGAATTAAAAGAAAGAATAAGAAGTTTAAAGGTACATGATATGAAATGGGATGACGTAACAGCCAGAGAGATTGAAACAAAGTTAAGAAAAGCCTCAAAATGGAAAATTCCAGGGTCAGATGCAGTACTTAGAAGATTTAGCCATGAGTAAGAACTATTTATATGCACACCCCAAACAGACACCAACCTGGCTAATAGCAGGAAAAGCAGTGTTCCTTAAGAGTGAATCTACAAGCTACCCTAAAAATTGTAGACCAGTAACTTGACTTCCAATGAAACTCTACACTGGAAGTGATGCTGGCACAGTCTACAGTCACTGAGAAGAAAACTCAATTATGGCAGTAGAACTAAAGGGCAATAAAAGAAAGTCATATGGATCAAAGGATCATTTGCTGTTAAAGTCATAGTGGACAACTGTGAAAAGGGGAAGAATTTAAGTATGGCATGGATTGACTATAAAAACGCATTTGATAGTATCCTACATTCATGGATAAAAGAGTGCTAAAAATGTATAAAATATACCCTACACTGATCCGACTACATTACAGTGACCATGAAACCGTGTCAGACCACTTTGCAATTAAGCCATGATAAAGGACAAATTATTATCCCAGGGATAAAAATTCAAAGGGAGATATTCCAGGGTGACTTGTCTCTGCTGCTATTCTGCCTTGCCCTTAACCATTTAAGCTGTCTACTTAACAGCTTAGGCCATGGCTATAATGTGGCCCTGAGAAAACAGTGTAAAGACTTCTCATCTGCTCTTTGTTGGTGATTTAAAACTCTATAACTCATCAGATGTGGAACTGAAAGCACAATTGCAAGTTGTTAAAACTTTTTCAGATAAGTGTGCAAAAGCAACCTTTAAAGCAGGAAATCTGCAACACCAAGAAAACATCAGTTTGGGACAAGAATGTGATATAAAAGAATTTGAGAAAGAGAGAGATAATATAAATATAAATATTTGGGAGTTGATGAAGGATCAACAATAAAACATGAACAAATGTGAATAAAACGTAGTAAGGAATACTTTAGAATACTTAAATAATCCTGAAAACAGCATTGACATCTAGGAACAAAATCCAAGCTGTAAACCAGTTTGCTCTTCCTGTCGTACCTTACAGTTTTGGAGTGATTGGCCCCAAAACATGTTGGATAGATTAGATAGGAAAACAAGGATGCTTCATGCTCACCAAATGATTTATAAAAATCAGTGCATACCAAGATTATATTTCCCATTCCAAAGGAGGGATGGGCCTCCTTAAAATTGATTACATGTGTAGATCTGCAGTCATGGGACTCCACAAATATTTGCTGACCTCGCAAGACCCAAATGTAGTAAAAGTTTTGAAGCATGTGGAAAATAAATCTAAGATGGACTTGACTGCTTAATCTAGAAGAATAGTAGCTGCATCAAGCAGGAATGGAAATTAAACCAGAAGTATATATGTGCAGTAACAGAAACCTGGTTTAAGGCTCCACAGATCACCCCAGCACTACCAGGCTACAACGCATACCATACATTTCGGCCACAAAACCCAGACCAAAATACAAAAGGTGGGGGGAGTATCCATATTCATCAAGGATACCCACACCTCCAGGTTAGTGGCACAGCACGATGCTTCAGAGATCATCCACGTGCAATTAACGGGCAAAACTGCTATTCAAATTATAGCTTGGTACAGATCACCCACCATGTCCCAGGACCCCCACTCCGCATTCCTGAAAACACTGGGAAACATAAAGGTCCTACCAAACACCCTGATATTGGGTGATTTCAATTACCCAAACATTAACTGGGAGAACTACTCAAGTACAAACTCCCTTGCCCAACATTTCCTAGAATTTATAAACTCAAACGCCCTGGATCAGCTGATCAACACCCCCACCAGAGATGACAACATATTGGGACCTGGTCATCACCAACATGGGTGACCGGTGTTCCACACCAGAGGTCAACCCCTTGCTGGTTAGATCTGACCATAAACTAATCACTCTGGATATCCACATCCCGTCACCACCCCCGGTCAAAGGGAATCACTGTGAAAAACTTTTCAAAAGCAAACTTCACGTTACTTAAGACCAAGGTGGGAAGTTTCAAAGCCCTCATGCTAAAGGATAACTCTGTCCAAGCTGCAAAATCCTTTACTAATGCACTCTACGGGCACCTACAAGAATGCATGGATCATGCTATCCCAGACAAAACCAAGACTCACTCCTCCAAGAAAAGGAAACCAGTCTGATGGACCCCTGCCATAAACAAGCTATACAATAGGAGGAGGAAACTAGTACAGAAAAGAGTAAAATCCCAAGAAGGGAAGGCATCCCTGATCAGTATCAGCAAGAAAATACATTCCCTCATAAAATCATCCAAGGCTAGCTTCGAAAGAAAAATTGCCATGGACTCCAAAGATAACCACAAGGCATTCTTTGGCTATGTCAAGAATCTAAGTTGCAATTCTCAGATCTGCTCGGAGTTAGTGCAGAATGACACAAAATACACTGAACCGACCGATATAGCCAACATCCTGGCAGACAGGTTCAGTGCAAACTTCACCCCCCTCTCACCCCCAAAATGGCCCATAACTATACCAGAAGAATGTAGTGCCCCTGAAATCACAGACACTCTGGTTAAAACAGCCCTCTCCAAAGCCTAAAACACAGCATCAATGGGACCGGACGGTGTCCCAGGCTGCATCTTACACGAGCTCAAAGATGAACTTACCCCTCACCTAAACACACTGTTTAAACTCAGCATCTCCACAGGCTACATGCCCACAGAGTGGCACACAACACTATCGCCCTATAAGCCTGACTAGCTTGGTCTGCAAAGCTATGGAGCGCATCATCATGGATTTCATTAACAGAGACATTGGAAACATCCAAACACTGGACCCTACCCAGTTCGGCTTTGTTAAGGGCAGATCATGCCTCCTAAACCTGGTGGACTTCTTTGAGATAGTTACCAAGGCTATAGACAAGGGAAAGGTGGTCCATGCAGCCTACCTAGACCTCGCAAAAGCCTTCAACACCATTCCCCACTCAGGTATTATAGACCAGCTCACCAGCCTGAACATAAACCCCTACATCACAAGATGGGTTGCCAACTGGCTCATGGACAGAACCCACATGGTAAGAGTTGCGGGAGTTAGGTCGGACTCTAAACCGGTTACAAGTGGTGTTTCCCAGGGCTCAGTCTTAGGACCCCTCCTGTTCGGCATATACTTCTCAGAGGTACAGGCAAGCACAGGAGGACTATGGCTGAGCAAGTTCGCAGACGACTGCAAACTAGGGGCTATAATTGACTCTCCGGCTGACACAGACATCCTCCAAAAGGGTCTCACTGAGTCAGATACCTGGTGTCAAAACCATGGCCTCAAGCTAAATGACAAAAAGTGCATAGTCATCCCCTTTGGAAAAAACAAAGTACCCACAAACTACCACATAGGTGGTAGCCCTCTAAATACGGATGACATAGTAACTGATCTGGGGACCCAAGTAGATAGTAACCTCTCCTTTGATAATCACATTGCCAAAGTGGTTAGAAAATCCTTCTGTGTGGCCCACCTAATCACAAAAGGGTTTGCATCCTGATCAAAAGAGGTCACTGGACCCCTCTACGCATCACTCATCAGACCCATCATAGAGTTGTTTGTCTTTCGGCTTTTTCCGGTTAGGGGTCGCCACAGCAGAACTCTAGTCCGCTAATGATTGGCAGTAGATTTTCACGAATGCCGAGGTGCCAGCTCAACATTCAACCTTCAGTGAAGGCGTGCCCATTTACGCATGTCTTTCGAATGCCCACTCAACCATGGGGAGGACATGCAGACTCCACACAGAAGGCACTCCCCTCACTCCAGCCGAGAATCAAATGGGAGAAACTCTTGCTGTAAGGCAACAATGCTACCGCTGCACCACCGCGGATGATCACAGACCCATCATAGAGTACACCGCCCCATTTGGGATGTACCTTACAAGACACCTGCAACAACTGGAAAGACCACAGAAGTACCTCACCAAGAGGATCGCTGGCCTCAAGCAGATGCCCTATGCAGCTTGACTGAAGAAACTCCAGCTGTACTCTGTTGCATACCGCCTACTCAGAGGTGATCTCTGCCTGACATACAAGGCCATGTCCAACCCAGAATTGATGGACATGCTCCAACTAAAGAAAACCATATCCCATCGAGCCACACGCTCCAGGGATCTACACCTCACCACAGCAATAAGTAGGACATGCTGGAGGGATAAATTCCTGTCCCAGAGACTTCCCATGCTGTGGAACAAGATTCCAATCTACATTAGGCAGAGCTCGCTAACCATCTTCAAGAGAAACCTTGATGAGTGGAAGGGAAACAGAAAGTTTACCCCAGGGATCACTTCAGTGCCTCTGCTGCACAGAGGCACAGGGAACTAATCTAAGGGGGCGGCAAAAGCCAACACATTCCAGCTAGGCTTATAAATACCTTCGGGCAGATAGCCTAGTGCCTACCTATGAACCAAAGTAGATAAAAATCAGGCAGCAACTGAATGTGCCAAAAGACAAAAGAAAGAAGATAAGGTGAAAGACCAGATGAGAAGGCACGAAATTTGGAAAATGTATAAATATAGTTGCTGGTATAGAAAACTTTTGGAAGAACCTCATGTTGATCAGGAACGAATGCAGAAATGGTTTAGGAGAGGCAAATTCAAACCAAGAGATGGAAGGTTAATATTGGCAGCATAAGATAGTAGGCGAAGTACATGTTGGTTTACAAAGCCCATTGAACATGTGTTAGAAACAGACAAATGTAGGTTTTGTAAAACAGAATTGGAAACAGTTGCACACCTTGTTGCTGCTTGTGGCATACTAATGGCAGAAGGGATGTGTACTGAAAGGCATAATAATGTGGTGAGACTGTTGAACTGTGGATTGTGCACACATTATGGCATTGAAGTGGCTGAAAGACACTGGAAATATGAGCCACAAAGCATCATAGAAAATGATGAAGTCTATATCACATGTGATCATCCATTACCAACAGTTCAAAAGATTAATGCTAGAAAACCAAATATAAGATATAGTGGTCAAGGAAAAGGGGGAGCATTGATCATTGAAATCACCACACCCATTGACTACAGTGTCCTGCATAGAGAGAGAGACAAAGTCCTAAAATATCAGGATTTGCAGGCCGAAACAAGTGGAAGAAAGATACCCAGATAGTTTCAATAGTAGGAGCAATGGGTCTTATAAAAAAGAGTCTAAAATCATATTTAGATATGTTACCAATACATGTAACTCCATACGAATTGCAGGAGTCATTACTTGGGCACATTGCGGGTGCTGCAGAGAGCACTTCTGGCTGACATCAAAGATCAAAACAATGCTAATTTCATGATCTTTAATCGTACTTTGACTTGGGAATGGGGTCCATTCCCATCATGGTATTAGAAATCCAAAAGATTTGGAGAAATTAAAAAGGGAAAGAGTGAAAAAAAAATTATTAAAAGTGCCATCACCATGGTCTTGGTCAGTGCCTCAGCTGCTTTTGGGTGATCCTGCAGTGGTCATTCTTTGTTCCTTGGCTTCTCCACTGGTTTCTCTGAGTTCCTGTGGTGTTGCTACTTCTGCCATCACTAAACTGGGGTCAGACATATTCTCCGCAGTATTCCAGTGTCCAGTAAGTGCATGGGAGGACCATATTCCATTTCGGATCTGGGAAATGCTCTAGGAAATTCTTCTGTGTTTGGCCAGCGAGATACCTCTTTCCCAGGATAAATAGCTATCCACCAATCGGTATTCTTCCAGGGATACTTTCTGTAGGAAAAAGAAAAGGTTAGATATTGTTCTTATAAGGATACATACGGTTGTGGTTCATAAAGCTAATATTCTTACCTTAACCATGAGTTTATTGTAGGCAGACATTTGGTCCTGGAATTCAAAAATCCTTACCTGAGCACTATTTTGATGCAAAAAATCTTGAAGGTAGTCAGAGTCTGGCATGTGGAAAGTGCATATAACCCATCTCACATGGATGAGTTTTCTTTTTCCGAGGCTGTTTTTAGGATGAATGTTGTATTTTTGTGTAACAAGTGGTGGGTCCCCTGAAATGAGTTTTGCAAGTGGAGGTTTCATGTTACTCCTATTTTGCCTGCAGTAGCAGATATCTCTCGTGCTACCTGCAGTAATCCTGATTCCCAGTCTTCAGTGCCAAAAAATAATGTAGATTTTGTAGAGTTTCCCAGGTTAACAAATTCTTGATCTGATGTTGTTAATCTTCTTTCCATTCATCACTGATGGGTTTGGTTCCGAGCTAAGTCTCTACCCGGAATGCCCTTCTCCCTGTTACCTCAAATCTCGTTTGCCGCATAGCCGTAAAGCAACATTTCAGCCGAGATCTCAGCTAAGTGAAATCTTTTTTGATATTTGTGTAAAGGTTTTTGGATATCTTCATTTTTATACTAAACCTTTAGTAATGCTAGTGTCTTTTCTTCGGTTTGACCTTATTCTTCCCACTCTATTCGTTGTTACCATTGGTAAGCTTTAAGTACCATTGTTGATACGGCCTTTTCCCTTACCCTTGTGGTATTTCTTCAATACCGTAGCTGGTATTTTTTTTCTTGCTTAACCTGTTAGCTTTTATCTTTATTCAGGTGTTTCCCTTTCTTCTCTTCATATAGTGTGTTGTTATATTGGTGATTTTCTTGTGTTTTTCTTGTGATTTTTTGAATGGAGTTGACTTCATTATTGTTGGATTATACAGTTAGTTGTGGTGTCCTTTTTCTACCAAGATGTCGGATAAGAAGGGTACTTCAGGCTTTTTAAGCACTGTACTTCTTGTAAGGGCAAGTTACCTAACAGTGACTCGCATGATGACTGTGTATACTTTTTGGGAGTGGCCCACCTTTCGGTGAAGCCTCCATGTGATATTTGTCAAAGTTTCAGCCAGCGCATTCTTAATGAGCACAAAAATAAACTCATTCTGAAGGGGTTACTCAAGTCTCCCTTCTTGGAGGCCATTTCTGTGATGGTGGTCTCAATCCCTCTTTCTAAGGACAAAAAGACATCCCATTCTATTCCTTCTTCACTATCGGGTGATCAGAGCAAACCTGGGAAATCTAAGGTCCCTAAGTTATCATCGGAGCATAAATCTGCCTCTTCGACTGCGCCTTCCTCAGCTCCGACAGTCTCAAAACCTTCGATACCGATGCCTGTTTTGGCACACACCCTGCCTCCGGCATTGATCTTACTATGCCTGTTTTGACTTGGGCACCTGTAGCAACTTTGGCTCAGGGTGCACCTTCGACTACGACTTTGGTTTCCATTTTGGAACAGACCGTTTCGGCTCCCAGTGCCACTTCGGCACTGAGTGTTGTACCGACCTCACTGAATCTGACCCCTGTGCTTCCAGTCTCGAAACTAGAAACTTCAGTGCAGGCAGACCTTGCACCATGGATCTGATGCTCTCCCTTCATAGAGCAGTTTCTGGGCCAAGCGTATAGCCCATTTCTCGAACGTCCTGACTCCCAGTCTGAACTCTCCGCTAGATCCACCAGGTGCCTTTCAGAACATGATGTGCTGCGTCTTGTGGACCACACACAGATTCCCTCTCTTTTTAAACCCCATCCACCTGCTGGACTTCATTCATTCATAGGTTCATTGATTAGTACTAAGCTAACTGCCCTTGTGAGCCATTTTAAGCTTAGCCAGCTATCCCTTGTGAGACTCAAACCTTGCACCTTGTGTTTGTAAGGCAAACACCTTAACCATTAAGCCACCCTCACAACCTTAACCATTAAGCCACCCTCCCAACCAACTTGGGTTGCCTTATCCACTGGCTCCATCTTACACTCCTCCTTCGACTATATCGGTCCCGAAGTCTTCTTCTCCAACATCCTTCTTGGAACCCATCACCTTGGCACCTATGTTGCATCTCACTCCGGCTCCGAGTTTGTTCCTTTGGTCCTCGGTTACTGCCGAACTGAACCTCCCTCAATCTGGGGATTGGGGGACGTGCACGTCATCCTGGGCTATAGTGCCGACTTTCTCCTTGGTTCCCTCCTCTGCACCGATAGCTGCGTCCTTACCAGTCTTGCTTGATGCTCCACCTGTGGGGGCGGGTCCGGTGGAGCGGGGTGTGACCCCAGTCCCAAGGTTCTTTCTCTGTTCCAGGCTCCCATCCCTCTTCGTGCGGGCCTGCCTTTCACACGATGGAGAGGGCTCTTGCTTCTGGCAGCACTCCTTTCATGTCGGAACCCCAGATGTTAAGTTGTCTATCTCGCCTTCGTTTTTGCTGTTTGGGTTCGGAGCTGATCCTCTGCTCCGACTTGGCCATCTTCAATAGCTCGAGAGTTGTTTACTGGCTCGAGGCTATGCCTTATCCCATGATGCCTAGCGAAAGCTACCCAGATCTTGTTTGCCACTTCAGGTATGAGGTTTGTCGTTTCTGGCTCAGGCTTGTATACTTTTGGATATTTCTGTAATTGTATTTGCTTAAACTTCTTAAAAAAACTAGTATACTACCCCTTATAGATGTCCTTCATGGATGCATCTGCAGTCATAACAGCTGGGTTGTCCTGTCGTCAGGCAGCCCTTCAGTCGGCCGGATTCCAAAGTCCGGGTCCGGCTTCGGCTGATGTCGCACTTCACCCGACGTCATCACTGTTGGTCTTCGGGTATAAAAGCATCAGCCGACGCCATTTTCCTCAGTCTTTCTTGCCGCGTGGCGCCCGAAGCAGAAGCTGTTCGCAAGTGCCGGTCGGTCGGATCCAGAGATTATTTCTACCGAATACTACTTTGAAGACTTCTAAAGCTAAGTACCCCGTTGGGGACTCTTTCTTGCCTCAGCCGATGTCATAAAGATTTCCACTCTTACTGTCTGCCTTGTTTAGGCCCAGCCCACGACGTAGCAGCCTGTTCGGCCTGTGCTTCCTTCAACCGACGAACGCTTAGGCGTCGGTCGGAGTTTGCAGAACAGTTTTTCGGTTCTGATTTTGCGTACATTATGTCGTCGGATCCTCTGACTACACTTTCTGCCAAAAAACGCAAAGATAAAGACCGACACTCGCGGTCCGCGGTTTCGGCCGAAACCATGCTTAAACAAACCGCGAGTGTCTCGGTTTCGGCCGAAACCGAGAAAACTGATCAAAGTACAGCTGAATCTATCTCTACAGCTGAGACCCCTGCTACAACTCTTGAACCAACCTCAGAAGTTTTATCCACTACGGCGGCTGCCAATGACTTATCAGACACCATTCCCTTGGATGTCTCTACCCCAGCACGTGGTGCTGCTAGGCCTCCAGCAGCCATGTCCATTAAGGCCTTCGCCAGGGCTAAAGCAGCCAAGACTTCTAAAACAGTGCCTGTTAAACCCCCCTCTACCAGGCCCTCTTCTAGTTCTCAAATGCTTACTTTGGCAGAAGATTTAATTACATTAATTAGAGGATCTCAATCTCACCCAGACAGGGCCTCTCAGCCCCCAGAGAAGAGACCTAGGGCAGAGCCCCCTGAGCCAGTGTCCTCTGATGATTCGGCTGATGAATCAGACATAACTGACCAGCCAGAGGCCCCTTTCTCCAATTTTGAAGATTCTGATGCTGAAGAATCTATTCCAGCTGCTTCTCCTCCAGAAGAATTCTCCTTTGGGGAAACCTTACATGCCATGCGAGAGCATTTCCAATGGCAGCAACAAGATTTTTCAGATTCCAGAAAAAGGCTTAGAACCTTTCTACGCCTTCCACAGCACAGGCCCTTAGCTATACCTCCTGTTCTCTCTGTGGTAGATGATGCTTTCAATGATGTCTGCTCTGCTCCAGATTCATTGCCCCAGCCCCTGCCAAACCAGACAGATTTTACAGGGTGCCAGATACTCATCACCACCTTTACAAGGCCCCTCTTGCAGACCCCGAATCTATATCCCAGGGTCCCAAGGCAGTAGCCGCGACCATAGCTAAAAACCCTATTCCTTCTGAAAGGGAAGCAAGGTCATTAGACAGATGGGGTAAAAAGGTTTACACTTCAGCTACTCTCTCAGCTAGAGCTTTAAACTGTCAATTTCACATGATACAGTACCAAGAGTTTATGCTTGATCAGTTAACTAAAAAGCTAACCACTGATGAATCTCTTGACAAGAAATATGTATTAGAGATGGTAAATAACATACAACAGGTTAGTAACCATTCCTTAAAATGTGGCTATGATGCACTGGAGGCTTCATTTAGATCAGCCATGACTGGCACAGTGATAAGAAGACATGCATGGCTAAAGGAGCAACCTCACCGGATCATGTTAAAGCTAAGTTGCTAGATGCTCCTATGGATAAGACAAGTTTGTTTGGTACACCTGCACAGCAGGTTATAAAGAAAATGGAAGAAAAAGCAAAATTAGTTCAAACGGTTAAAGATTTCCTGCAGGTTCAACCCCAAGGTTTAGCAGGAACTGGCCTGCCAAAAATTGGTCCTTTCCTGACTCCACAAGATTTCAAAGGGGCAGGAATAGACGTTCCAGAGGCAGAAACCAATCTAGAGGTGGTGCTTACAGAGGACGACAGTGGCAAGGTAACAACAGAGGCTCAGACACAACCACTGCCACTACAACAGCACAGCCACAGTGACTTAATCCTAAATCCGCCTACCAGGGAACAAATAGCAGCTCCTCTAGGCGGAATGTTAACCTTATTTTCAAAGAACTGGCACCACATAACAAAAGACAAGTGGATTTTACAAACCATAGATCAAGGTTATCGATTCCACTTCCACACTTTACCAGTCAAAAGAGGAATGCCAAATCTACCTCCAAATCAAAAAGCAGAAGCTCTACAACAGATAATGGAGTTAGCAAACATGAGAGCTGTGGAAAAAGTACCAACAGCAGAGCAAGGAAAGGGGTTCTACTCCAGACTATTCCTAGTTCCAAGAAAGGGAAAAAAGTTGGAGACCAATTCTCGACCTGTCCACCTTAAATACATACATCATTGTACCAAAATTCAAAATGCTGACCCTACAGCAACTTCTTCCCATGCTGGGCAAGGAGTGTTGGCTGGTAACTCTAGATCTCAAGGAGGCATACCTGCACGTCCCTATTCGACCAATCTGCAGAAGATACCTCAGATTTCTTGCAGGATCAGAGCACTATCAATTCTCAGCATTGCCTTTTGGCTTATTTACTGCGCCCAGAGTATTCACAAAATGCCTGGCATCAGTAATCGCCCATTGCAGACTACAGGGAATTCAAATTTACCCATACCTGGACGACTGCCTACTACAAGGGGACAACAAAAGCAAGTTGACAACAGATTTACAAAGGGTCATTTACTTGCTACAAGCATTGGGATACACAGTCAATTTACAAAAGTCAAGGCTGATACCATCCCAAACAAGGACATTCTTGGGAGCGGAATTGGACACAGTAAGACAAATGGCATTCCTAACTACAGAAAAACAAAAGAACTCCCTCTTTACTTCTTGGCACTAACAAAACTGAACAAGTTAACAGCAAGAAAGGTACTGCAGGCCTTGGGCTTCATGGCATCATGCATAATTTTGGTCCCATTTGCCAGACTTCATATGAGAAAACTACAGTGGTACCTAAGGAATTTATGGTCCCAGCACAGGCACAGCCTAGAAACAGAAATCCCACTAATTCCATGCATAAAACAGGAGTTCCTATGGTGGGCTCAGGCATGCCAGTCAAACCCAGGCCTTCCCTTTCGCAGAGGTCAAGCAAGCCAGAACATCACAACAGACGCTTCAGACCTAGGATGGGGGCCCACATGATGGACAAACGCGTGCAAGGATTGTGGACTCAGGATCAACTTCACCTGCACATCAACCTAAAAGAAATGCTGGCAGTAAAACTGGCAATCCAAAAGTTCAGACCATTTCTCAAAGAGGGCCAGTTGATGATAAGGACAGACAACACCACAGTCATGTGGTACATCAACAAACAGGGAGGCACTCATTCGTACCCCCTATGCAGACTGACTTTGGAACTGTGGACCCTGGCACTCAGCTACAGGCAATATTTGTACCAGGAAAAGAAAATACTCTAGCAGACATATTAAGCAGAACCACATCAGATGCCCACGAATGGCACCTGCACCCGGACATCTTCAAGACCATCACAAAGAAATGGGGAATGACTCAGATAGATCTATTCGCATCACCCCACAATCACCAGCTCCAAAAATTCTGCACAAGGACATTCCACCCATTAGCATGGAAAGTGGATTCTCTCTCCTTCAGCTGGAAAGGCCTAACAGCATATGCATTCCCACCTTTTCCCTTGATACACAAAGTATTACTAAAAATCAAGGAGGAACAGCCAAGGATAATCCTGATAGCTCCAAACTGGCCAAGACAACACTGGTACCCACTGCTGAGGAGCATGTCTCGAACAATATGTGGCCAATACCCTGATGCCTTTGATGCTAACTCAGAACAACTACAGCACCATACATCCAAACCTGAAAACGTTACAACTGACTGCATGGAACATCACATAGCAGCAGCTAATCAAGAACTTTCCCAAAGAGTTAAAGACATTATTCTTGAAGCACGCAGACCTTCAACAAGAAGGAACTACGCTGGAAAATGGAAAAGGTTTGTCACTTGGAGTTCTGAAAGAGGAAAAGATGTGTCAAACATAGATATGCCTAACATTCTGGAGTACCTGGCCGAACTTCTCTATTCAGGCCTGTCCTACTCCTCCATCAAGATACATGCATCAGCTATTTCAGCAGAATACAGCTTTGATCCACCTGTTTTTTCACACCCTTTGCTCAGACAGTTCCTCAGAGGAATCAAGAATGTAAAACCTCCAAGGAAACCACCATTGCCAGCTTGGGACTTAAACTTCGTACTAGAAAAGTTGACACTGTCACCATTTGAACCAGCAGCAACAGCAGACCTACAACACCTGTCTTGGAAAACTGCTTTCCTACTGGCAATTACTTCAGCAAGGAGGGTTTCAGAACTACAGGCCTTAATGGCAGTGCAACCCTTCCTAATCTTCCACCAAGATAGAGTGTCCATGAGGACTAATCCAACCTTTATGCCTAAGGTGGTATCCAGGGTGTCCTTAAACCAGGCAATCCACCTCCCTACCTTCTTTCCCAACCCACAAAACAGAGGGGAAAGAATATTGCATACCTTGGATGTACATAGACAGCTACGCTACTACTTGGACAGAACCAAAAGCAACAGAAAGACTGACCAACTTTTTGTAGCCTATGCAACAGGAAGGGAAGGAAGAGCTATTTCCAAACAGACAATCTCCAAATGGATAGGAAATTGCATTCGATTCTGTTACTCCTTCCATGGAAAACCAATTCCACAGAACATAAGACCTCATTCTACAAGGGCAACAGCCACTACCACAGCCTTCTTACGAGGAGTGGCAACCAAAGACATTATTGAGGCGGCTACTTGGACCTCCGTGCATACATTTGCCAAGCATTATAATTTGCCTCTATATTCCAGATCCCGAGCAGGGTTTGCCACTGCTGTACTGCAAGGGATCCTAAACACACCATAATCTTCCTTTATCCTCCTCCCTAGTTGGCTATGGTATTCTACCCAGTTAAAGATGACTGCAGATGCATCCATGAAGGACATAGTACAGTTTTGTACCTACCATAAATGTAGATGTCCGAACTGGATAGCATCTGCAGTCAGGATTACCCTCCCTCCTTCCCCTCTGTGGTACTCCTAGGGTGTTTACCCCTAATAGCTAGCTGGTGGGGGGGAGTCTTTTATGGTGTATTTGTTTGTATATATGTACATACATGCTTATTTTTGTGTTTACCTATACCTTTTTTGGAAACATTGGCATTCTATCCAAAAATTTTAGCCTTCCAAGAGGGCTTCTGGCATCTGGGGCAAGAAACACTGAGGAAAATGGCGTCGGCTGATGCTTTTATACCCGAAGACCAACAGTGATGACGTCGGGTGAAGTGCGACATCAGCCGAAGCCGGACCCGGACTTTGGAATCCGGCCGACTGAAGGGCTGCCTGACGACAGGACAACCCAGCTGTTATGACTGCAGATGCTATCCAGTTCGGACATCTACATTTATGGTAGGTACAAAACTGTACTTTTTCTTCCTTGTAGTGTTGTTTGTGGATGTCGCTTCTTTTTACAGTCCCTTTTTTTCTTCAGAACTCATTTAAATTAGAGAGTTCTCCCCTCCCCTCCCTTAGGACAGTCGTTTAACTTAGAGGCTCTCCTTCCCTTAGTTTTTTTTTGTTACTGTAAAAAAAAAAAAAATTAAAAATCTGTGTGTTCATTTAGTAGTAGAGATTTTGTCTGTTTTGCGGTACTTGGATTGTGTGTAGTGCTAGAGTTATGTCCAAGGATACGAAAGTTTCTGGCTTCAAAAAGTGTGACTCATGCTGTCAGAAAATGTCTCTGACAGGTGGGCACACTAGTTGCGTTTAGTGTTTGGGTGCTGTTCATCTGCAGGACTCTTGTTCTATTTGCCACGCCTTTAGTCCAGGGGTCCTGCAGGAGCGCAAAAACAAATTAATCCTTCGGGGTTTATTGAAGTCTCAGGATTCACCGGCAAAGAGTTCCCAGCCAGTGAAATCCCCCAAATCTGCCAAACCGTCGGCTCCACCTTCGGAGCCTACTCCTGTACTGGAACAACCGAATATGTCGGTTCCAGCTGGCACCGACAAGACAACTCCTCTGTCGGCTCCATCAGATGTTTCAGAGCCATCACTGAGCCATAAAAGACTGAGGTCCCCTTCTTTAGAGTCCATTCACTCAGCGCCTCGGTCACCATTATTACAAAGTGAACGTTGCCACCATTCTTCACACTCCTTTCGATCCTCTAGGCTTTTGGATCATGACGTGGAGAGAGTAGTAAGTAGGTTGCTTAAGTCACAGGCACTAGCTAAATTACTGTCCAGCCCACCTCAACAGGTATCCGCTCCATCCGCCTCTATTTCCATTCCTCCTCTGACTCCAAAGAGTTCAGAACCAGAATTTGTTGGTGGGCGGGTAGTGGAACCGTCAGCTCTGATCACCATCTCTCCTTCGGCTCTGATTACTTTGATTGTTCCTTCTATCAAAGAATCTGGATGCCAGGGCTCCCTGTGTTCCAAGGGGGGGAGTAGCATCGGACCCTTGTCTGACCCCGTTCTCCCCCTCAGAGCTTCGGCGCAGGTGAGCTCAGCTCCAACATCGGCCTCGGAGCAGTCGCCCTCGGTGCTGAGAAAGATTCCTATTTCTTCAGAACCGGAGCTTTCTCTGCCTCGAGGTCGGGACGCCTTTGAGGTCATGCGGAATGTGCTGTCCCCTGAAACAGCTCCACTACCAGCTCCATCGGCTCTGTCCCCATAGTGTCTGTGTCAACCTCTGCTCTTCCTCCAGACCCCAAGCATAGGGAACCGATGCCCCAGGACACCACACTGGGTGTTCCCTCTTCTTCCGAGGCCTCTCCTGATCACTCAGAGGAGCCCCCTCAGAAGAAGTGCAAGAGGAAGCACATTGACTTCCCTGAGTCTGTCACTTCAGATACAGACTTAGATGAATCGGAAGGGTCCCCGAGGTCCCCCTCCGAAGATGTTTCCTTTTTGGACATCCTTGAAATGCTTAGGCAGAGGGGGAACTGGCCTTCCCTAGCCCCCAGCGAGGATGAGTCTGTTCTCCTGGATGCATTTGGTTCCCGACCTTCCACCTCCTGGGTTTCTTTTTCTTACGACCCACTCATGTCTGTGGCTTGGTCAGCTCCAGACATTGTGGAATCTACTCCGAGAAGACCTAACAAGTTTATTACAGTCCCCCAGGATAAGCAATTCCTTTCTAAAGGTGTGCCCGTTGATGCCATGGTGATAGAAGCAGCCACCAAGAAAGAGTTGGCAGAAACCTCTTCATCTGTTCATCCCCCTAACAGAGTCTCAGACGATGGACAGATACAGAAAGTGAATGTTTGCTTCAGCGATCTTCTCGATGAGGTCCCTGAACTATCTGTCAATTTACTCGACTTCAGAGGGATCTCCTGAAAGAGCTTGGAAATGCCCTTCAAGATCTTACAGCTGAGGGAGTACAAGCCAAAGTAGTTTTCCAGCTGGCGACTCTTAATTCTGTAGTCAACTCCTCCATGAGGCTGATTTCCTATGCAGCTGATGGAGCGAGTAGAGCCGCTGGCACAGGTGTCGCCCTCAGGATACATGCTTGGATGCGGCTGTGTCAGTTTGTGGAACCCTTTCAAGCGTCCTTCACCAGTACTCCCTTTGATGGCTGCTTTCTCTTTGGGCCTCAGGTGAAACACACACTGACCAGCTGTGAGCAAGAAGGCAAGACTCTCTGTGCCGTGGGAGTCCATTTTTCCACTCCTTCTAGACCTTAACGGGTCAGAAGAGTGGGTAGATGTGGTTCTGGTAATCCCAGGGATCCTTCCTAACACACGTGGTGATTTTTTTTCCAGAGGCAGAGCGGGAAACAACAATAACAGACACCGCCCTCGTGGCAGAGGGGGTCTGCAGAACCAGGGTGACAGAATCCTTCTCTGGCAAGCCCTTCCAGCATCCCTGAAGGGTTTGCCCGGCTGCTCACCTCTGGAGGCAGTCGGGAAGACTTTCGCTGTACCCAAAAGCCTGGCAAAATTTAACAAAAGACAGATGGGTACTATCCATTATATCCGGAGGGTACAAAATTCTCTTGCATCAATCCCCCTTACAGTCAAAAAAGGCCCTTCCAGATTTTCCACCCAATCTGATGGAGCAAGCAGTCATAGAAGTGTCAAAAATGCTAGAAAAAAGAGCCATTCAGGAAGTCCCCGCAGACCAGCTCAGATCTGGAACTTAATCAAGATTCTTTTTGGTACCAAAAAAGGCAGGGAACTGGAGACCGATTCTGGATCTCAGCAGACTAAAAAAATCTGTACAAAGAGAAAAGTTTTGGATGGTCACGCTACAGTCCATTCTACCCTTTTGGGGTCAAGACAGTTGGATGTGCTCGATAGATCTTCACAACGTGTACTACCATATCACGATGGACAGACGCTCCAGGAGATTTCTTCGCTTCCAGGTAGAGGCCAGTCATTACCAGTTCAGAGCTCTGTCTTTTGGTCTCACCTCAGCCCCCAGGGTGTTCACCAAGTGTATGGCAGTAGTCACGGCTCATCTGAGGCATCAAGGATTACAGGTGTTTCCATATCTAGATGACTGGCTCCTCACTGCTACCACCAGGCATCAACTCTTACAAGCGCGGGATTATACAATCACATCATGCACTCAACTAGGCATCACAATAAATTTCGAAAAGTCTGCCTTGTTGCCCTGTCAGTCTATCACTTACATAGCAGCAGAACTTGAACACAAGGGAGATGTTTGCAAGATTACCACTGGAAAGAATTTCCACAATTCATCAACAAGTGTTAATCCTAATGCAGAGCAAAAGGATTCAAGTCAGATATGTCCTTCAAGCTCTGGGCTCCATGGCAGCTGCCATTCTTCTAGTTCCATTAGTGCATTTCCACATGAGAATTCTTCAGTGGCTTCTTTTCACGCAGTGGTCCTTTCAGGAGCTTCCCATGTCTGACATGATCCTGATTACAGAAACATGCAAAAGGCACCTATCTTGGTGGATGGACTCCCCACTACTGTCTCAGGGCAGACCTCTCATACAGCCTGCAGCGGTAGCCACAGTGACCACGGATGCCTCCCTGATAGGGTGGGGGGGGGCATTATCTGGGCAGGACAGTCTAAGGCACTTGGCAACCTCACGAGTAACATCTGCATATCAGTGTCCTAGAAATGAGAGCCATGCTTCTAGTGTTGCAAGCCCTTCAAAACTCTCTTCCTTCTGGGACCATTGCAATTCAAACAGACAACATGTCAGTGGTGTGGTACATCAACAACCAGGTCAGAACCAGGTCCTACCCCCTGTGTCGAGAGGCACTCACTGTGGAAATGGGCGATTTCCTCCCAACATTTTCTGATTGCGATGCACATCCCTGGGAGATCCAACGTCATAGCGGACAGGCTCAGCAGAGCTATTCTCATGCCTTACAATTGGTCTCTGAATCAGGAAGTTGCGGATCTTATCTTCCACAAATGGGGACAGCCTTGCGATCTGTTTGCCACTCCTCTCAACAGCAAATGCAGCAACTACTTCTCCCTTCTTCCCTTCCAGGTCACATACCCAGAGACGCTCTAGTCCACGATTGGCCTCAGGGACTCCTTTATGCTTTTCCCCTGTTTCCTCTCATACCAAGACTCATACAGAAAGCAAAATCGTTGGGTTGCAAAATGATCCTCATTGCCCCTTATTGGCCTCGACAGATATGGTTTCCGTTCCTGCACCCCTACCTTGTCGATCAGCCCTAGATTCTGGACCCGATTCCAGATCTTCTGATTCATCAATCAGGTGGGTTGCATCAATCCCTCGAAACACTCCAGCTTACAGCTTGGTTACTCCAATTCCAACCTTAGCCAGGCTTCTCTGTATCTCCCCAGCAGTCCATGATATTATCGTTTCCTCACACAAGTCTACTATGAGAAAAACGTATGCTAGTAAATGAAAACAGTTTTCTTGCTGGGCAGAGTCTAGGAATGTGGATCCTTTCTCAGCCCCAGTACATGAAATTCTTGAACTTTTTCAGTCCGGTGCCGCTTCCGCTACTATTAGAGTACAGTTAGCGGCCATTTCAAATTTTCATATCGGATTGTTGAATTCTAACATCATGTCTCATAAGCGCTCTGTAAGGCTTTTTTGAGAGGAACATCTCTTCTTAGACCTCCAGTGAGAGATCCCCCTCCTCCTTGGGATCTTAATTTAGTCTTAACTTCCTTAATTTTGCCTCCTTTTGAACCGGCAGCATCATGTTCCTTTAAGTTTCTGTCTTGGAAGACACTTTTTCTGGTTGCTATCACTTCAGCTAGGTGTGTCTCAGGACTTCAAGCACTATGTGTTCGCCCTCCTTACCTGGTGTTTCACAAGGACAGAGTTTCTCTGAGGACCAATCCATCCTTTCTTCCTAAAGTTTGCTCAGAGAACAATTTAAGTCAATCCATAGATCTCCCAGTGTTCTTTCCCAATCATAGCAACAAGGCAGAATACAAGCTCCACCAACTGGATGTTCATAGACAATTGCATTTTTACCTTCATAGAACTAAAGAGCTAAGGAAGTCAGACCAGTTATTTGTCTCTTATGCCTCCAACAAACAAGGCCTCCCAGTTTCCAAGGTGACCTTATCCAGATGGTTATCTAATACTATTGCCTTTATTTACCAGTTATGAAGTAGACTTACCAGCTAAACCAAAAGGTCATTCTACCAAGGCTTTAGCCACCTCCATAGCTTTTCAGTCTAGGTTGCCAATAGAGTCAATCTGTGCAGCTGCCACTTGGGCAAACCCTCATACCTTTATATCTCATTACAAAGTGGATATCGTCTCCCGGAGCAGAGCTAACTTTGGTTCCACTGTTCTGAAGAGTCTGTTCCAATGAGCCACCCAGGATGCTAGGTGCTAGGGACGCTGTCCCAAACAGCAAGAACGAAGGCGAGATAGACAACTTAACATAAAGAAGTTATGTACCTACCATATCGTCCCATGTTGTCTTCATCTCGCCTTCCTTCTTGCGTCCCTCCCTCCTTCCCCCATCCTAGTGGACTGAGAGGAGTTCTGGTTTTCACTGGCTGAGAATTTTTTTCCTTATTGCTCTCCTGGCCAGGTTTTTTTAGTAATCTGTTCTATAATTAGATATATTGAACAACCAGTTCTTAGATAACTGTTTTTCTCAACTTATGTCTGGGATTAGCTATTACAAATGAGATCTGGGTAGCTTTCGCTAGGTATCATGGGATAAGGGGTAGCCTCAAGCCAGTAAACAGCTCTCGAGCCATTGAAGAAGGCAGAGTCGGAGCCGAGGATCGGCTCCGAACCCAAACAGAAAGAAGGAAGGTGAGATGAAGCCAACTAGCATGGAACATTATGGTAGGTACGTAACTTTTTCTTACCCCCTGAGCTACAGATGTCACAGATCACCCCTCGGGACACCGGGCAGAAAAGCCGCAGGACACCTCTGTTCAGGGGAGCCACTTTTCCAAGTCCTCCTTAGAGACCCCCCACTGAGGAGCCCTCTTGAAAGAAGATGTGCAAGAGGAAGCATGTGGACTAGCCTGAGGAGTCCTTAATGGAGGACATGGATTACAATGGTGGTGAATGGTCCCTATGGTCACCTCCTGATGTCTCCTTCGGAGACATCCTGGAGATGTTAAAGCAGACAGGTGACTGGAAGCCCTCCAATCCTTTATCTGAGGAGTCCGTGTTCCTGCTGGCTTTTGTGCCTGGCCATCTACCCCTTGGGTGACCCTGCCTGCCGACGAGCTCATCCAGCTCGTCGTGCAGTGCGCATGGAAAAACCCTGATTCCATTGAGGTGATCCCCCAGTGACCAGACAAAATTCTGTCCCCCTCCTGTGGAGAATCTGCACTGATCCAAAGGGTTACCAGTTGATGCTGTGGCGGTGGCCACTAAAAATGACTTGGCTGAGGAAAGTCCTGCTGTCCACCTGCCCAACAGGGAGTCCCAGGAGGTGGACAGTCCTGGGAAGTGTGTTTTTGCATCAGGGACCTTTGCTGTACGCCCCCTGAATTATTTGGCATATTTTACGACGCCCCAGAGGGACTTGATCTCTGAACTCTCTGGGACACTCCCAGGACAGTTGTCTGACGAGGTCAGGGCAAAGTGGCCTTGCAGCTAGCAACCCTGGAATCAATATCCAACTCGTCCATGAGGTTGCTGTCACATGTGACTGAAGGGGCGGCTAGAGCAGTGAGTTTGCGCATGAGGCATCATGCCTGGATGTGCATCTGTGACCTCACGGACCCCTTCAAGTCTTCCTTTCTGAATGCTCCCATCAAAGCTTCATCCCTCTTTGGCTTCAAAGTGAAGGACACGCTAGCCAGGTGCGAGCAAGATGGAAAAACCCTGTCTGTCATAGGCCTGTGGTTTTCCAACCATCAACGTACCTTCTCCAGGAATCGGAGGAGTGGGAAAATGTGGCATAAGAAATCTCAGGGTTCTCTTCATGCCGCACATGGTGATGATACTCCAAGAGGCAGAGGGGGTAACAATTCTGGAAGATGCCCCTATAGAGGCAGAGGGGGTCCTCGCAACCAAGGCTCCAGGGACTCCTTCTCTGGACAGCCTTATCAGCACTCCTGAGGGGCAGCCCAATTGCTTACCTCTGGAAGCAGTCTGGGTTAGTTTCTTACTGCACCAAGCTGCCTTGGCACTCTATCACCACCGGTCATTTGGTACGGAATATTATCACCAGAGTTTACACCATTCCCCTTTCTTGTCAGCCAAACTTTCCAACAAAACTTCCCGACGTTCCACCCAGTCAAAGGGAAGAAGCAGCTTCAGAGATTATAAAGCTGTCTCAAAAGAGAGTCATCCAACCAGTCCCACCAGACCAGCACGGATCTGGATTTTACTTGAGAATCTTTTTGGTGCCAAAGAAGACAGGGGACTGCAGACCCTTTTTGGATCTCGGCAAGTTAAACAACTCCATCACCCACACCAAGTCCCGGATGGTCATGGTTCAGTCCATCCTTCCCTTTTTAAGAGAAGGAGATTGTATGTGCTCTATATATCTCCGGGATGCGTGTTACCACATTAGGATGGACAAATGCTTCAGGAGTCTGCTTCGCTTCTGTCTAGGAACCAATCATTGCAAAGTCTGTGCCTTGCCGTTCGATCTCTCTACAGCCACCAGAGTGTTCACAAAATGCATGGCAGTGATAAGCTCACTTGAGACTAAAAGGATTCCAGGTAATTCCATATCTAGATGACTGGCTCCTTACCTCCGCCACCAAGCATCTTCTGGTAACTGCGCTACAACATACTCTCTCTCTGGCAGAATTCTTGGGAATAATGATACATTGGGAGAAGTCAAATCTTATCCCTACACAACAAATAGAATTCATTAGAGCAGTGTTCACTACTCAGTCCTGTCTGGTATCACTCCCTCTTCACAGACTCCATCAATTGAGGCTTCAAATCTGAGTGATTCTTTCTCAAACATCAGCCTCTGCAAGAGAAGTTCTCTAAGCCCTAGGTTCTATGGCTGCGTCAATTCCAATAGTGCCTCTAGCAAAGCTACATATGTGAATTCTGCACTGGCGCCTTCTTTGTCAATGGTTCCCAAACTGTCATCCCCTGGATTACAAAATTCGAATAACCAACTTGTGTAAGCAGGACCTGCTTTGGTGGATGAGGCCAGACGTAGATCTTTGGAGCTGCCCATTTCAATCCTTCCAGCCCACAACTCTTGCGACCACAGATGCTTCCCTGATCGGGTGGCTGGGGGGCCATTTCCGGGGAAAGACTGTCCAAGGCACATGGTCCACCTGCATGTCAGTGTTCTAGAACTGAGAGCCGTGCTGTTAGCGTTGCAGGCATTCCATTTGGCTCTCCCCTCCAGGACAATTGCAGTTCAGTCAGACAATATGTCAGTGGTCTGGTACATCAACAAGCAAGGAGGAACCAAGTCCTACCCCCTATGTCGAGAAGCCATGAGAATTTACAGTGGGCGATAGCTTCCAACCACTTTCTGATAGCAACGCATATCCCAGGGAACTCTAATGTGATTGCGTACAAACTGAGCAGATGCATCCTCATGCGCCACGAGTGATCCCTCAACCCCGAGCTGACGTTTGTAATCTTCAGCCACTGGGGCCAGCCTTGCTATGACCTTTTCACCTCCCCATCAAACACCAAATGCAGCAGTTACTTCATCCTACTTCCCCAGAGGGGGAGTCACCGAGGGACACTCCAGTCCACGATTGGCCCATGGGACTTCTCTACGCCTATCCTCCCATTCCTCTGATCCCACAATTTTCAAAGAAAGCTCTTCAGTTGAGATGCAAGGTGATCTTCATAGCCCCATTCTGGCCTCGAGAAGTTTGTTTCCCCTTTCTTCGGCCTCACCTGGTATACCCGCCATGGATTCTGGACCCTCTACCAGATCTGATCACTCACCCTCAGGGGTTGAGTCACCTGCACCTGTCCACTCTCAAGCTGACAGCTTCGTTTCTCCACTTCTGCTAGTCACCAGGCAGGCTAATCTCTCCTCACCTGTTCGAGACATCATTCTGGCCTCTCACAAACCATCCACCAGAAGACTGTATCAGGATTAATGGAAAAGGTTTTCCATTTGGTCCAAGGATAACATGCTAGACCCGTATTCAGCTCCAGTTACTGCAGTGTTTCAGTACGTGGCTACGTTTTTTTGATAACGGACCCTCCGCCTCTACAGTATGAGTGCATCTAGTGGCAATTTCCTCAGTGGTATAGTTGGCACCCCTTTTATCTCTCTACGCTTCTGCAAGGCTTTCCTCAAAGGGACCTCTCATCTCAGGCCTCCTGTCAGACAGCCTGTAGAACCATGGAACCTCAGTTTAGTCCTTCAGTCTTTGACTCAAAAGCCCTTTGAGCCTGCAGCTAAGTGTGACCTAAATTTTTGTCTTGGAAATCTTTGTTCCTGGTAGCCATTACCACTGCCAGAAGAGTTTCGGAGCTGCAGCCATTGTGTATCATGAGGCCCTATCTGTTTTTTCATAAAGACAGTGTCACTTTGGGCGAACCCATCTTTTCTTCTCAAAGTTGTTTCTGAATTCTCTGTTAACCAGTCCATTGATCTACCATTGTTTTTTCTGAATTTTGCCAGTAGAGGAGAGTATTGCCTTCACACCTTAGACATACATAGACAGTTAAGATTTTACCTAGACAGGACCAAATCTGTGCTTTTTATCTCTTTTTCGGGACCCAAAATAGGAGAAACTGTTTCCAAGGTTACATTATCAAGATGGCTGAGGGACTGCATTCATGTAACCTATTCCCTCCGTAATGAATCCATGCCAAAAGTTAAAGCCCACTCCATTAGATCTATGGCAACTTTCTATAGCATTCCATTCCAGGGTATCCATGGATGACATCTGCGCAGCAGCTACTTGGGCTAAGTCTCATTCCTTTATCAATCATTACAAATTGGACCTGGTCTCCAGAGGGACAGCTGCCTTCAGCTCAATGGGAACTCAGGAATGTTCTTCCATAAGGGCCACCCATGGACCTCAAGATAGCTTGGGATTCTGTTCCATCAGTGATGAATGGAAAGTAGATTAACAACATCAGATAAAAAAGTTATGTCTTGCCATAATGTTCCATCTGCGTTCATCTTCTTTCATTCATCACTTCTCACCCTCCTTTCCCCACCAAAGGCTCCTAGGGGATGCTTTGGGTCTAAGTGGTGCACTAGGGTACTTGCGCAGAAGTAGCCTCGGCTTTACTTCCTTTCTTAGCAAACTCGATCTGAGGTAACAGGGAGAAGGGCATTCTGGGTAGAGACTTAGCTCGAGAGTTTTTTTGGCTGGCGTGAGCTTGGTAATAGGCTGACTCAGTTCCAAGGGCTTGGAACCAATCCCATCAGTGATGAATGAAAGAAGATGAACAACACAGATGGAACGTTATGGTAAGATATAACTTCTTTTTTTCCTTACCTTCAGTCTGATCCTGCAGCCATTTCTGCCAACGTTTCAGCTGGAAATAGGCTTTTGGTGAATCCTAATCCCTCTCCAGAGGCTAAAGAAGGTAAGATGTTGGATAGATTAGGGAAGAGAATTTTCTTTTCAGACACTTTATTCTCAGTTGCCAGGGCCATATGTAGAAGTATGTGTTAATTTGTGCTGAAACTATAATGGAGTACTCTACTACTCTGCCTTCAGAGGATAAAGCCTTTCTGAATCCCATTATTTCTTATATTCCTCAGGTGTCTAAACACGCCTGGATCTGCTCGCATAAGACCAGCCTCAAACTGGTACAATTGACTGCATGAATGATTCGATTGTGATAACTTAAGGCATCTGTTTCACAAGGATGTATAGATTCTAAAAGAGGCAATAAAACATGCCCTTAAGAAATTATACCAGCAAGAGGAAAAGATTCTGTAGTTGGTGCCTCGCCAATAACCAAAGCTTTAGTGTGGATTATATAACCCCAGCTCTCAAATATTTGTGTGTTTTTCTATACCATGGCCTTTTTTATTCCTGTATCAAAGTTCATCTTGGCAGCCATTTCAGCATGGCTGCCCCTGATTCTGTCCTTTCTGTTTCTGCCTAATCAATTTTTGAAAGGGATTTTATACATGACACCACCTAGAAAGGTGGCTCCTTCTTGTGACCTTAAGTTTGTGCAGAAGAACTAACCACGTTGCCATTCAAACCTTCTCCTGTATCAGATTTACAGTTCATTACCTGGAAAACTGTTCCTGTTACTCCCGACATCTGCAAGAATAGTGTCCGAGTTGCAGGTAGTAGGTGAACTCTGTCTGGTATTACACGGGATATGGTTACTTTAAGAATAAATCATTTATGCCCAACGTAGACTGAGTTTTGTTGGAATCAGGCCATCAGTCTTCCTGTGTTTTACCTAGAACCTCAAAACCAGGAGTAAAATTAATACTTTAGGTGACTTAGGTGCTGTCTTGACATAACCAATTCCTTTAAAAAAGCTGATCAGCTGTTTATTTCGTATGATGAGACTAAGAACTTTTTCTAGATGTCTATCCTTAGCTATTGCTTTGTGTTGTTCACACCATGGTAAATCGGTCCCAGACAGTATCAAGTCCCATTCTACAAGAGCCTTATCCTCTCTGATGCCATATTGGAAAGGGTTGAACTCTAGAAGCATTCTCAAGGCAGCTACTTGGTCATCTGTACGTACATTTGCAAAGCATTACAAACTGGATTCCTTTTCCAGGTCCAGAACTTGCTTTCCAAGGACCATTCTCCAGGGGCTGCCCATTATCCTTCTTCTTATCGGCTTGGATAAGCTTTGGTAGTCTGCGCAAATAACCAAAGGCTACCACCACAGCAGTGACAGTAGATGTCAGAATTCCTCACTGCTGCAGTAACCACACTCACCCACCATCTCCTTTTGTTCCTTATGCATGCTTTTTTTTTGGGGGGGGTGTTAAACACTGTGCTTATGTGCTTATTTCTGATCAGATAATGAGGATGAGGTAGGTGGCCGCTTTGGTGCAGCAGTTAACATTGTTGCCTCACAGCAAGAGGTTCTCCAGTTCAATTCTTGTCTGGGGTGTCTTCTGTGTGGAGTCTGCATGTCCCCCCACCTACCACTCCCCCTTCCTCCAGCAGTATTGCTAACTCCATTCAGTACACACTTTACTGAAACCATTCTGTCTTTGACTAAACACAGCCCTGTACCCACTCTCCCTACATCAAAACCAAATACTCTACCCACAGTCTTTTTTTTTCATCAGTGCCTACCTCCTATATAAAAAAACTTGTACTGAAACTTAAGCCTCCAAAACTTGCAGCTGACAATCTCCCCTCTGAATACCTAAAAATAACAGCAGAAGCCCTAGCTTATCCAGTCTATCTTAATTAATCGGTCCTTATCAGAAAGCTATGTCCCCACACTGTGGAAAATATCCCACATCATTCCCCTCCATAAAGGTGGCTCCTCCACTGAACTTTCCAATTACCGCCCCATAGCCATCCCTTCTCCACTTTCCAAGATACTTGAGAAATGCATCCATTCTCAAGTCTTTGACTACCTATTAGCTAATCTCCTCTCCAGCACCCAGCATGGCTACAGGCCATACCACAGCACTACTACTGCCTTGTTCTCTTTCACTAATGCTATCCATCATAAAGATAATGGCCTGTTCTCCTCTGCTATATTTCCTGATCTATCCAAGGCTTTTGACATGGTCTCACACAAACTGCTAATCTCTGTTCTCACTAACCTATCCTTTTCCGAGTCAGCTACTGATTGGTTTCACAGCTATCTAACTGGCCAACAATCAGTTGTCTGGCATAATGACCTATCTCCTCTTCTTCCTGTAACACTCTGTGTTCCCCAAGGCGCCATCCTTGGTCCCCTACTATTCTGACTTCACCAGTGATCTATTCACATCCACCAAACATGCTCTCTTATACAGTATGCAGATGACTCCATCCTCATCTGCACAGCCCCAACTGTACCTGAACTTCACAAGATCCCACCAGAAGCCTTTTCATCTGTAGAAAACTAGCCATCTAATGCCCAGTTATTACTCAACCCGAGCAAGACTAAACTTGTCTTCCAACTCATAAATCTAACCAATTATCTCCCACTTTAATGTTCTAGCCAAAGACAATACCATCATCTCCCCAACAGAATACACCAAACTACCTGGTGTTGAGATTGATAATCTCAGATTTAACGCTCACATTTCTCTTACCATAAAAAAGGTTCACAAAAAACTAGGTGCATTGTACAGAAACAATTCCTCACCAAGACAGCCAGAATTTCTGCTGCCAATTCCCACCTAATCTTCACTTTACTGTACACCTCTCCTCTACTTACATACCTTAGACAAACAGACCTAAACAAGCTTAAGGCTTGCTACAATAAAATTGCTAAGTTTGCCACTGGTGCATCTTATCTCAGCCACCACTGCATCTCACTTAGAGAACTTGACTAGCTTGAACTTCCTCACCTTCTTCACCTGAATCAACTCTCCCTTGCCCACAAGTTAGTAAAACATCCTCTTAAAGTCCCATCCCTTCAAAACCTTCTCCAGCCATACTGCTCCATTAGACTTCTACACTCCAGCAGCAAAAATCTACTTCTAGTGACCAAACCCAAGAGCTCAGCAGGAGAAGCACTATTCTCCTGTGTCATATCCAGATTGTGGAACAATCCCCCCCCCCCCCATAACCACACTACCTTCTTGCAATCACTTCAAGACTGCACTAAAAACTCACTTAAAAAGTCTCTGGTTATGCCCATGCACCAACCCCACCAACCCTCTTTTTACCTCCCCTTCCCTAGCCATTGTGCCACACACCATCTGATCATTGCATTCCTTCCTCTGCAGGCTCTGCCTCACCATTTACCCCTTCCCCTCCTAACTCAATCTCTCAGACCTGTTATAACATGCTTAACTACCTCACTTCATCTCAACTCCAAACACATATCCAACTGACTTGCACCTAGTTTCCTCTCACTACCACGTACACTACTCACTCAGTCTCCTGTCTTACTCCTCTATCTTCCCTTTCCATCCCATTAGCCCTTCTAGCTTGTTCCACCTTCGTGTGGAGCTTCTGCTTTATATCTGCTCGAGTTTAGTGCAATATTTGTATATAAGTTTTAGGTATATGAGTTTAGAACAGTATCTGTTTGAGCTTAGTACTATCTAGATATTGTATATCTGTTCATTACTATGTTTCATGTATGTATAGCTAATGTTTGCTGCAGTATATATTTGCTATTGTATGTATATTCAACTGTTCTTCATTTACTTTGCTGCTCGTGTATTGTTCTGCGTAGCTTTTCTCCTCGGGCCTCCACTGAAAAAGGACCTGTGTCCAGTTGGAATTTCCTGGTAAACAAATGTAAATAAATAATAAATGTCCTCCCAGCGATCCTGTGGGTTTCCTCTGTTTCCTGCCATATTCCAAAGACATGCAGTAGGTAAATTGGGCACTCTAAATTGGCTGTAGGTGAGAGTGTGTGCACAAGTGAGTGGTGCAAATGAATTACTGCGTCAGGGCTAGCCACCCAGTGGCGTAAACTTTGGCTCGAGATGATGGTCACAGCAGAACTGACACCCCAGCCCTGTATGCAAAATGGGAAAAGGGATTGAGGATCGTTGGATCAGGATGAGGCTGCTTCTTGTTGTTTTTTTTTTTTTTCCTGTGGGCAAGAAAGTCCTGCAGTCGCTTCTGCTGGTTGCTATTTATCTGATTGGCACTCAACAGCCAGAGGAAAGTGTGGGTAGAAGGGGAGACCCAAAGATTTTGAAACATACCAGTTGTTTCTTCCTAGGCAGGAAACAACCCTAATAAGCAAAGCTACTGCAACACTGTGGAATTTGAACATCTACTTTTATGGCAAGTTCTTACCCAACTGTACTAGATCTTCCCTTTTCTGTAGTGCATTGTAGCCACTTTTATTTTTTTTTTTTAATTCCTTTACTGCTGATCATTTTCTAGAGGATTGTCCCCACACTGTTGATTTTTTTTTTAGCTATTTTTATTTCCAGCATATAAGCATGTGTGTCTTATATATATAAAATTCTCAACAAGTTTGTGTTCTTGCTAGCTTTTGTATTTGTTACCCCAGAGAGAACTGACAAGACTTTTAACTGGTTTGCAAATATGTATTCAGAAGGTCACTCTGGCCTAAATTTGACCCTTCCTTCAAATTATATATTTCTACTCCTTCAAGATATGCTTATTAAATTTCAGTAGAAGACACCTGGATGGTTCCATCTTACACAACATATTGCATCACTTCATAGCAATTAGGGAAAGCAGACAATAGAATTGTGAGATTTGTGCTTGCCTATTGGAATTTGTAAAATATAAAATGAGAGCAATATCACTTTTTTCTGAGAAGAGTACTATTCATTTAATTAAAATTCACTAGTAGTAAGGTCCACGTCTACACTGAGTTTGAAATCCATAACAAATCTGACATGTTTGCCAAGAACAAAATGACAATATAAGACCACTTATAGAAACTAAAAGTATAGGTCATTATCTGTTAAAAAAATTGAAGTATATTGACAAATTTCTTGAAATAGCATGTGACTCCATCAACTAGAGAATACAATTAAATGTTGATTCACACATGAGCAACTTTAAATTTATATAACATAATTCACTTTATGTGTAAATTTGTGAGGCAACTGTAATTCCAGTGACAAAACTTTCATGTTCAAGAAAAATTAGTGTTCTTGCATCAGATTCATTAACTCCATGAAGGTATATTCTGGACATGTGACCTAAACAGAAGTGATATACCCCTGACACATTGGAAATTCGAGTATAATGCAAAAAGTCTGACTATGACGATGAAGAGCTACAAAACCCTGCCTTTGGTTGTATGTCTTTCCCTCTTTAAAACTATAAAACTTTCAGATAATGATGAGAGCAGGAAGTTTGGTTACAGTATCAATCTAGGACTATCATATTGTCTTTAGGGATTTCGTAAAGACTCAATGTTGACCTACTCTCCAGTACTGTGGTTGATTCTTGCAGTGGAGTTTAAGCTTAAGTATGTTACAACAATTATATCCTTTAAGCCTCCTTCCTTTTTGAAACAGCTTTCTCAGGCCACATCACAGAAACAGCCTCTGGATTCTTCCTGTGATAAGTAACTAGAGGGGGATTCTGACCACTGCTTAACTACCATTTCCAGTTACACTTCCCTTGAACAGATATTGTCAGATGAGGGAGACTCCCTCTCTCCAGATTCCTCCTTGGAAGAGGCCTCCTTTGGAGGAGCTTTGCAAAGCATGATGAAGCATTTTAAATGGCAATCTAAGCAGGTGTCAGAGGTGCAAAAGAGATGCTACAACTTATTAGAGATGGGCACTCCTGCACCTCCTCCATTTCACCCGGTGCTAGATGCTTACCGGGACACATTTCAAGCCAACTATTCTACACCTGACTGTCAACCTCTGACTCCAAAAAGGCCATGCAGGTTCTACAAATTTCCGGCTGAACTGAAGTGTCTTACAAAATCCTTGTGGCAGACTCAGCTGCAGTATCCCTGGCTTTAGACAAACTTTCCAAGTTGCTTTCTAGTACTAATGTTCTCCCCACTGATGAGGACTGCCGAGCAATGGCTAGATGGAGTACGAAAGTGCATACTTCCTCCTCTTTGGCTTTCAGAGGCATTAACTGCCAAATTCAGATAACTAAATACTTAGCCTCTGTGCTACAAGCCTTAAGTAAGACCAACACAGAGCCCCCATACACCTAAATCAAAACATTTGGAAATCTTAGTGGCCTAGCCTTCTCAAATATCCTGGCACAGTATTAAATGCAGCTATGATGCTGTGGATGCCTCTTCCAGAGCAGCTGCTACTGGGTCATTTATCAGGCAGTATGCCTGACTGTGAGGCTATCCTATTGTAGAAGATTTCAAGTCTAAAATTTTAGATTCCCCCTTGGATAGCAACTTTCTCTTTAGTTCACAAGCAGGCAGCCTTTTCAAGGCTTTGCAGGAACAAGACAAGACAATGAAAGCTTGCATCAGATTCTTCTCTCCACAGGTACCAGTTATCAGAAAATATCCTACTGTCTTTTTGTTGCAGTATTTATAACCTTTAAGTTATCCTCTGCCCATCACCCGAATGCTCGGCCAGTATACAAAAGCTTTACTCACTACGTGGTACATGAGACATATGACATTGGCCATAGGGTGTGTGGGCCATAAAAGTGGCATCTGTACATACCTTCCTCAGAACATCTCTGCTGCCAGACAAACATCAGCTCATTTTGCCATTTCTGCCATCGGATCTTGCAAGTTTAAGATAAGTACCCTGTCGGGGCCTTTTTTCTTATTTTTTTTCACTGCATGCTTACCCAGGTTCATGCCATCCAGGAAAGGAAAGTGTAGGTGCAGATGTCAGATCCCCAAAAGGGTGCCCACAATCTCTGCCTTTTCTGCCTAGGACCTATCCATGACCATAACTCCTGCACGATTTGTCAGGCCTGTGTTCCAAAAACTCTTTGCAGCCGTCTGCATGCCCTAAATATCTATTTAGACAAACAGCATCTGAAACGTCTGGCTCTGGCAGTAGAAGGGCCATCCAGTCAGACTGTCAAGCCACCAAAAAAGAAGGCCAAAGTTTCCAGGCCTGAGTCTCTTGCTGCACCTCTTCCACCTGACGTTCCTCCTGTGGGTGACTTACACCTGGAGGAACATATGGAAACAGCCGTCTTTGGTACAGCTAGTACCATTCCAGAGGCCATGGAACCAAGTGCTGAAAGCATATCCATGAAGGTTATGCAGGAGTTGGGTGCAGGTGACAATGGGGAACATCGGCTTGCTGTGAACAACCAGCCCTTTTACCATTGTGGAACTGCTTGAACATAGGCCCTCCTTAGGCCCCACACCTTTTAGGCCTGTTTCTTCCTTAAAAAGGAAACTAAAAGGTAAAACATCTCTCCACCTCCTGAAAGCCTGCCTGATTGGCAAGCTTTATTTAATGCCTTCATCGCCTTAGGCCTTCAGTGGCTGCTTTCCCCTCCAGCTGCTCCTCCTGTTATCAGCCCTAGGCTTCAGACTGAAGATCCTATTCAGTTGAAGCTGAAGACTCTTCAGATTCCTCTTCTGAGGACTCACTTTTTTATGCTTCTCAAATGCCTCCCCTCTTGGGTATGCCTCCCTAGAGGAGGACTCTGCTGAGGCAGATTCCCCTGGAGAGGGCCTTACCTTTTGAGATACCATCTCTCAGATGAGCTTTTTTAAATGGGACTCCACTGAAATGACTAAAGTCCAAAAGAGTTACTATGAACTCATAAATGGATACCCCTTCACCTTCTGCCATTCCACCAGTCTTATCAGCCTTCTTACATGTCTTCAATACAGTCTCTAAAAATCTTGAATCCCAACCCCCTGTTCCTAGAAGGCCTGACAGTTTTTATAAGGTTCCCAGAAGGGGCCAAATTCCTGACAAAATGCCCTGTTGCAGACCCTGGCACTATGTTGGTCTCTGCAGACAAGCCCTCTGTCCTTCCAACTGATAAGGACAGTAAGGCTATCGATCACATTTTTTCAAAACCCTTCAACAGAAGGGAAAAGAATTACAGGATATGAAGCATGTGTGTCTCCAATTCCTAAATTCCATAGAAATTATCCCACTAAGACAGAATTCATCAAAAAACATTCTGCTCCTACTCAGTCTAGAGGCAAAAAAAGCTCCAGAAAGCAGCAGCCACCTTCCAGGCCTGCTCAGACTCCTTCCCAGAAACCTCAGTTTCAGGACAGGACAGGTAGTCTGTAACTACCTGCCTTCTCCTCCACCCCTGCTAGATTCCATATGCCTTTCCCAGAGACTCTCTCACTGTCTTCCAGTCTAGCAAAGCGTTACCTCAGACAAGTGGGTCTCATCAATCATAGAAATGGTTACTTCGTGACTTGGATCTTTCCCCCTCTTTAAGAGGCATCCCACAGCCACCAAAGGACCAGCTAACCTTATTCTATTCTTGGACAGCCTCCTCTCTCAAGGGACTATCCAACTTGTCCCTCTGTCAAAAAAGGTAAAGGTCTTTTACTCCAGACTTTTCCTAGTTCAAAGAAAAGACTGCCCATGGAGATCCATCTTGGATCTCTCCCACCTCAGCCTCTTTCTACAAGTACCCACTTTCCGCATGCGTATGCTTCAGACTTTTTTTCACTGCTAATGCCTCACGCATGTCTGGCCACCTTGGACATCAAAGATGCATATCTGCATATCCCCATAAGGCCCAAATGCAGGACATATTTACTCTTCTCTGTGGGTTCTTCACATTTTCAATTCTCTTCTTTACCCTTTGGACTATCTAATGCCCCAGGGGTATTCACCAAGTGCCTGGCTCCAGTATTAGCCTATTGCAGGGTCCAAGAGATACAAATTTTCCCATACCTGGACAACCTCCTGGGCCAGGCAAATTGTTTCAGTTCCCTACACAAACATCTTCAGACAGTCATTTCTATTCTGCAATCTTTGGGTTTCACCATCAGTTTCCCCAAGTCCAACCTAAATCCATCCCATGACCAAGTTTTCCTGGGGTGCAGAATCAGGACAGATGTTATGAGGGCATTGCTCCTACCCCGAAAGCTGGAAACTCTGAAGGAATACCTGCTGTCTGTCCTCCATGCCACTGGAATGACAGCAAGAGAATGTCTCGGACTCCTAGGACATATGGCCTCTACTATTCCCATGTTGCCACCAGCAAGACTTCATATAAGGAAACTTCAGTGGTACCTGAGGTCCACGTGGACTAAACGCTTCCATCCCTTGGACCATACCATTCCCTTCCTACCATGCCTAAGGAAGGAGATCATTTGTTGCATGGATCAAGTCTCTTTCAACACAGGACTTCCCTTACAATCCCTCACTCCAGTCCAGGAAATGTACACAGATGCTTCAGACCTGGGTTGGGGAGCTGCTGTAGGCAGCTTGAAGGTACAAGGCACATGGACAGGCTCCTTCAAGAGGGAACACATCAACATCAAAGAGATGAGAGCCCTCATCTTTGCACTGAGTGCCTTCCAGCTCATTCTGAAACAAGGGCCCCTGAAGTTGTTCACAGATAACACTACCATTCTGTGGTATTTGAACAAATGGGGGAACAAAATCCTACTTGCTATGTAGGCTTGCACTCCAGCCCTGTGAATTGGTGTTCCAACATGGAGTCACCCTGCAGGCAGTCTACATTCCCTCAGCTCAGGACACTCGGGCAAGCACCTTGAGCAGGTATGTCCATGTCACAGTCCCAAAAATGGATGTTATACAGGGATGTGTTTTTGGACATAGTCCACAGATGGTGTACACTGCAAACAGATCTGTTTGCCTCCCCTCTGAACAGACAATTTCCACAATTCTGTACCAGGGCACCCAGCCTCCTAGCAAGGGCGACTGATGCCTTTTCTATCTCATTGAAGGGGCTTTCTCTCTATGCATCCCCTTCCCACTCTTACAAAAAGTCCTGTTGAAAATTCAGCAGGACAAACCAAAAATCTTGGTGATGATTCCATTTTGGCCAAGACAGCATTGATTCCCCCTCCTGCATTTAGCCAGGGGCGATCATCACAGGTTACGTCACAGAGTGGACCTACTTGCACAGGACAAGGGATCCCTAATCCATCCCCACTTGGAATCTCTGAGGCTAACCCTGTGGGTGATAGAGTTTTGATCCCTTTCAGACACCTTTACACTGAGGATGTGCTTATTGTCTTGCAAGAGGGCAGAAAACCCAATACTAGGAGAGCCTATTCGTCCAGATGGAAAAGGTTTTCTATGTGGTGCCTTAACTCATTACAGCCGAGTGACGTCTCCGGGTGTTTCTGCAGTTACTCCTACTGCTCCTCTAGGCGTCAAATACTGCCTGTTCATATTTGCATTAATAAATCCAAAACCATGCAACACACAAGGTATCAGAATATTTTATCTTGAAGCATATATGAATGCAAACACAATTGTATTGATATATGACCTCTGTCAATAAGTATTTGTCAGAACTGTAAGGTGATAATGTCGTTTCTAAAGGCAGAAGCCACACCCACTGGGAGTTAAAGGTACACACTCAAGAGAGCTCTACTGGAGGGAATGAGAAGGCAGCTAGACCCATTTCAAAAAGAGTGCTGTCGTATCTGTGTGAATTACTGCAGGCAGGGCTGGCATATTCTTCTAAGGCCCACCTTGCTGCTATTTCTGCTTGTCTGCATCTTGACCCTCCACTTAGGTTCATAGGTTGGTACTAGGCTATCGACCCTGGGGCCTATACAAACCTAGCCATAACAATTCCCTGGCTATTTCTTCCCACACTATTTACTTCCCTGAACCCCTGTCTAGCAGAGTGACTGATGTGATCCCTGGGGTGAATTTCCTTTCTCCCATCCAATCATCAAGGTTCCTTTTGAAGAGGGCCAAAGAGGTGCTCTGCTTGACATGTATGGGTAGTCTATTCCAGAGTCGGGGGAGTCTGGGTCAGGAACCTATCCCTCCAGCATGTTTTGTTTTATTGTGATGACACTATTTAGATCCCTGGAGCGTGTGACTCTGAGGGATTGGGATTTCTTTAAGTGCAGCATGTCCAACAGCTCTGGATTTGACATGGCCTTGTATGTTAAGCAGAGATCGCCAAGGAGTAGACAATATGCAACTGAGTATAGCTGGAGTTTTTAAGGCGGTAATCATAGGGCATCTGCTTTAGGCCTTTCCTCCAGACTTCAAGTGAAATTATTTCTGAAGGGACTACTACATCTCAGGCCCCCCAGGAGGCCAGTTCCACCACCCTGGGACCTGAACTACAGGTTAGAGAAGCTCAGCATTGCTTCTTCTGAGCCAGCAGCTACAGCTTCTCTAAAATGTTGCACTTGCAAAACTGTGCTTCTGATGTCAGATAGGAGAGTGTCAGGGCTTCAGGCCCTCATGGTCACCCCACCTTTTTTAAACTTCCGCAAGGATAAGGACTATAACCCATCTTTCATGCCTAAGGTTGGTCAATCAGTTGTCCCTGAACCAATGTATATACCTCCCCACCTTTTTTCCTCATCCCCAGAATGACAGTGAGAGAGTCCTGCATTCCCTTGATGCTCACAGAGAACTAAGATTCTGCGTAGACCAGATCAAGTCCCTTAGGAGATTAGAGCAACTGTTTGTATTTTTTCATCCCAGGGCTGTGGGGAAAGCAGTAACAAAGCAGACTATTACTGCCTGGATTTCCAGGGCCATTTCCTTGTGTTACATCTACCATGGCAAATAGCTGGACTTTAAAGCCTATTTCACTAGAATCATGGCCTCATCTGGACAGTACTTGTGTTGTAGAAGCAGTTACCTGGACATCTGTCCATACCTTCACCAAACACAACAAACTGGACCACATTTCCAGAGCTAGAGAAAGTTTTGCTAGAACAGTCCTGCATGAATTCTTAGAAAACAGCTCCAAACCACCCTCCTCTTCTTCCCTTTGAGCTGTGGCACTCACCCAAAGGTTATGAATACTGCAACATGAGAATAGAAGGACATAGAATAGAAGGACATAGAATAGTTATACCATAACCATAGATGTCCTTCTCTTCCATGTTACAGTATTCTATCCCACCCTACTACCACCCCAAAAAAACTTTACTGGATGATACAGGACTTCTGCAGCTACCCTGGGACTGAGGTCCAACTGAGGTGTTCAGTTCTGAGGAAGGTACAGGCAGACTTCACTTTTATGGCCCATGTACCCTATAGCCAACATCAGATGTCTCATGTACCTCACAGTGACTAAAGCTTATGTATACTTGCCGGACGTTTGGGTTGCTGAGGGCAGGATAACCCAAAGGTTATGAACTGCAACATGAAAGAGAAGGGCATCTATGTTTATGGCAAAATTTTACACAACTATTTTTTATCCAGCAAAATCAACCTTTTCTAAGAGAATTTCTAGACTCCCTTATAAGCAAGGGAAATTCCTAAAAGAAAATTCCCTGACAAAATACAGAGGGATACTCCCCCAGGAGGCCTCATATTTATAGTAGGTCCCTATGAGTATATTCCACCCACCACCCCCTGCATCTCCACCCCTTCATTCACCCTCAAGATGACTGTTTCTTTCCCATTATGGGAAACAACCTTGGACATATGGATCTTAAAACATGATCAAGGAGGGCTGTCTTATGACTTGGGAAAACAGCCCATCATCTCCAGGGGGGGTACCCACACCTCCTTCCAACCAGATCCATCTGCTGCATGCTATCATACAATGTTAGTCAACTAATCATCAACCAGGTCGTCAACCTGCCAACCTTCTTCCCCAATCCCCAAAGTAGGTAAAGAATCTTACACTAGACATTTATAGGCAATTGAGGTTTTAACTGAATAAAACTAAGAATTTCAATGGCTATTTCATTCTGCTACTCACACCATGGAAATAATTTCCCCACTTGTCCGAAAGCACATTCCACTCAAGCAGTGGCTTAATTTGGTACATTCTACAAGGGAGTGGATACTAGGTCCATTTTAGAAGCAGCTTACTGGTCATCTTTCCACACCTCCACTAAACACTATAAGCTAGATGCCTTCTGCAGGTCCTGGGCAGTGTTTGCCAGAACAGTTCTGTCTGGCCTCCTAGACTGTTAATCTTCTCCTTCACTTTAAGCTTGCCATCCTTCTCTCTCTGTACAGCTCTGAGATTCACCCATCTGTTACAAATACTGCAGCAGTGATCTCAGTTGGGATATAGTACAGTTGTGTAAGACATTATAACAGTAGATGTCCTACTGATAACTGTTAATATTCCTTCCCTTCCACCTTATCCCCCTTCTCTTCTTTTCTGCTGGTACAGAATACTATGTCTTACATACACACACATTCTCCTAACATATTACATCTCTTCTGGGGAGAGTAAATTTATGTATTCAGACTAAGCCCCTCCTAGTTGACAAGTCTCCTTCCTTAGTTTTCTTTAGGTTGCTGCTGGTTTGGAGATAGTCTGAGGATCTCACACATACATCCAATTATATACCCCATGCTGATGAGCTTGAGATCATCATCCAGATGTAGACCCTCAAAAGATAAAGCTTTGGGACCTTGGCTGGACGTCAGCAAACTACAACCCATCTGTTATGAATACTGCAACAGTGATCAGTAGGGCATCTGCTATTATGGTAAGTTCTTACACAACTGTACTTTTTTTAACCCAAAATGGAAATTGTAATGCAAAACATCAGAGGTGACAATACCTCTGACAATTGCAAAACGTCAGGAAAAGACAACTGAATGTCCAGCTATGGCTTGAAAAGCTGAATTTGACTCCACCACTTTAGCCATTTTTTTGTCAGTGGCATCTGAACTGTTTCTTATTTTATTTTTTCTGGATAAATATGTATAACCGTCTTGTATATTAAAGCTGTATTGTGGACTCTTGCTGCATTCTACATCCTGAGCAATTGTTAAACCCCTCCCCATTGGAAACTAGGTGTAAACTATTTGGCAGACTACAGTATTGAAATGACTGCACATGCCTGTATCAGAGTCAGTATTTCAGCACCCACTGTTAAAACTTTTAGAGAATTATCTGTGGAAGCACTGGTACGAAATGTAGCCAAGGTTGCTGTTTTACCCTCAATAATTTAAATTCATATCAGTGCTGAATTTGACCCCACCATTTAAGCTGTCCAGTGCATGTTAAAAATAAAAAAAGAACTTTTTTGAGAAATGTATATAATTTTTACTTCTGGTGTGCTGACAGTTCAGTGATGATGTATTCTGGAACAGTGCTGTTTTCATCATCTTGAACAGAAATCGTACAACTCCCTCCCCAGTGGAAGCAAAGTATAATACAAAATATAACGTGACACTGAAAAATCTAAGTACCCCTGCATTTGGTACCTTTGAATAAAAGGTCATGCTTCAGTTTCTGTTTGAAAGTTCACATACTTTTCAAGGAATTCTAGTAAGATCTGCATATACAGACTATACTTAAGACTACACTGTTACTCTAAACAATTGAAATGTAGCTTAATCTAGGTTTTAATCTCATCACATTGGCTACTTCAGACTACTGAACTGTAGCATTTTATAACTGGAAATATTTTTCTGGAGAAATGCATTTGATTTTTCCTTCTGGTGTAATGGCAAGGCAATAAAAGTATAGTGTGAGAATGGGCATGTTTCCACTACCATGAACAATAGTCATAATTTGATGATGTCCTTCTATTCTCATGTTGCAGTATTCTTAACCTTGGAGAGATTGGACATTCGGCCAGTATACTAAGTCTTGGAAGCAAGGGTGCGTTTGACGTTGCATATAGGAGCCATAAACTGATTCCGGCTATATCTGTGACATCTGCATGTACCCAATTTGGAACTTTTCTGCTGCAGTGCATTTCAGAAGTTTAGTCACCAGCTCCAGTAATCCATCATTTGTTTGAATTCAACCATCCATTTTTGAACGATCGTTCCTGGCTGTCCACATTCAGTTAAGTACTCTTGTGGGTTTTTTTTTTGTTTACTTACTTTTTTCAGACACATGTCATCTAGGAAGGGAAAGTGCACTTGTGGAAGACAAATTCCACACAAGGACATGCTCGATCAGTATTTATTTTGTTTAGGGGCAGGTCACGGCTCTACGTCCTGTGATATTTGCCAGTCTTTTGTCCCCAAAATGCTTAGAAGTCATCTATCAGCTTTAAATCTCTACTTGGAGAATCAGTGTCTCCGACATTTGGCATCCAGCATGGACGTCAGAGCAGGCACCTCCAACAGGACACCAAGGAAGAAGGCTAAGAAAGTTAGGTCCAACGTCCAAGCTGTGCCTCAGACATCTGGTGAGATTCTCAAGGCGAGTGTCAGCCCAGGATCTCTCCAGACTTCGGGTGTCTCACTGTTACTGGGAACTGAAATGGAAGCCGGTACAGTGGATATCCAGAGTACGTCTGCTGAGGCTTTACAACCATCAGCTCTTGATGGTGAGGGGGAACCATGGCTCTTGGCATCAGAGGAGCCTTCTACTGCCTTGCCATCCACTCCAACGTCAGCACCCAGATCTACTACTGCTCCTTCTACTTCCTTAAAAAGAAAGGAGAAACACCAAGCTAAATACCTTACTCCAGCTTGGGAGACCTTTTCCCAGACTCTTTTCAAGACCTTTCAGGTACTCCAGACCCAGATTCTCCTGTCAGACCAACCTCTTGTTTCACAGGAAGAATCAGAGGAAGAGTCTTCCTCCTCAGATGAGTCCCTAACCTGCTGTTCTCAGATTGAATCCCCTAAGGATTTTACTACTCCTGAAGAAGAGTCCCTCACTCCTGATTCCCCTGGAGAAGATTTCTTCTTTCTGGATACTATTTCCCTGCTTAGGCAGCATTTTAATTGGGAGGTATCAAATATTTCTGAGACCAAGAAAAGATATTTTGAACTCTACAGGTGGAGCAGCCCTTACCATCTGCAGTTCTGCCTTTACTCCCAGCATTCCAGGATGCCTTCTTAGCTGCTTCTCGGAGCCCAGAGTCACAGCCTCCTGCTATCAAGAGACTAGACAGATTTTGTAAAGTGACTGCAAATGAGCAGTACTGTTTCAAGAATCTGCTAGCAGACCCAGCTGTTATTGCAGTTTCCGCTGACAAGTCTTCCAGGCAGCTACCTTCATCTTCCCTGTCTCGCACTGATAAAGACAGTAAATTTATGGATAGGTTAGGGAAGAAGATGCATACTTCGTCCACCTTGGTCATAAGAGCACTTAACTACCAGAGTCATATGACCAAGTTTGCTCTGGATTCCCTGACCAAGGCCTGTACTCTGCTGTCTGATATTCCTGAGTCTCCAGCAAAGGCTCAGCTGAATACCCTTAGGTCCACAGTATCCCAGATGACAAGACACTCAAGTGCAGCTATGATGCTGTTGAAGCCTCTTCCAAATCGGCTGCTTCTGGTTCTGTCTTAAGGAGGTTCTCATGGTTGAGACTCCAACCTTTGCCTTTGGATGCCCAAGCTAAATTGTTAGAATGCCCCTTTAGATAAATCAGCACTCTTTGGTGCTGCCTCTGCAGAGTTACTTAAGTCACTGCAGGAAAAAGGAGAAGAGTTACAGAATCTGAAACATTTACTGATCTCACCTGTTCCCAGATTCCATAGAAACTACCCCCAAAAGGCTAGCTTTGTCAGGAGACAGTCCTTCCATTCCTCTGTTGCTTAGCCCAAGGGACGAAGACAACCTAGGAAAACAATCTGCTCCTAGATCTTCCACCTCAATACCATCTTCCTTTCGGAGGCAGCCAGACCCAGATAGAGCTCCTCCACTGAGACTCTCCTCCCTTGCCCACCTCCACCACCCTCTCCCAATGCCTAACCCTATCCCTACCCTCCTGGCAGAAAACTACCACAGACAGGTGGGTGCTCTCCATCATCGAGAGAGGATACTTCATGAGTTGGTGCTCCACCATTCCAGGGAGTTCCACAACCCCAACCAGTCAGTTTCCACTCTTTCCCACTATCCTGAGCCAGCTCCTGTCTCAGGGCACTATAGAGTACGTACATGAGGATCAGTTAGCCAAGGGGTTCTATTCCAGGATGTTTTTGGTTTCAAGAAACAATGGTCCTTGGAGGCCTGTTTTCGACCTATCCTACCTCAGTCTCTTCCTCAAGGTGCCTAACTTCAAAATGCTCACTTTACAGCACCTTCTTCTCCTTATTCCTCAGCAAGCCTTCATGGCCTCCCTGGATCAGAAGGATGCATACCTTCACATCCCTATTCACCCCACTTACAGTAAATGTCGATGTGCTTCGTGTTTCACTGTTGCAGTCATCACACTAGGGTTATCTGCCTGCAGGTAGCCCTCAGTCGTCCCGAATACCAGAGTCTTGGGATTTATGCATCAGATGCTGTCGCCTTTTCCATGACGTTAGGTTGTCATGGGTGTAAAACATACAGCCGATGCCATTACATCAGCTTTTCTTGCCACGTGAGAGCCCGAAGCAGTTCACAAGGGCCGGCTGGCCGCTTCCTGAAATTTTCATTTTCCGAGTTTCAAACCTGAAGTCTTCTAAAGCTAAGTACCCCATTGGGGATCCTTTTTTCTTGCTCTAACCGATGTCAGAAAATTGTCTTGCCTGTGGAAAGCAAATACCTCACAGAGATTTTCATTCTTACTGCATCATCTGTTTAGGCCCAGACCGTAACGTTCCTCGCTGTAGGTTTTTGCCTTGTTTAATGCCCAAACTATTCTTTGTTGGGCTAACCTTGTTGCGAAATTCGTTCGCTCTTGTTCTCCATATTCTGAAATGGCTGCGATAAGCCATCAGAATCCTGATCTTCTGAAAAACATAAGGATAAAGACAGAGACAGACCGCATACGTCCAAAACTGCCTACAATGCTTCTGTTAAGCTAGTTGTCAGTCCTCCGGTACTCAGTGAGGCACTTTTGCAGCCCCTGATACCCACTTCTACAGATTTGCAGGCCTCTGCTGAGACCCATTTGGAGTCCGTTGTTCCTGCGAGGTGCTTCTTCGACGATGGAACCTGCAGTTGTCTCTACCTTGGATGGGTCGAGAGCCGCTGTGCAGGCACTGGATTCTGAGTGTGTATTCCAACCTCCTGATGTTCGCATTAAACTGAATGCTTCATTTTTGACTAAAACTACTGAGTTTCTCAGGCCCAGAGTTTGCACTATGCCTAGAAAACAGACTACCAAAGCACATGCACAAGCACCCTTGCCACAGAAACAAATGCTTAGAATGGCATCAATTGATTTTCCTTCTAATTCTACAGACCATGAGTCCGATGACTCTGATCCTTCTGATTACCAGGATGTTCCCTTATCTACATATGAGGATTCAGATGCAGAGGATTCCATTCCCTCTGCCTCCCCTCCAGAGGACTTTTCTTTTGGTGAAACCTTGCATATTTTTAAGAGAGCATTTCCACTGGGAATGCCAGGACTACCCTCAGTCCAAAAAGAGACTCAGAGAATTTTTAGACTTGCCTCCGCACAGGCTTCTAGCTGTACCCCCTGTCCTGGACATTGTAGATGATGTCTTCATGGAATCCAGTCTTACTCCTGATACTTTAATACTACATAGTACCTGACTCTCACAAGTGTCTCTAAAAATCCCACTGCAGATCCAGAGACTATTTTCCAGGGACCTAAATGCATTAAGGCTACTACAGCCAAAAACCCTACCCCTTTGGACAGGGATTGTAGAGCTTTAAACAGATGGGGAAAGAAAGTATATGCATCTGCAACTTTTCCATCAGGGCTTTGAATTGCCAGTTTCACATGTTGAAGTACCAGCAGCATATTATGGAACTAATTAAACAAAAAATGTTGCTTCCAGATTGTACAGAAGATTTACAAGAGTTATTGCATTCTGCAAACCAAGTTAGTAAACATACTTTGCAGTGTGATTTTGATGCCTTAAAAGCATCTTGCAGGGCTGCTGTCACTGGGTCTGTATTGAGAAGGCATGCTTGGCTGAAGGAGCAAATCTTGCCAGACCGTGTCAAAGCAAAATTACTAGATGCTCCATTAAACCAGGGAAGTTTGGCGCAAAAACAGATGAAGTTCTTAAAATGGAGGATAAAGCTATGCAAACTGTTAAAGATTTCTTACAGGTGCAGCCACCTAGATTCAGTAGGCATTGGCCTTCTAAAAATTGGTCCTTTCCAGTCCCTCCCAGGCATTCTCAGTCCAAACCCATGGGTAATAGGCCTCCAAGACTACAGTCTCAGGGTATGCAGAGATCTAAACAATGGAGTGCTCCCTCCTCTAAAACAGGGAGTGGTAAGCCACCCCCTTATGGAAAAAGTTCACAATGACTTGTCTATCTTGCTTCCCAGCAAGGCACAACTACTTGCACCCCTAGGAGGAAAACTTGCCCTGCGTGCAAAAAATTGGATGTTCATTATCCAGGACCGATGGGTCCTAAACATTGTATCCCAGGGGTACAGATTCCACTTCCACTCACTGCAAACCCCAAGTGGGTTGCCAGACCTTCCTCTAAACCAGTGGGCAGAGGCTCAAAAGTAAGTACTTTCTCTTCTCAGTATCAGGGTTATTCAACCTGTGCCAGTAGAGCAAAGGGGACAGGGTTTCTACTCCACACTGTTTCTGGTGCCCAGAAAAAAGGGCTCTTGGTGCCTTATCCTAGATCTGTCAATTCTCAACACCTTCTTGGTGGTCCCAAAATTCAAAATGCTGACTCTGCACCAGCTTCTTCCTATGCTAGCCAAGGATATCTGGCTAGTCACCCTAGACTTAAGCTTATCTGCACATCCCCATAAGGGAATCTTGCAGGAAATATGTACATTTCAGGGCAGGGTCTATCCACTATCAGTTCTCTGCACTTCCCTTTGGCTTATCTACTGCACCCAGGGTATTCGCAAAGTGCCTGGCTCCAGCTATTGCATACTGCAGACAGAGAAATATTCAAATTTACCCATACTTGGATGATTGCCTGATTCAGGCGGACAGTCAGGAATTGCTACTTCAGCACCTGTCATTTGTAAAGAGACTTCTAAGTTCTCTGGGGTACACCATCAATGAAAGGAAATCACAACTGGTGCCCAGCCAAAAGAGTGTATTCCTGTGAGCAAGCTTAAACACAACTTCCTAGATGATATTCTTAACACCAGAAAAACAGGTTTATTTGACAAATTACTTCAAAATAATGGCCACCAAAACCCAGCTATCTGCAAGAAAAATTCTGCAAGCCCTAGGGTTCATGGCCTCATGCATTCTACTAATTCCATATGCAAGACTGCATATGAGGAAACTTCAGTGGTACTTAAAAAGTCACTGGTGTCAACATTCTCAGGACCTGGAAACACCGATTCCTATCGCTCCTTGTCTTAGGGCAGAGTTCCTTTGGTGGGCAGAGGCATGCAACCACAACAAGGGACTTCCATTCACTCAACCCCTCGCCGCCCAAACCCTGACAACAGATGCATCAGACTATGCGTGGGGGGCTCACATGGCAGGCAAATGCATTCAAGGCAAATGGAGCCCAGGACAAATTCCCCTGCATATCAATCAAAAAGAAATGTTAGCTGTACAGAATGCTCTTACAGCCTTTAAATACCTTATCCTTCCAGGACAACTCTGGATAAAGATAGACAAAACCAGTTATGTGGTACGTAAATAAGCACGGGGAACTCCTTCCTACCTACTCTGCAGGTTAGCCATGGTCCTGTGGAAATCAGCCTTGAGCAACCAAGTGCACCTGCAAGCTCAATTCCTGCCAGGCAAACAAAATTCACTGGCAGACGACTTAAGCAGAAATCTGCTGGACCCACATGAGTGGAAGCTGGACCCCAATTCATTCAAACTTCTAATCCGCAGGTGGGGGACTCCAGAGGTAAACCTCTTTGCCTCCCCCTAAACCATCAATTGAGCAAATTTTGCACCAGAAATCTCCACATCCAAGCATGGAAAGTGGATGCCTTATCCTTTACACGGGAAAACCTTTCAATTTATGCCTTTCCTCCTCTGCCCCTCCTCTCAAAAGTACTACTCAAGATCAAACAAGACAGGCCAAAGACAATCCTTATTGCCCCAGACTGGCCACGCCAGCACTGGATCCCACTCCTACATAGTTTGACAGCAGTGCCACACTGGCACCTGCATCAGACCCCCTCTCTGCTGTCCCAGCAGGAGGGATAGATTTTACATCCACAGCTGCAAACCCTGAACCTTGCAGCCTGGCTTCTTCCCTGAAGACACCACCAGCAACCCTCAGCAAACAGGTGATGGATGTCATCCTTGAGGCCAGAAGGCCTAGTACTAGGAAATCCTATTCAGAAAAGTGGAAAAGATAGTGTTCTTGTAGCCAGTCTCAAGGAAAGGACACAGCTGTGCCCACCTTACTCTGTAGAATATGAATGGCCAAAGTATGTTTTTAAGGAAATTGAGTATGTGATAATCTACATGCATTAAGATGGACTTTGTACTGCAAACTCTGAGTAAACTATGAATAGTAGAAAAGTACTGAAAACCAAGAGCCTGTTTGAAAGCAGGAAATGTGCCTTATATGGAAGTGCATCCGATTTTCCTTTTCTGCCTAGAGATGTAGTAATGTGAACTGTTTTAAGCCTATGGGTAAACCACTGATTGGTTAATTGTCTTCTGTACTAATTTAATTGGTCTAGTTTATATTTTTGTACTGTCATCAGTATTACCAGCATATAAGCTTATGCATCCCTTTGTTCGGGGAGTCTCCATGGTACTTTCCATGAGGCTCCCACATGTGTGTAATAAACTCCACTGAAAGAGAGGAAGAATTGTCTTGTCTTCATTTAAGGTAAAATGTTAAATGCAACAATTGGTGCCATTTACTCGGATCTGAATTGACAACAGCTGCGGCAGTTGGGGGTTGAATGAAATACTGCTAGTGAAAGGGCCCATGACAGAATTTTCTGTTCTGGCAGTGTTTCTTTCATTTCCTGTACTTGCCTGCTTTAAAATTTGGTATTGATAACTTTATAGAAATGTAATAATTCCTCTTGTTCAGTTGTTTTGAGGTAAGTGGCATGCACTTCTTTTCTGCTATTGATTGTGCAGTATGAGAGTGGGTTAAAACAAAAAACTAGCGACATAAGAGTGAAAGGAGATACGATAGTGGGGAAAACAACTTTTACAAAACGTTACAGCTAAATCTGTAAAATACAGTATAGCTTATTGTATGAAAATGGGAGCGAGTGTAGGAACCATAAAGGAGCCAGAAAGAGGTACACCAGCCAGTTATATGTATTTTTGTGTGTCCCGGGACATTTGTATGTTTATAAGTCAGTGGGTCACCCTCACTGAGGGTGATGGTAAACTCGCCTTTCCAGAAAATGGTAGTTTTAATAAAAATATTTTGCTTAATCTCCAAGGGAAGTTAAGGAAAAAAGGAAGAATACCAGGATTGTGGTGGGCAGCATTTAATGATTGGATGACAGAGGCGAAAGAAAGAGAAAAGGATTTGGTTATTAGTAGCCTAAAAGATAATCAGCAAAAATTAAAAGAGCAATTGAGGGAATTACAACACACTGCTAGTAATTTAGATGTACGCTCAACAAGGAGCCGAAACACAGCAGCCAGATTCCACCACTAAAGAGAGAGAACAGGCTGCGGACTGTCAGTCTAGTGAATCTGATCCAGAAACGAGCGGTAGAAAAAGAGACCAAGAACTCATAGTAAGACTCATAAAGATGCAAAAGCCGTAATGTACTTTAAAGCTAAACTCTATTATAAAGGGAAAGGGAAGTGACATTTACACCGACAAAGGCATTTTGGCCAGTTCTCCACTATAATTGACAGTGAGGATGGATATTTTGGGCCAGATAAATTTAATCCAGATTCAGAATCGGAGTCATCAGATGACAACAAATTGTTACCTTTGAGGGAGGTATCTAACCCAGCCCATGCTAGAAGTGCACAGGAAACACCGACCATTGTAGTACCTAGGGCATGTTCGGCGGTTGATTTTCAAGCCATTACCATATCACTACCGCCTATCCATACTAATCCAGCTAAGTTCCAGCGTGTGCTGGCGGGACATATTTGTTTGCAAAATCCTACAATAGAAGAAGTCTGGGCAGTTCTTCAGTATGCCATACTGGCTGATCTGATGAAACGGATTTGGGACCATGATAATGCCCCCACTCTGATTCTAAAACATGATGCACAAGGAGATAATGGGTTTGAAGCAGTCAGACAGCGTATAGTAGATGCTATTACAGTAATAGTCCCACCCACACCCAACTGGTCCAAAATCAAGTCCATTCTTAAAAAAGACGACGAACCTGTGGACGAGTATTTAAATCATCTTACTGAAGCCTTTGAGGCTTACTCTGGTTACCCAGAACCCACCGAAGGGCCGGCACTTAGTGGATTGTCAGCTGCCTTCGTAGATGGGTTATGCCCACAAGTACAGGATAAGCTAAAGGAAGTATGTTTAAACTGGTCTAGTCTTGGATTGCATGAATTAGTCACGAGTGCAATACCTCTCTGACCACTTAGTTCAGGGAAAAAAGGACTTACAGGAAAAATTGGTTAAATCGCAGATTCAGATGTGTACTGCCTTTGGGCAGCGTGGACGGGGAGGATGAGGACAGGAAGAGGGAGAGGTGGATGCCAGGGGGCAGGAAATCAAAATAGACAAAACTGGCAGGAAACTCAATCAGCCCCACCCCAAAGCTATAATAATCAGATGGAGTGTTTCAGTTGTGGCCAAGTAGGCCATTGGAGAAATTAATGTCTGTATCTGGCGGAGCAACCTGCCCCACCCACTGATATGTTATCTCAGTGGAATTCTAATTGGACCCCATCCAATTGGCAGCCATCACAATGAAGGTTCCCTGAACAAAGACAACAGCAGTTGTGCCCTTTCATCCCTGTGGATCAAGATGGACCACATGTTATGTTGCTTGTCAAAAATAAACCATACTCATTTTTAATTGACACTGGAGCAACTAAATCTATGTTAGCTGGCAAAGCAGCAATAAATGTCCCCCTCTCCAATAACACAACTAGAGGGGTAGGTGTCTCTGGTGTTCCTATTGAATATTCTGAAACCGTCCCAGTTCCAGTAACTTTGGGACCTTTACAAGACAAGCATGCATTTTTAGTAGGACCCTCAGCACCTTTAAATTTATTGGGGAGAGATTTGCTCTGTAAGTTGGGAGCAACCATCTTCTGCACATCTGAAGGAGTATATTTACAAGTACCTTCAGATAAACAAGATAGTATTTTGGCTACTTTAGATGAAAATGTCACTCTGCAAACAATGTGTATGCAGTCTGACCTCAATAAAAATAAGCATCTAAATTCATTACCCTCTCATCTATGGACCACTCATGATAATGATGTGTGGTTTCTGATTTCAGCCAATCCTGTAAAAATAACCTTAAAACCCGGAGCAAAGTTACCTCGGGTACCACAGTACCCTTTGACGGTAGAGGCTACATCTGGTATTGCTCCCATCATTTCTGCCTTGGTACAACAAGGAATTATAGTACCTACAACAAGTTCATGTAATACTCCAATTCTACCAGTAAGGAAACCTGGTAAACAAGCTTACAGATTTGTGCAAGACTTGCGAGAAGTCAATAAAGCTGCCTTGCCTGTTTTTCCAATCATACCAAACCCAGCTACGATTTTGAGCTGTATCCCACCTACAGCACGTTGTTTTACAGTTGTAGATATCTCATCAGCTTTCTTCTCTATCCCAGTACATTCAGATAGCCAGTATTTGTTTGCATTCACTTATAAGGGCCAACAGTATACTTGGACCAGACTACCCCAAGAATATGTAGAATCTCCAACCTTATTATCTAGAGAGATGCACAGACAACTGCAGGATTTACAGTTACCACCACGTTCAGTGTTGGTCCAATATGTAGACAATATTCTTATAGCTTCACAAGATATTAAGTCTTCTATAGAGGATTCACTTCTAGTTTTAAAGTTTTTAGCTGATCGAGGTTTTAAGCTAAATAAATCTAAACTGCAGTTCTGTCAAGAAAAGGTACAATACCTGGGACACATCATTTCTATGGGTTTACGTCAAATACTTCCAAATAGAATTACCTCCATTCAGACTGCCCCCCGCCCTGTAACTCAGAGACAACTCAGGGGGTTCCTCGGCCTAACAGGTTATTGTAGACAGTGGGTGCCCAATTTTTCAAAATTTTGGCCCCTCTGTTACAGCTTCTAAAAAAGGAAGTTACAGATCCTCTGCCTTGGTCCCCTGAACATGAAAATGCCTTTCAAGCTATTAAAATGGCACTGATAAACCCACCTGTTCTGCTGCTCCCAGATTATTCTAAACCCTTTGTTTTCTTCTGTTGTGAAAGAAATAAGATTGCCCTGGGCCTGCTGGCACAAGCGCGCATGGGGGGCTATCGACCTATAACATATTACAGCACTCAATTAGACCCTGTTGCTTCTGGCTGTCCACCCTGTTTAAGAGCGGTGGCAGCCGCTGCAGTGTTGATCAATGTGACAACACCATTGACTTTAGGACATGACACTATACTAGCAGTACCTCATGCGGTGCAAGCATTACTCTTAAAAACAAAAACACAGTATCTTTCTAATGCTCACCTCACTAAATATGAGTTAAGTTTATTAAGTAATCCCGCTGTTCAAATTACACATTGCCAACCACTAAACCCTGCTTCATTGATTCCAACTAGTGACAAGGGCGAACCACATGACTGTGTACTTGTAGTTAACACTGTTCTTTCTCCTAGGTTAGATTTGCAAGATGTTCCTTTGCTTAATCCTGATTTAGTTCTTTTCGTAGATGGGTCCTGTTTACGAAATAGTTTTGGTGAACTCCAGGCTGCATGGTCAGTCTGCTCGCCATCTGAGGTTTTACAAACTGGACAATTACCACCTGGCACTTCCGCACAAGCCGCGGAATTAGTGGCACTTTTGCATGCATGTAAAATGGCCAAAGACAGATCTGTTACTATTTATACTGATTCACGTTATGCCCATGGTGGTGCTCATGATTTTGGTACCTTGTGGAAGGAAAGGGGGTTTTTGACATCCTCTGGGGCACCGATTAAAAATTACCTGTATATTGATCACCTCTTACAGGATTTATTACCTTCTAAAATTGCTGTCGTCAAGTGTGCAGCTCACCAGTCTAACGACTCCCTAATAGCTAAGGGAAATAATTTGGCTGACTGGGCTGCCAAGCAGGCTGCTCATTCATATACTGTTCAGGGACAATTTCTGCAACCTATCTTACAAATGGTTACTTTTGACACTACTGTTTTAAAAATTTTATAAAGTGAAGCATCGGAATCAGAAAGAAAAACATGGCTGGCCCAAAGTTGTTTCAAACGCTTTGATTCACTGTGGCAGCATCCTGATGGCAGATTGATTTGCCCTATATCTATGTTAAATTCTCTTATAAAAGCTTATCATTTGCCAGCTCATGTAGGGGTACAAGCATTAATCAAACAAATCCTAAAGGATTGGTTCGCCCCAGGGCTTTCTGCTTCTGTGCAACATTTTTTGAGTATGTGCTCCATTTGTTTACAGCATAACATTTCAAAAGGCACTCTGGCTCCCGCTCAGCTGGTGCCAAAACCAATGAGACCATTTTGTGTCTTACAGTGGGACTTTATTGAACTCCCACCTTGTACTTATTTTAAATATTTTTTGACTGTTGATATTTTTTCGGGGTAGTTAGAAGCCTACCCATGTGCTAAAAACGATGCTATTTCAGTTGCAAAAAAATTGTGTTATGAATTGATACCTTGTTTTGGTGTTCCTTGTCAGATATACTCTGACCATGGAATGCATTTTACTGCTAAGTTAGTTGAATAATTGTGTACAATGTTAGGCATTACTTTGAAATTTCATTGTCCATGTAGACCACATGCATCAGGTATTACTGATCGAATGAATCAGACCTTGAAAACTAGACTTGCTAAAGTCACTTCAGAAACCAGCTTAACTTGGGTGCAGGCCTTACCACTAGCCTTACTTTCTATGCAAGCACAACCGCATCCTACTAAGGGTCTTTCTCCACATGAAATTCTCATGGGTCACCCTCTGCATAGCCCATGACACCACCACCCCTTTCTGAATATGATGCATTTGATAATGATATTCTCTTGTACTGCAAATATCTTGTTTCCTTTCTACAGTTTCATCATTGGCAAGTAGCAGCTGCTCAACATCTTCCAGATCCTTTCTTGTCATCTGCCCTACAACCAGGCGATTGGGTTTACGTTAAGTCCTTCTCTAGAAAAGCAGCGCTCCAGCTGCTCTGGAAGGGGCCCTTCCTGGTTCGACAATGTCATCTGCTGCGACTGCAATGATCTCCAACCTGGATCCACATTTCACACGTCAAAAAGATTGTGCCGTCTGAAGACCAACAGCCTTTTCCAACTCTAGATTCTCCTCCCATTGCTACTCGTACTCGAAGTAGAACTGTCCCAGTAACTGATGATGCCTAACATCTACCGTTTTGGAAAACTCCAAACTCCTGACACTACGCAGACTCAACAACCATTTCAACAAAAATATTGGACAGCCATTTTTGTGGTCATTCTTACTGTACTGTTATTTTTAATGTGGCCATTTTTATTTCCTGCTCCATCGACGCATCACACCAAGCAGGTATTTGGCACCCACCTTTCAACACCTACCAAGCCATTAAATACGTTTATTTTTCTACACTCAACATTTCTAACTGTTGGATCTGCACTGCCATTCCCTCAGTACATGGGGGATTGTCATTGGCTGCGGCTCCACTAAGGATCATTGATACATGGACTAGCTTACTCAACAACACTGCTAACATTACATCCAGTAAATCTGTTGCATTACAACTTTCTCTCCATGGCAATGGCACTCTGTGTTTCCGACGAAATTACTCAAGTCAACATCATTGGACTCGAAAAATGGGGCAAAGTATCTGCAACACGACAATCGAATACCAGTGCAATTATACAGAAGGAAACCGCATAGCCTCGGGCTGTTGAGTTTCATTTGATGCCATTCAGCCAACATTGAGAAATACCTCATTACTTGGTTTTCGCAATATCATATTTCTTGCCATATTCCATGGCATAACTACGGGCAGTGGCCATTCTTCAAACATTACCACCCTGGTGCAGGACTGTTATTTTATATGTGGAAGAAAGGCCTATAAATGGCTACTGAAAAACTGGTCTGGTAGCTGTTTCTTAGGTTATTTAGTCCCAGCCATCCGACGTACATCTGCTTTACCCTATGGAAAAATTCGGAACATTCCAGAGGTTATAAAGCCTGCCAATCCAGTAGGCAAGTTGATGCTTCATGGATTTATCATCATGATTTAGCTCATGCTGGCACCAAAGGACTATCTCATATGGACTTGGGTGATGACGTCATATCGTGGGCTGGTATAATTCCAACATACGGAGCAGTAAAATCAATTTGGGAACTGAGAAAACTGGCCAAATTGCTTGAAGTATTAAGCAATGCCACATTTTCTGCTTTAGAACTAGTGACTGATGAATTGACTGCTTTGAGAGCTGTAGTCCTCCAAAACCATATGGCTCTTGATTTCACCCTAGCGGCAAAAGGTGGAACTTGCACTTTAATCCAGGAAGAGTGTTGTATGTTTATTCCTGACAATTAGCACAAAATTGAAAGTTATCTCAAACTCATTCAGAGAGTCTCTGAACTCTCTAAGGCCAAGGAGGCCGATACTCAACATGGGCATGGTTAGCCAACCTGCTCTCAGGTTGGGGAGGTGGACTATTGAAGTTAATTTTATTAATTGCAGTATTAGCTGTTATTGCCTTTCTTGTTGTGTTTTTAATCAAAGCATTAATTTTGAAATTAATGTCTTCTAAGACTACTAAAAAGGTGCCAAAGTTTTATATGCCTGCAGTCATAAATATGGATGATGAAATAAAAATGTGTGACAATGTTGAAGGAACCAGCCACATGGTTATGTTAGACTTAGGGCAAATGTATGATAGACTAAATCGTGATGCTTACACAGCATCAAATGGGGGATTGTAGACTATGAATGGCCAAAGTATGTGTTTAAGGAAATTGAGTATGTGATAATCTGCATGCATTAAGATGGACTTTGTACTGCGAACTCTGAGTAAACTGTGTATAGTGGAAAGTACTGAAAACCAAGAGCCTGCTTGAAAGCAGGAAATGTGCCTTATATGGAATTGCATCCAATTTTCCTTTTCTGCCTAGAGATGTAGTAATGTGAACTGTTTTAAGCCTACGGGTAAACCACTGATTGGTTAATTGTCTTCTGTACTAATTTAATTGGTCTAGTTTATATTTTTGTACTGTCAGCAGTATTACCAGCATATAAGCTTATGCATTCCTTTGTTCGGGGATTCTCCCTAGTACTTTCCATGAGGCTCCCACATGTGTGTGATAAATACCACTGAAAGAGAGGAAGAATTGTCTTGTCTTCATTTAAGGTAAAATGTTAAATGCAACACCCCAAATCCTGGATTACCTAGCAGAGCTACTCCACAAAGGCCCATCCTTCTCATCTATTAAAATTCATGCCTCTGCCATCTCAGCTCATTACAATACTGAGCCACCTCTATTTTCACACTCCCTCTCATCAAACAGTTCCTGAGAGGAGCTAATAATTTAAGGCCCCCTGAGGAGAGCTCCCACCCCTGCCTGGGCCCTTAACTTTGTACTAGAGAAGCTCACGCTTCCCCATTTTGAGCCTGCTGTTGCAGCAGAGTTAAATTCCTCTTTTGGAAAAAAGCCTTACATGTAGCCATCACTTCAGCAAGAAGAGTGTCCGAGTTACAGGCACTAATGTGAAAGCCTTCATTATTTTCCATCCGGACAGGGTTTCCCTCAGGACTAACCCATCATTTATGCCCAAGGTGGTATCCAGTGTGGCTTTAAACCAATCCATCCATTTACCAACCTTTTTCCGTAATCCTCAGAATAAAGGGGAAAGGATTCTGCACTCCTTGAACGTGCACAGACAGCTCAGGTTATACCTTAACAGAACTAAACCTTTCAGAAAATCTGACCAGCTGCTAGTCAGCTTTGCTACAGGGGCAGAGGGCAAAGCAAACCATTTCCAAATGGATAGCACACTGCATCCATTTCTGTTACAAATGCCATGGAAAACCTACCCCACAGGGGATCAGAACTCATTGCACTAGGGCAACCTCTACAGTATTTCTCAGGAAAGTCCCTACAGGGATATCCTGGAAGCTGCAACCTGGAGTTCTGTACACACCTTTTCCAAGCATTACCACTTACCTATTTTTTTTCTAAATCCAGAGCTGAATTTGCCACAGCAGTCTTACAAGGCCTGATAGCCAGCCTAAATACTTCTTGACTGCCTCCACCCTTCCTCAGCTTTGGAATCAACCCAAGTGTGATGACTGCAACAGTGAAAAAAGAAGAACATAGTACATTTGTGTACAATTACCATAAATGTAGATGTTTGAGTGTATTCACTGTTGCAGTCCTGCTTACCCTCCCTCCAGCCCCCTGACTTTTCTATTCTTTCTACCTATCCTCTTTTTGTCCATATCTTATGGCAATGGTATTTATTTTTTACTGGAGGTGTTCCACACCATGTAATTCCTTCCTATTCTGGGGGGGGTCCTGACATCTGGGGCAAGAAAAACTGATGTAATGGCATTGGCTGCATGTTTTATTCCCATGGCAACCTGACATCATGGAAGAGGCGACACCATCCGACGAAGAAATCCCAAGACTCTGGTATTCATGACTGACTGCTACCTGCAGGCAGATAACCCTAGTGTGATGACTGCAACAGTGAATACACTAGAACATTTATGGTAAGTGTACACAACTGTACTTTTCTCAGTGGGTTCTTCACATTTTCAGTTCTCTGCCTTGCCCATTGTGCTCTCCACAGTCCCAAGAGTATTCAGAAAATGTCTAGCCCCAGTCATTTCATATAGGTTCATAGGTTAGTACTAAGCTAACTGCCCTTGCAAGCTTTTGTAAGCCTAGCCAATTATCCCTTATGAGACTCAAACCCTGCACCTTGTGCTTGTAAGGCAAACATCTTAACCATTAGGCTACCCTCCCAACCCTTATTGCAGACTACAGGGCATTACAAATATAGCCTTACTTGGACAATCTCCTGATCCTACACCAAGATTCTCTCACTCTGTCTCAACACCTGCACTTAGTTTGCAAGATCTTGCAGAATCTAGGTTTCACTGTAAATTGCCTAAAGTCTCAAATGGCTCCCTCACAAGATCTGGTTTTCCTAGGGTGCAGGATAAGGACAGACCTGATGTCAGTCTTTGTCCCTGCACAGAAAGTGAAATTTCTCACCCACTTTTTCCACTCCCTCCTACCACTACCAACCATCTCATCCAGAGAATTACTGAGAATCCTGGGATTTATGACCTCCTTGATCCCTATGATCCATCTAGCCAGGATGCACATGAAGTTTCAGTGGGTATTGAGAAATTCTTGGAATGAACACATTCATCCCTTGGAAACAAATCTTCCTCTTCTTCCCTGCTTAAAAAGTGAACTCACCTGGTGGATCTCAACCATCACCCTCAATCAAGGGGTGCACTTGCAGATTCCTCCACCCAAACAACATCTTTACATGGATGCATCAAATCTAGGTTGGGGGACAATCCTTCACAGTACCAACATCCAGCACAAAGTGCAGGGGGAGTGGTCCATTCAAGAAAGAAAGAACCACTTCATCCTAAAAGAGTTAAGGGGCCTTTTCCTGGCAATACAGGCCTTTCAAGAGATCCTTCTGCCAGGCACAAACAATATGACAATCCCTTGGTATATAAACCAACTGGGTGGAACAAGATCCTACCCTCTTTGCAGTCTTGCAATTCAAATCTGGTCCCTGGCAACAACATTACAGATTAATTTGCAGGCAGTTTACATTCCATCAGTAGACAATGTGATGGCAGACACCCTGAGCAGGACCTAACACCCTCCTACAAATGGATACCTCACAGTGAGCTGTTTCTGGATCTAGTTCACAGGTGGGATATTCCTTAGGTAGATCTGTTTGCCTCCTCCCAGAACAGACGGATGCCCTACATAGGTTCATAGGTAGGTACTAGGCTATTGACCCTATGGCCTATATAAGCCTAGTCAAAGGTACCCTGGCTTTCACCACCCAAGAAAATTATTTTCCTGTGCCACTGTCGAGCAGAGCCACATAAGTGATCCCCGGGATATCCTGGAAGCTGCAACCTGGAGTTCTGTACACACCTTTTCCAAGCATTACCACTTACCTGTTTTTTTTTTTTTTTGCACATGGTTTCCCTGTCCAGAAGCCTGGAAGTCATACGCATTTTCCTTCTCATGGGAGGGAATGTTCCTTTATGCCTTCCCCCCATTTCCTTTGATTCACAAAGTCCTCCTGAAACTACAGAAGGACAAACCAAAATTCCTGTTGTTGACTCCTTTCTGGCCAAGACAGCATTGGTTTCCCCTACTTTTCCTTCTAGTCCAGTGCAATCACCACAGGTTATCTCACTGCGTCAGCCTATTCACACAAGACAAAGGGGTCTCTTATTCATCCCCACCTTCTCAGTCTGACAGTGTGGGTGATAGAGTTTTGATCTTCTTCAGGCACCTATACTCAGAAGACATACTCAATGTTCTGCAGGAGGCCAGAAAATCAAGTACTAGGAGAAACTATTTATTTAAATGGAAAAGATTTTCCCATTGGTGCCTTAAGAGTAAACAAGACCCCTCTCAAGCTACTGTTCCAGTGGTCCTTTCCTACCTGTGTGAGCTACTGCATTTCAGGGTTGACTTATTTATCAGTAAAAGTGCATCTCTCTGCCATTTCTGCTTGTCTTCCGTTGACTCCTCTGGTTTCCAGAGTAGATGTCAAGCTGTTTCTGAATGGGGCCCTTCATATTAGACCTCCTCATAAGCCCCTTCCCCCACCTTGGAATCGTAACTTTTTGCTGGAAAAACATACACTAGCTCCCTTTGAGCCAGCGCATTTTTCCTCTCTTAAATTTTGTACCTGGAAAACAGTCCTGTTAGTGGCTCTCACTTCTGCCAGGAGGGTTTCTGAGATCCAAGCACTTATGGCTTCTCCTCCCTATGTTATTTTCCATACAGATAGGGTTTCCCTAAGAACTAACTCTTCCTTCATGCCATAAGTAGTTAATGAAATATCCTTAAACCAGACCATAAATTTGCCTGTCTTCTACCCTCAGCCACAGAAGTCCTCAGAAAGGACCTTGCATTCCTTGGATGTTCATAGGCAACTGAGGCTCTACTTAGAAAAGACCAAACCCTTCAGACAGTCTGATCAAATATTTGTCTCCTTTCATCCTAGGGCCCTAGGCAAGGCCGTGTCAAAACAGACAGTTGCTTCTTGGATTTCCAAGGCTATTGCCTTTTGCTATTCCTTTCATGGAAAATAGAGTTCCTCTGTCAAACCCCATTCCACCAGAGCTGCTTCCTCTTCAGCATCCTTTTTCAAGGGCATTGATTACTCTTCCATTATGGAGGCAGCAATTTGGTCCTCTGTACATACCTTCACCAAGCATTACAAATTGGACTCCCTCTCCAGGGTTAGAACAGGGTTTGATAAGTCTAGTCTGCAAGGTCTCTTAGACTTTGCTCCCCTACCTGCCCCCACATTACTGCCTAGAGAGCTTTGGTACTCTTCCTAAGGTTGAGAATATTGCAGCATGAGAATAGAAGGACATAGAAGAGTTGTGTAAGAACTTACTATAACCAGAGATGTCCTTCTCTTCCATGTTGCAGTATTCAATCCCACCCACCTACCCCACTTCTCTTTTGACCATGTTATACACTGAGTCCTTTCCTTGACTAGTGACTTTTGTGTCTTGCAGGGGTTTTATACTACCCGTACTCCTCCTGTTCCTGGGGGCTCTATGCTGCAGACAGTTCTGAATTAGGTACATGCAGAAATCACAGATATAGCCAGCGTCAGTTTATGGCTCCTACATGCAATGTTGCATGTACTCCTGCTTCCAAGACTTTGATATACTGGATGGATGTCTGGTGCTGCAGGCAGCAACTCCTCAAGGTTAAGAATACTGCAACATGGAAGAGAAGGACATCTATGGTTATGGTAAGTTCTTACACAACTATTCTTTATCCGCTTCATTCCTCCTCACAATAGTCTCAGATCCAGTCCTCTGATTTGTATCCAGTTCAGCCACATTCTCCATACTTGGATCTGACTCTCAAGTGCCTCCATCTTACCCATAATACGCTACACCCACCCAAGCATCTCAGATCTCATTTGTCGCTTCAGTGTCTGGAGTGGGTCTCTGTGCTCTCGAGCACTGGTTGCTAAATTGATCACTGAGTACAGATTGCTTCCATTTGTCTTTTTGTCTTCTTTTCTTTTCTCCTATTGGCTCTGTAGGTGACATCCTGTCTCTTAGGTTCATAGGTAGGTACTAGGCTATCTGCCCGAAGGCATTTATATGCCTAGCCAGAATGTGTTGGCTTTCGCTGCCCCTTAGATTAGTTCCCTGTGCCTCTGTCCAGCAGAGCCACTGAAGTGTTCCCCGGGGTAAACTTAATTTCCCATCCACTCATCAAGGTTTCTCTTGAAGAGTGCTAGCAAGGAGCTCTGCCTAATGTAGATTGGAATCTTGTTCCAAAGCATGGGAAGTCTCTGGGACAGGAATCTAATCCTCCAGCTCATCCTATATATTGTTGTGGTGAGGTTTAGATCCCTAGAGCATGTGGCTCAAGGGGAAAAGGTTTTCTTTAGGTGGAGCATGTCATCAATTCTGGGTTGGACATGGCCTTGTATGTCAGGCAGAGATCACCTTTGAGTAGGCGATACAACCGAGTACAGCTGGAGTGTCTTCAGTCAAGCTGCATAGGGCATCTGTTTGAGGCCAGCGATCCTCTTGGTGAGGTACTTCTGTGGTCTTTCCAGCTGTTGCAGGGGTCTTGTAAGGTACATCCCAAATGGGGCGTTGTACTCTATGATGAGTCTGATGAATGAGTAGAGGGGCACAGTGACCTCTTTTGATCTGGATGCGAACCCTTTTGTGATTAGGTGGGCCACATAGAAGGATTTTCTAACCTCTTTGGCAATGTGATTATCAAAGGAGATATTACTATCTATTTGGGTCCCCAGATCCCTTATTACGTCTTCCATATTTAGGGGGCTACCACCTATGTGGTAGTTTGTGGGTACTTTGTTTTTTCCAAAGGGGATGACTATGCACTTTTTGGCAGTTAGCTTGAGGCCATGATTTTGACACCATGAATCCGTCTCAGTGAGACCCTTTTAGAGGATGTCTTTGTCAGCTGGAGAGTCAATTATAGCCCCTCATTTGCATACATCTGCGAACTTGGTCAGCCATAGTCCTCCTGTGCTTGCCTGTACCTCTGAGAAGTATATGCCAAACAGGAGGGGTCCTAGAATTGAGCCCTGGGGAGCGCCACTTGTAACCGGTTTAGAGTCGGACCTAACTCCCGCAACTCTCACCATGTGGGTTCTGTCCGTGAGCCAGTTGGCAACCCATCTTGTGATGTAGGGGTTTATGTTCAGGCTGGTGAGTTTGTCTATAATACCAGAATGGGGAATGGTGTTGAAGGCCTTTGCAAAGTCTAGGTAGGCTGTGTGTACCAGCTTTACCTCATCTAAAGCCTTGGTAACTGTCTCAAAGAAGCCCACCAGATTTAGGAGGCATGATTTGCCCTTAACAAAGCCGAACTGTGTAGGGTTCAGTGTTTGGAGGTTCCCAATGTTTTTGTTAATGAGTTCCATGATGATGCACTCCATAGCTTTGCAGACCAAGCTAGTCAGGCTTATAGGGCGATAGTTCCCGGGGTCTGTTGTGGCTCCACCTTTGTGGAGCCAAATAACCATTGCTGTGCACCACTCTATGGGTATGTAGCCTGTGGAGAGGCTGAGTTTGAGCAGTGTGTTTAGGTGAGGGGTTAGTTCATCTTTGAGCTTGTGTAGGATGCAGCCTGGGACACCGTCCAGTCTCATTGATGCTGTGCTTTTGGTTTTGGAGAGGGCTGTTTTAACCCAAGTGTCTGTGATTTTAGGGGCTCTACATTCTTCTTGTCTGGTTATGGGCCCTTTTGGGGGTGAAGTTTTCACTGAACCTGTCTGCCAGGATGTTGGCGATATTTGTTGGTTCAGTGTATTTTGTGCCATTCTGCACTAACTCCGAGCAGATCTGAGCATTGCCACTTAGATTCTTGACATAGCTAATGAATGCCTTGTGGTTATCTTTGGAGTCCTTGGCAATTTTTCTTTCGAAGCTCGCTTGGATGACTTTATGAGGGATCATAGTTTCTTGCTGATACTGATCAGGGATCTCTTCCCTTCTTGGCATTTTACTCTTTTCTGTACTAGTTTCCTCCTCCTATTTTATAGCTTGTTTATGGCAGGAGTCCAACAGACTGCTTTCCTTTTCTTGGAGGAGTGATTCTTGATTTTGCTTGGGATAGCATGATCCATGCATTCTTATAGGTGCCCATAGAATGCATTAGTAAAGGATTTTGCAGCTTGGACAGTGTTATCCTTTAGCATGGGGGCTTTTAAACTTTCCACCTCGGTCTTGAGTAAAGTGAAGTTTGCTTTTGAAATGTTTTTCCAGGTGGTTTCCTTGTCCGGGGGTGGGGGCGGAATGTGGATATCCAAAGTGATTTGTTTATGGTCAGATCTAACCAGCGAGGGGTTCCGGTGTGGAACTCCGTCTCTCCCTCCCTGTCTGAGAAATCCTCTGGAACCAAAGTCCAAAACTAAGAAAGTGTCTACCCTGTCAGATCCATAAGAATCCTTGGATCCAAGGGAAGTAATAATGTTGTCACCTACTACTACTACTTTGGTTCTGGTTTCTGATCCTAGGGCTCTGGATCTGAGAGCTCAGAGCAAGTCTCCAAGCCATTCAGTGAAGTTGAAGTCCACACACTCCCAACCTCCCTCATCAGCTTCTTCCAGGTCCTTTGGAAGCTGGTCTGAGGCAGATGTGGACAGAATAATGAGATTCTTCAAGGCCCAGATTCAGATGGGGTAGTGTCAACTCTGTCCCCTATCAGATCCATGAGCTACCCAGGCCATACTATTAGGACTCCTCCAATCCGATCCACAGCTTCAGAGTTGCAGGTTTCAGGATTCCTGAATGTGTCAAGTTCGGTGTGGGGGAAGACTCCTTTCTCTATGCCAATGGTGCCCTTGATCAGCCCTATTCCTATCCCCTCAGAGAAGAGCAGATATCGGAGCCAAGGTGTCAGAGACTGGTCTGAGCGAGTGGGGTCGGTTCCATCCTTGAAAGAAGTGTCCCTTCCCGTGGAAGCCTCAGCCCTTAACAGTTTGGGTCTGAATCTCTCTGGAGGTCATGTATGCAGTGTGAGTCCTGGCTGCCTGCTCTTCATTGCTTCGGCTTTGGGAGAGGCAGAGAGGTCCTCTTCAAGTCCATCTGCCTTCCAGTTAGTGGAGAGAGTTTTCTCCAAAGGCAGAGAATCATCACCTCATGTCCCGCAACCCATCCTTTTATCCCCTTCAGGTTGGGACCTTGAGCCCATTTATTCTGTCCTGAGCAGTCTCCAGGATGCCCCTGCCCAGGAGGGATCCCCTTCTTCCAATACTTCCCTGGACTACCCCGCTGAGGAAGTCCCCGGAAGAAGTGCAAAAGGAGGCACATTGACTCCTCGATGGAGTAGTTAACTGAAGACTGACTTTCGATGAGGGAGTAGGATCACCTGATCCCCACCTGATGATTTCTTCAGAGACATCCTAGAAATCCTGAAACAGAAAGGTGGGTGGTCTGTCCAACATCCTCCTCCTGAGGAGATAGTGTTCTTGAAGGCATCCATGGTGTTCTAACAGATGGCCCAAACAGTGATGAGCCATCAAAGGGTGCATGTGTTCTAGGTGACCCCCCCCCCCAGTGAACAACCTCATTGATTTGGTTTCCCACCGGCCATGGAAGGAACCGGATACCATTAAGTCCATTCCCAAGCACCCTGATAGATTCCTGGTTCCACTACCTAATACAAAACACTGGAGTGAGGGCCCCAAAGTTGATGCTATTGTGGTGGTGGTGGTGGTCATTAAGAATGGGCAGAAGAAAGTGCCAATATCCCTCTGCCTAACAAGGAGTCGAGAGCGCTGGACAGGTTTGGAAAAAGCATTTACACCTCAGCAACCTTTGCAGTGTGTTTATTAAACTACTTAGCTCATTTTACCAGGCGTCACAGAGATCTGATCAAGGAGCTTTCAGTTTTTCTGTACGAGTCCATGTCTGTAGAGGAGCTTAAGAAAATTTCTCCCAAGTTGGCCACTATGTCATCCATTGCTAATTTCTTGATGAGGTTGATCTCCCATACAGCAGAAGGTACCTCACGAGCTGCTGGTTCAGAACAGTCCCTAAGGAGGTATGCCTGGATGAGGCTATGTGATTTTGCAGAACCCTTTAAAGTGTCCTTTGTTAATACTGCCTTTGATGGCTTTTCATTGTTTGGGGCCATCTGTTAGAGATACATTCACCAGCATCAAAAAGGATGGGAAGACCCTTTCTGCCATAGGAATCAAATTTTCTATGGCTCAGAGGTCCTTTTCCAGGAACCAGCTTGGAGGCAAGAAAATGTGATTCTGTAAATCCCAAGGGTCTTTCCAGGATCTATGTGGGGAACCCTCTTTAGAGGTATAGGGGGAGTGTATATTGGTCGACATCACCCTAGAGGCAGAGGGGGTATGCAAAACTAAGGCTTCAGAGACATGTTCTCCAACAAACCTTGTCAGTGCTCCTAAAGCACTGTCCGACTGTCCATCTCTGGAGACAGTCAGGGGGTCAACTTGCTTTGCACTCAGAAGCCTGGACAGACTTGACAAAAAAATCCCTGGGTGCTAAGTGTAATATTTAGAGGGCTACTGCATTCACTTTGCCCCCCCCCCCCAACACCAACAAGAAACTCCTCATCATTCCACCCAGTCAGAGGGAGCAGGCAGCATAGGAAGTTCAAAAACTGCTGCAAACAAGAGTTCTCCAAGAGGTCCCAACTGAACAAAGAGGATTTGGAGCCTACTCCTGCTTCATTTTAGTGCCAAAAAATACAGGGGACCTAAGACCCATACTGAATCTAAACAAATTGAATGTAAAGAAGTTGAGGTTCTGAATGATTAAGGTCCAGTTCATTCTGCTACTATTGCACAAGGACAACTGGATGTGCTCAAGAGATCCCAAAGGTGCATACTATTGCATCAAAGTAGGAACTCCAGGAGATACCTATGGTTTTGGCTGGGAGCCAATCACTTTCAGTTCAGAGCACTGCCCTTTGGGCTCACCACTGCCCCAGGTGTTTCACCAAATGCATGGCAGTCATAGCAGCTCACATGAGAATCAAAGGATTCTGGGTGTTTCCATACATAGACAATTGACTGCTTATAGCTCCCATGAATCATCAACTTATCTAAGCCAGATATTATCTAATTCAACTCTCAAATTCACTGGGCATCACTATAAATCTAAACAAGTCCAATCTGACTCCTGTGCAGAACCAAGCAAGGCACCAAGAAGATGGCTTAATGGTTAAGGTGCTTACCTTACAGACACATGGTGCAGGGTTTGATTCTCACATGGGGTAATTGGCTAGGCTTTAAATGGCTCACAAGGGCAGTTAACCTAGTTCTAATCTATGAACCTATGAACCTAGAATTCATAGGAACACAGTTGAACATGAGGGATCAATTAGCTATCTTCCCTTATACCGCATAACAACACTTAGGAATCAAGTCCAGGAACTACTATCCCACCAGTCCACCCCTGCATGACTTCTCTTACAAGTCTTAGGATCCATGTCGGCAGCAATTTTGTTAGTTCTTCTAGCAAGGTTTTTATGCAAATTGTTCAGTGGACAGCAATAGAATGGTCCATTGTTTACCAACCACTATCTGTTCTCATCAACTTGACACCAATCTGCAGATGTTGCCATCTGTGGGTGGATTCAGTTAGACAATTCTCCTTTTAGGCAGACCATTCTCAACTCCCCTTCCAATAGCCAAAGAGACCACAGGTGCTTCCCAGTTGGGGTGGGGGGTATAACAAAGGGGAGATGGTCCAACGCATGTGGTCTTCCCTGGAGACCAGGTTGCATATCAGTGTCCTTGAGATGAGAGCATTTCTCCTAATGTTGCAAACGTTTTGGGATGCTCTCTCCCTGGAGACTATTGTGGTTCATACCAACAAGATGTCTGTAGTCTGTACATCAACAATCAAGGGAAACCCATTCTTACCCTTTGTGCAGGGAGGTCATGAGAGTGTGGGAATGGGTAATATCTTCAGAACACCTTCTGGTTGCAACACACATTCTGGGGAAATCCAAAGAGCTGGCAGATGGACTCTGCAGACCTGCCCTGATTCTGCATGAGTGGCCCTCAATCAGTCCATGGCGAACATGATCTTCAACTGCTGGGGTCAGCTTTGCTGTCACCATTTTGCCTCTCCCCTCAACAACAAATGCAATGAGTTCTTCACACTGATCCCCCCTTGAGGAGAGTCCCAGAGAGATGCTCTGGTGCATGATTGTCCCCAGGGTCTCCTTTTTTTATCCCCCTCTTCTGCTTATCCTGAAAGTTCTTCAGAAGGCAAGCAGGCTGAAGAGCTTAGTCATCAATTTTGCCTCCACCGGTATGGTTTCCTTTCCTCTGGTCTCATCTGAAATATCCTCCATGGATACTGTAGCCAACACAGGATCTCCTTTCTCACCTGTCAGGACTGCAGCACCCAAATCTTCATGCCCTCAAGTTGACCACACGGTTTCTCCACTTCCAACTATATTGAGACAGTCCAGACTTGCTTCCCTCATCTGTAACATAATCCTAGCCTTGCAAAAGGTTTCAACTAAGAAAGTTTACAACAGTAACTGGAAGAGGTTCACTGTTTGGGCTACAGATAGAAATACTGATCTCTTCTCAGCACCAGTCTTACATATATATATATATATATATATATATATATATATATTAATATTAATACTGTGTTTAAGGAAGGAGCAAGATTCACTTCCGTCAAGCTTCAATTAGCTGCAATTTCTAATTTTCATACTGCTAGCCAATCTTGTTCCTTGTCTGCCTTTAGTTTATGCAAAGCCTTTATGAAAAGTATCATCTTGCTGAAACCTTCCACTATGGACCACTCCCTACCTTGGGACCTCACTGTGGTTCTGCAGAGTTTGATTCAGAGACCCTTTGAGCCCGCAGCCAGTGACATTAAGTTTTTGTTATGGAAGACAATCTTTTTGGTAGCCATTACTTCAGCAAAGAGAATTTCTGAACTACAGGTGCTATCTTACAAACCTCCTTGCATACGTTTTCATAAGGAAAGGGTTTCTCTGTGTGTACCAATCCCTCTTTTTACCTAAAGTAGCCACAAAAAAATAATATTAACTAGTCCATTCAGTCACCAGTGTTATTTCCAAGTTTTTCTAACAAAGGAGAGTATTTTCTACATTGTGATGTTCATAGACAACTACATTTTTATCTACACAGATAACGGCAGCACAGGAAGTCAGACCAATTGTTTGTAGCCGCCTTTACTAACAAACTAGGTCAGGTGGTATCTAAAATCACATTGGCAAAATGGATTATTGGTTGTATCACCTTCATTTATTCACAAAAAGGCTTAGAACTGCCCAGACCTCTTAGGGCACATTCTACCAGATCTATGGAGCTTCTGCCTTCTCATCTAGCACCTCCATTGATGATATTTGTACAGCAGCTACATGGTCCAACAATTACACCTTTGTTGCACACTATAAATTAGATATCATCTCGAGGAGCAGGGCTTCCTTTGGCTCTGTTCTCTGGCATATCCTTCCATGAGGGCCACCCTGGAATTACATAAATGGGGACTGACCCTATCATGAAGAGGACAACATTAGATTAGAATGTTATGTATTACCATAACCTGGCATCTGTGTTGTTTGTCTTCATTCCTCCTTACTTTCCTACGCAGCCATCCCCCCACCTTATTCTTCTACAGCATTTATGGAAGATGATCAGACACTTGGGTCCCATGTCTGAGCCTCATTTGCCTTTCTTCTATCCTGTTCTGGTTATAGACATATGGTGAATCAGCAAACTTGATTTGAGGTGCTTGGATGGGTGTAGTGCATTATGGGTAAGAGGGAGGAGCTCGAGAGTCAGATTCAGGTCTGGAGAATGTTGCCAAGCTAGATCTGAAACCCTATCGTGAGGAGGAATGAAGATGGACAACACAGATGACAATTATGGTAAGATATAACTTTCTATTTTCACAGGTAATAGAAACAGATTATAACACAATTTGGCAGTGTGACAGTTTAATGACCAAGTTGGCCTCCTAGTGGAGATGATTCATATAGGGTTATATCTCTAGAACAGTTTATCAAACAAGTCTAGATGTTCACTTGTAACTATAGTTGACTTATTTTTATTTATTTATTTTTTTTTTTTTAAGTGTAGAGAATGGTTATGTGTTGAATTTATGAGTGCTAAGTCACAATTTTCAGTAATTCTGACTTTCATTTTTTTATCATCTGGTTTGACATTTCAGGTGCTGAAAAACACTTCAATGGACAAATAGTGTTTTATTGCTTATCCTACAAAAGCAAACCATATGTATGATTGTATATGCGTTCACCTCTCTAAAAACAAAAAATGTAAACTTGTGTGTTTGTTGTGAATTGAATATAAAGACATTTGGTAAAATTATAATGAAGATCATTCTGAAAGCCAAAATGTGGTGGTGGTTAGTCATATTTCTAAAATACACTGTATACCAGTTTCAGTCTTTTTCACAGCCTTCCTGCCCCGGTTCAGTGAGCCCCTTTTCATAGAGTATACTTTCTTTGTGTAGAAGTCACTTAAATTGTTTAGAAGTAAAATCCATGAATCCAATGTTGTCTGTTTTTTTTTGTTTGATTCAACTATGGTTTGTCTGGTCCAACTGGATCAAACCTTGGTACCAACCTGAAGCTTTTCAATTCCAGGGCTCCAACTCTTCCTCTACCCATAATTCCCTGAACTCTACCTCAGATCTCATTTGCCACCTGAAGTATTTGGATGCATTTTCAAGGGCTCCAGAGAACTGTATCCTTTTAGTGCAGTTTTTCTCAAACTTCACAGTTACCCTTCTCCTTTTCTACTCATAGAATTTTTTTTCTCTATAGTTGGCTTAGTTTAATATGATTAGGATATTTGTTTTAGAATTGTATGGCTAGAGTTAGTTTTTAATATAGGATCATTTATAGTGTGCTGTTTTCTTCTCCAGATAACTGTTTGTATGTATTATAGATCATTTTAGTGTTGATGTCTTAGTATAGGGTTAGCTTATAGAGTGTACTCTGCTTTTCGTAGGTAGATAGTTTTTCATAGTTATACTTGGCATCAGTAGTTACATTAGTGTTCTTGCCTTTAGATCCCAGGCTGTTCAGACCAAGGGGGAAATGCTGTTCAAGGGTGGTGTTCCCCCCCGGACAGGGTCTGTTGTGCCATCCACTACTATTTCCTCTCCCACTGCAAAAGACAAATCTAAGGGCAAACAGAAGGAAAGGTAGAAAGACAAAGGAGTCATGAAAGAGAAACAGCAAGATAAGGATAAAAAGAATAATCTCCAGGAAAGGAGATAGTCTAGGCCATCTTCAGTGGCATTGTCTTCCTGGTCAGTGTGTGCTCTGCTTTTCTTGGGTAGAATCAGGTTGTCTACGAATGATTTATTACTCAGTTCCCCATGAGCATGCAGTGCACTGCTAGAGAGAGACAGCAACCTTCCATCCACATTACAACACTGTGAGAGTGGTACTTCTCACTGATCTTGCAGACAGGCTGTCTCTGGCCAACTGGAGATCTGTTAAGCTGTGGTATCAGTAGGTTTATATGGGATTCTGACTTGGAGGTGTTCAGTCATAATCCCACAGATTGTAGCTTCACACCATTGGTTCCTGAGTCAAGGAGATACATGAAATGTCTGAACCTGTGGTTCCTGTCAAACTGAGGCAGGATTACTATTGCAACAACACATAATCAGTAGGGTAAAACTAACCTGCCTCACGATGGTTAGTAGGATTTGGCAGGATGATGAGGAAGTTCCTCAGAATGCAGATACAGCTGTGAGTCCTCTCGTACCGTCTACTGGAATGTACTGAGTGCCGGGCCATCTACCCCCCTACTCTTTCTTGTCTATTCCAAGTCCATCCCACAGACCTGGGTATCTCAGATTCAATCTGTCTGGGAGTGCCTTTGCCAGAGCTGGTAGCAGAGGTTAAGCCAAAGCTCCGATGCTATCAGGAGGCAATGCAATGACACTAAAGTTGTCAGAACTGCTTCTTCCCCTTAACTCTGCTCTGAGGTCGATCTCTGTGTCAAAGCCTGTCTGTTCCAAAGCGTCTCTTCTTTCGGAGAACAGGAGGGTTCTGGCTGAGATGATAACATCCTCAGCGTTCAAGGCTTTTGAGTGGGTCCTTTCACTGTCGAGGGAAAATGTGCTTTCATCCAGTTTGGTTTCATCTGAATCCCAGCTAAAGTCTGCTTTTGCTTCTCACCTTCCTGTTAGACAGGGTCTCTGTTCCACAGGCTTCACAGGCTGCTTGCTACATTAGCTTCCAGTCTAATTCAGATCCATCTGACCTCCCCAGATTATAAATTCAGAGCAATGCCATTTGGTCTCATCACAGTCCCAAGGTGTTCACCAAGGTAATAACAATGGTGACAGTGCACCTTCACCTGTGAGGGATCCACATGTTCCTGTACCTCTATGATTGGCTCCTGACTGCTACTTCCAGCACCATTTTGGTGAATCATAAGGACCTTCTGCTCCAGCAGAATGTTATCTTTCTTGTCTAGGCCTAGTCCATCCCACAGACCTGGGTATCTCAGATTCAATCTGTCTGGGAGTGCCTTTGCTGGAGCTGGTAGTACAGGACTTGGGCATTACAGTCGAGCTCAACAAAAGTCATCTCACTCCTATTCAGCAGATAGAATTTATCAGATGCCACCTGGATACAAGCTTGCAGATCACCCAACTTCCTGACTCCAGGGTTCTCTCCTTGCATATCACTGCCACTTAGGTTCTTCATCACCCTTGTGTACCAGTGAGACTAGTTTTATGTCTTTTGGATCTGATGGGCTTCACAGTCTTCATAGTTCCTTTTGCCAGATTTTACATGAGAGAGCCCCAGTGGACCCCAGCAGTGCAGTGATGTTCTTCATGTTTCACTGTTGCAGCCATTACATTTGGGTAATCTGCTTGCAGGTTGCCCTCAGTCAGCCCGATTAACAAAGTCTTGGGTCCTGCGTTGGTTGCTGTCCCTTTTTCCATGACGTCAGGTCGTCAGGGGTATAAAACATGCAGCTGATGCCATTACATCAATCTTTCTTGCCATGCGGTGCCCAAAGCAGAAGCAGTTCGTGCCAGTCAGCCAACTCCTGAAATTTTTGTTTTCGAGTTTCAGAACCAAAGTCTTCAACTAAAAGCTAAGTAGCCCGTTGGGGAAACTTTTTCTTGCTCCTTACTGATGTCAGTAAAAGTTACTAATTGCATTACTTGTGGAAAGCAAATACCTCATAAAGATTTTCATTCGTACTGTATTCCTTGCCTATGCCCTGACCACGACATACCTTGCTGTCGGTTTTGTGCTTTATTTAATCAGTGCACTATCCGTCGTTGGTATATTTTCGCTTCTAAATATTTTGGTTCTCAGTTTAATTATCCAGAAATGTCATCGGTTAGCCATCTGACTACAGTGATTCTGAAAAAATGCAAAGATAAAGACAGAGACAGGCCGCCGAGGTCTAAAACTGCTGACAACGCTTCTCCTAAGCCAGTCGACAGTTCGCCAGTACTCAGGCTCTTTTGCAGCCCCTGATACCCGCTACTTCTGATTCGCAGGCCTCTACTGAGACCCATTGGGAATCCAGCATGCCGCGAGATGCTTCAGCTATGGAACCTGCAGATGTCTCTACCTTGGAAGGGTCCAGAGCCACTGTGCAGGCACTGGCTTCTGAGGGTGTATTCAGGCCTACATACTTACATATTAAATCGATGCCTCCTTCATTACTAAGGCCTAAATCTCGATCCACGTCTAAAAAACTGACGCCCAGACCACATGCTCAGGCCTCTATGCCTAAAAAAGAAATTATAAAAATGGCTGAAGATCTAATAACTGTAATCAGGGAAGCCACCCCCCCCCCCCTTCTAAGAGGCATAGGGCTGAGCTTGATTATGAGTCAGGATTCTGTTTTTTCTGACTCTTCTGAGGACCTGGATTTGTCTTTACCCACTTATGAGGATTCTGATCCAGAGGACTCTATTTCCTCTGCTTCCCCTCCTGAGGATTTTTCTTTTGGGGAAACCTTACATACTCTAAGGGAGCATTTTCACTGGGCAAGCCAGGAATTTTCTGATTCAAAAAAGAGGCTTAGGGATTTCCTTCTCCTACCTCAGCATACGCCTTTGGCTATTCCTCCTGTACTAGACATTGTTGATGATGCCTTCTTGGAATCCAGTTTGGTCCCTGATTCCCTGCCTCCTGCTCCCAGTAAACCTGACAGATACTACAGGGTCCCTGAGTCCCACAAGTTCCTTTTCAAAAATCCTATTGCAGATCCAAAGACTATTTCACAGGGGCCCAAGGGCATTAAGGCTTCTACTGCTAAAAATCCTACCCCTTCTGATAGACTCCAGGGCGCTGGATAGATGGGGTAAAACGGTTTACACTTCAGCAACCGTGGCCATTCGAGCTTTAAACTGCCAATTTCATATGTTAAAATATCAGCAACATGTTATTGGACTGCTTAAACAGAAAATTATGTTGATTCCTGACTGTGTGGAAAATAAAGACTTACAGGATTTAATGTATTCTGCTGAACAAGTTGGAAAACATACTTTGCAATGTGGTTTTGATTCTTTAGAGGCCTCTTGCAGGGTTGCTGTTACTGGGTCTGTGCTTACAAGGCATGCTTGGCTTAAGGAGCAATCTTTGCCTGATCATGTTAAAGCTAAATTGTTGGATGCTCATTTAAATCAGGACCGCCTGTTTGCCCACAAGGCTGAAGAAGTTCTTAAAAAGAAGGAAGATAAAGCTAAATCTATGCAAACCGTTAAAGATTTTTTGCAAGTTCAGCCTCCTAGATTTAGTAGGCACTGGCCCTCTAAGAATTGGTCCTTTCCAGCCCCTTTCAGGTCCTCTCAAGCCAAACTCAGACACAGCAAAAATCCCAGGTTTCAGTCCCAGGGGACTCACAGAACTAAATAGTGGGGGGCCTCCACTTCCAAGTCTGGAAATAACAAGACTTCCCCTATGGTAAACTGTCTCAATGACTTCCTTTTAAAATTTCCAAGCACTTATCTTCTGACTGCCCCTTTGGGGGGAAAGATTGCTCTTCACACAAAGAACTGGGAATTTATTACCCAGGACAAATGGGTTTTAAATATAGTGTCCCAGGGATACAGATTTCACTCCACACATTGCCAACGCCAAGTGGGTGGCCAGACCTACCCCCAAATCAGTAGGCAGAGGCCCAAAAACAAGTACTTTCTCTCTTAAGCATGGGGGCTATTCAACTGGTACCAGAAGAGGAAAAGTGACAGGTTTTCTACTCAAGACTTTTCCTGGTACCCAGAAAAGACAAATCATGGTGTCCTATCCTGGACCTGTCTACTCTAAACACCTTTCTGGAGATTCCAAAATTCAAGATGCTGACTCTTCACCAGTTACTTCCTATGCTAGGCAAAGATGCCTGGTTGGCAACACTAGATTTAAAAGAAGCAAACCTGCACATCCCAATCAGGGAATCTTGCAGAAGATACCTACGCTTCAAAGCTGTCTACACGCACTATCAGTTCTCTGCACTGCCCTTTGGCTTATCTACTGCACCCAGAGTATTCACAAAGTGCCTATCTCCAGTTATTGCATTTTGCAGGCAAAGAAGTATTCAAATATACCCATACATGTACGATTGTCTAATTCAGGCAGAAAGCCAGGACATATATTTGAGTCATCTGGCTTTTGTAAAAAGGGTTCTAACTTGTCTGGGGTGCACCATAAATGAAAATAAATCACAACTGGTACCATGTCAACAAATTACATTCCTGGGAGCAAGGTTGAACAACTTCCCAGATGGCTTAGCTTACGTCAGAAAAACAAATTAATTTGACAACCTGCTTCAAACAAGTGGCCACAAAAACCCTGCTATCTGCAAGACAAATACTGCAAGCCTTGGGGTTCATGGCTTCCTGCATTCTTCTAATTCCATATGCAAGACTGCATATGAGGAAAATACAGTGGTATCTAAAAAGCCTATGGAGTCAACATTCACACAGCCTAGAAACAATAATTCCTATCATATTTTGCCTATGCCTAGAGTTCCTTTGGTGGGCAGAGGCCTGCCACCAAAACAAGGGACCACCTTTCACACCACCCCCTGCCACCCAAACCCTAACAACAGATGCATCAGATTATGCATGTGGGGCTGATATGGCAGGGAAATGCATTCAGGGCAAATGGAACCCAAGTCAAATGCACCTGCATATCAATCAGAAAGAAATGTTAGCTGTACAGAATGCTCTGACAGCCTTCAAGGTTTACATTCTTCCAGGACAACTAATGGTAAAGACTGACAACACCACTGTTATGTGGTACATAAACAAGCAGGGTGGGGGGTACACATTCTTATCCCCTCTGCAGACTAGCCATGACATTGTGGAACACAGCCTTGAGCTACCAAGTGCACCTACAAGATCAATTCCTGCCAGGAAAATTAAATACACTAGCAGACAGACTAAGCAGAAACTTAGAAAAAAGCAGACTCCACAAAAACAAACTTGTAACTCTCAGAAAATACCACGATCAGCCTGGAAACGAACCTTTTATTGACAGAATGGTTGAAGCGCTTTTCGGCTTACAATAGTTAGCCTTCTTCGGAACAATCACACAGCAAGTTTCACATACTTTTTATAATAAAAAAGGCGCAAAAGCTAAACAATTAATGCCTCATTAAACAATTAAGTTTAAAAATATTTTACATTTAAAGCGCACATACCTAGATTCTTTAGGTAAACTCAAAAGACATCCACTTCTGCATTATAAAAATATTCTTTGAATTTATAAAATATACTACTTAATAACAATATCTATAAATTTTAAACATAGCATAATTTTGAATATATAATTAAAAATAATAAACTACACTATATATATATATATTTACATATATACATAAATATACTATTACATATATTACATATATATATAAACTTTGATTGTTCTGAAGAAGGCTAACTATTGTAAGCCGAAAAGCGCTTCAACCATTCTGTCAATAAAAGATTCGTTTCCAGGCTGGTCGTGGTATTTTCTGAGAGACTACGCAGAAACCTCATGGACCCACACAAGTGGAAACCGGAACCAAGGATTTTCAACATGTTGACAAGCGAATGGGGCAGCCCAGATATAGACCTGTTTGCCTCCCCCCAGAACTACCAATTGGACAAATTTTGCACAAGGACTCCCCACAAACAAGCCTGGAAAGTGGATGCTCTGTCCTTCAGCTGGAAAAACCTATCAGTCTATGCCTTCTCCTCACTGCCTCTGCTCTCCAAAGTACTACTAAAAGTCAAACAGGATAAACCAAGGATGATTTTGATTGCTCCAGTCTGGCCACGCCAACACTGGTACTCCCTCCTGCGCAGTGTGTCATGGTCATCTCCGTTGTCCCTGCCTCAGACTCCTTCCCTGCTGTCTCAGCAGGATAACCAGATTCTGCACCCTCAGCTTCCAGCACTGAACCTTGTAGCCTGGCTAATTACTTAAACTCTCCCTTACCATCCCTCAGCAAACCTGTGATGAATGTCATCCTAGAGGCAAGGAGGCCTAGTACTAGAAAGTCTTATGCCAAAAAATGGAAAAGATTCTGTGCCTGGAACCAATCTCAAGGGATGAGCACAGCAGTGCCCAATTTACCTCAGATTTTGCAATACTTAACTGAGATGCTTCACAAGGGCCTGTCTTTTTCCTCCATTAAAATCCATGCCTCAGCCATTTCAACTCATTATAACACAGAACCTCCCCTCTTCTCTCATCCACTGCTCAAGCAGTTCCTCAGAGGGGCCAAAAATTTGAGACCACTCAGGAGAGCTCCAACTCCAGCCTGGGACCTTAACTTTGTATTGGAGAAACTCACTCTACCTCCTTTTGAGCCAGCTGCTACTGCAGACTTAAAATGTCTTTCTTGGAAAACAGCTTTCCTTTTAGCAATCACTTCAGCTATAAGGGTATCTGAATTACAGGCCCTTATGGCAGTGGAGCCTGTAATCATCTTTCATGCAGACAGGGTGTCACTCAGAACCAATCCATCCTTCATGCCCAAGGTGGTGTCCAGTGTGGCTCTTTAATCAGTCCATTCATTTGCCAACCTTCTTTCCCAATCCACAGAACAAGGGGGAATGGATACTGCATTCCTTGGATGTGCACAGACAACTTAGAGTCTACTTGGACAGGACTAAACCTCAAAGAAAATCTGAACAACTGCTGGTAGCATTTGCTGCAGGGGCAGAGGGGGGAAGGCTATTTCAAAACAAACCATTTATAAATGGATAAGCCATTGCATTCTTCTGCTATAAGCACCATGGAAATCCTATCCCCCAGGGGATCAGACCTCACTCCACCAGGGCTGCGTCTACTTCTACAACCTTTCTCAGAGGCGTTTCTACCAGGGACATCCTAGAAGCTGCCACCTGGAGTTCTGTACATACTTTCACCAAGCATTATCATTTGGCAATTTTCTCTAAATCCAGAGCTGGCTTTGCCACTGCAGTCTTGCAGGGCCTTATAGCTGGTACTAATGCTCTCTAAACTCCTCCTTCCAACCATAGCTTTGGGAATCTACCAAAATGTAATGACATGCAACAGTGAAACACGAAGAACATAGTACAGTTGTGTACACTTACCATAAATATAGATGTTCGAGTGTATTCATGGTTACAGTCCTGGTTACCCTCCCTCCAGCCCCCTAACTTCTTTTGGTTATACCTCTACTTTCCTTTACTATGCTTAAAAGCCTTTTTGGTGTATTTGCCTTTTTGTTGGAGGTATACCTTTGTGTTTTTATGTTTAATTGCTTCCTATTAGGGGGGAACCTGACATCTGGGGCAAGAAAAACTGATGTAATGGCGTCTGCTGCATGTTTTATACCCCTGACAACCTGACATTGTGGAAGAAGGGGCAGCAACTGATGCAGGACCCAAGACTTTGTTAATCAGGCCAACTGAGGGCAACCTGCAAGCAGATTACCCAAATGTAATGACTGCAACAGTGAATGCACTTGAACATCTACATTTATGGTAAGTGTACACAACTGTACTTTCCCAATTTTATTATACACTTCACGCTAAGATTCAGTTTACCCCATTGTGCAAGATACACATATCCTGGTGGATAACATCTCATTCAGTAGTACAAGGATATCTGTTCTGTACTTATCCCCCTGTGGTGATAGTAACAATGGACACATCCCTTCTGGGGTGTGGGGGGTCATTTTAAAGGGAAGGCAGTCCAAGGCATTTGGTCACACAGAGAGGCCAATCTTCACATCACTGTCCTGGAGATGACGACAGTCCTCCTAGTGTTGTAGTCTTTCAGGATGTCCTTCCCAGAGGTGTGACCTCAATACAGACGGACAATGTGTAAGTGGTTTTGTACATCAAAAAATGGAGGAGCTTGCTTTTATCCTCTTTGTCGAGAAGCCAGAGAGTTTGGCAATGGGCAATATTTTGTCAGTGCTTTCTAATAGTAACACATATCCTGGGGTCACCCAGTGTACTGGTGGACAAGTTGAGTAGGTCTGTCTTGATAACTCACAAGCAGTCCCTCAATCTGGCAGTGACTACCTTGATTTTCCATCACTGGAGCTATCCTTTCTGTGATCTGTTTGCTTCCTATGTAAACAACAAATGCAGGAGTTACTTTGCCCCAAAGGGTAGTCAACAAGGGATGCTGTAGTCCACAGTTCACCCTTGGGTCTCCTGTATGCCTTTCCCCCTTTGCCATTAATGAACAACTTCATACAGAAAGCATGACTGTGCTAGACCAGGGTGATCCTTATTGCCCCTTTCTGGCCTTTCCAAACTTGACTTCCATTTCTGTGGTCTTTGTTAGTATATCCTCCATGGATGCTGGACTACTATCCAGATCTCCTAACACATCCTTATGGATTGCTTCCTCCACACCAGAAAGCCATGAGATTAACTGACTGGTTCCTCCAGTTCTAACATTAACCAGACATGCCAGGCCTCACTCTTCTGTTGTGTGGATCATTTTGGCATCTCAAAAACAGTCTATGACAAAAATATACCAAAGCAAGTAGAAGAGCTTCTCTATTTGGGCCATGGCCAAAGGTTTGGACCCCTTCCTTGTGTCAGTTCATTCCATTTTAGAATTCTTGTCGAAACATTTCCAAAATGGCTCCAGTTATTCAATGATCAAAGTACAAATGGCAGCAATCTCTAGTTTCCCCATTGACCAGAATGATAATTAGCTTCCTTAACAATTTCTAAAGCATTTTTAAAAGGAACTTTCTCTTAAACCCTCATATCAGAGACTTGGTACCTCCATGGGATATAACCATCATGTTGCAAGCACTGACTCACCCACATTTTATCAGTAGGTTTAAATTTCCTATCCTGGAAAACAATTTTTCTAGTGGCTGTTACTTCAACCAGATGAATCTCTGAAAATTCTAGCACTTTCATGAAATCCTCCATATTTGGTCTTTCACAAAGATAGAGTTTCCTTAAGGACTAATGCATCTTTCCTTCCTAAGATGTCATCCAAAACTAATCTGAATCGGTCAATAAATCTACCATTTTTTCTGATATTTTCAAAGGTGAATACAGACTTCATATGGAAGATGTACATCAGCTGCGATTATGCCTTCATAGGACCAAACCCTTCAGAAAATCAGACCAGTTATTTGTAGCATTTTCAAAGCCCAAGTTGAGAAAAGCAATGGCTAAGATGACTATCTAGATGTTTCTGAATGCATTTCCTTTGTTTACAATAACATGGGCTTGTTTTTACAATCTAAACCTAAAGCTCACTCCACAGGGGCAGTGGCCACGTCAGCAGCCTTTGCCAGTAGGTTCAATATTGATGATACTTGTGCAGCAGCTATTTGGTCAACAATTCATACATTTGTATCTCATTATAAGCTGGATAAACAGTCAAAATCACGGTCCTGCTTTGGCTCCATCACCCTCAGAAACATCCTTCCTTGATGTGACCTGGGTCTATATGCTTGAGAATCCATCCCTCAGCTGAATCGGATGAAAATAGACAACATTGGCTAGGATAGTTTATATGCTTACCATAATGAAAGATCCATGTTGTCTGATTGTATCTCAACATCTCTCCCACCTGTCCCCTTCCAAATGGACATAGCCAAGATTCTGATAACTGGATAAAGTTTGGCTTTCCCTGTCTATGAGCAATCCTTACTCCTAGTTCCCCCATAACCCAACCAATTTTTTTGTCATACATTATAAGGTTAGTTTTGAACAGAATTTATATGATTTCATTGATCTGCATATGGGTATAATACTTGACCTGAGGTACTGAGGTGGAATTCAGGGAATTATGGTCGGGGAGGAGTCAGAGCCCTGGAACCAAAAAGCTTCCAGATCAGTTGAACCAGATGAAATTCAGACAATATGGGTCTGTCATTATGGTGAGTACATAATTTTCATTTTTCTTCCCCTGAGAGGTTGCATTGAAACATACATATACAATCACTGACCTTGACTAGCCACATCAATGGATACATCTCCCAGAGATTGCTGCTACACTGGAAAAACTTACATTTCATGTGAAGCAGAGCTCCTCACTGACGCTATTTGAGCACAACCTGGACAAATGGATCAGAGACTGCAAATTCACCCTGGGGTGGCACCTGTGTCCCTCGTGGACAAGAGTAGTCAGTGTTTATCATAGATGCAGTCTGCAAATTACGTCCATCTAAACAAAGATAATTAAGTCAACTGGATTAACATGGCTAGGCTTGTAAGGGCTGTAGGGCTGCTAGCCTAGTAACCTCCTATGAACTTTACGTTAGGTACAAGTAGTAATCAGTCACTTTTGCACAAAGCCTTCCTCCTATCCACACCAAACAGAAAGGCAAGCACTTTGTGTACACCTTTGATGTTTGATTGTAATGAGAGGGAAATAAATAATGGTCATATTAATATATTTCATCTTACCACTGCCAGGTACACACATTTATTTTCATTTGTTAACCATAATAGTTGTACTGAGCAAAGTTTGTTTTCAGGGTAAGTCCACTGCCCCCTCTAGCAAACCACATTTGTGTTCATCCGACTGAGATCGTGTAATTTTATTTTGCTTTCATGCATTGCCTGACCCCTCAAAGGATACAACTTTGCATCTCTTTTGTCTGATTTTGAAGAGAATGACACGGGTATAATAATTAGAGTAATGCATGTTACCTTATTGCTTTCACTTGCACTGCCTGAACAAACCGGTTTACTATCAAAATGTCAATTGCGCTTCACCATTTATGCACATTGTTGAAGTATTTATGCAAAAAATAAATCCGTGGAAGGTTGGGTGTCGGGCTGGCAACTCGACACCGTAAAACTCCACTGCCAGTCATGAGTGGACAGGTGATCCGCTGTGGCGACTCCTAACTGGGAAAAAGCCGAAAGAAGTTGAAGTATTTATGCAAAATCAGTAATGCTGAGTTGTCCAAATACTGGGGAAAAAATGTTGACATTTCCAACTGCTCCACACCTAAAAACAATTGCTAACATGGGTCAACAAGGGGGGAGTGATTTTAGAGTTCAGAATATCAGTGTTCGACTTTTTTCAGCATTCGGAGTTCAGACTTCGTTCAAGTGGATTTGACGATGTGTCATTCAAACTTTTGATGGTAAACCCAACAAACTATATTAGTGATTGTTTTAAGTGATCACATAATTCCCATTTGCTTTCAGAATGCTTGCAAAAAATGCTAGAGTATGCTTTTGATGATTATTAAAAAAGTGAATGTCAATAATGACCCCATTAATGTATTTCATCTTTTTGCTTTCAGACACACTGTCCCCGGCAAGCCATGTCAATTGCTATTAAATATTGGTCATGTAACACCCAACTTACCTCCTGTATGTACAGATAACCACATTATGGGCTCACCTCTCTTGTTTGTGTAAAAGAAATAATGACCACAGTAATATATTTGTTTGTTGCTGCCAGGCACACATACACTGCCCTCACCAACCATAATAATGATTCTTTAACAATGATTATATAACTGCTAATGTTCATGTTTAATTGTGGTAATTGCAGTATGGGAAATCCTTGCTGAGGTAGTCCTTGGTAGGCCCAAATACTAGACACTTCATCCCCTTCTTCCTGCCAGCAGACACCCTGGACCTGACGTTAAGACACCTGGGTATAAGGGATGTCAGCTGGCATCATGTTAAAAGTTCTTTCTTATCATCAGAGCCTGAAGCATCCTGATAAGAGTGAGGTTGGTCCGTGTCAGAGATCTTCTAAGCCAATCGTCCCATTGGGGAATATTTTCTTGTTTGCATTGCATTGCATTGTATTACGTTTTCCAATATCACTGTTGTAGTATTCTTAACATAAGGGGTTCTCTGTCAAGAGTATCCCAACATCCAGCCAGTATGCCAAAGCCTTAGGGGAATGTATGACATATGTCACACATATGCTCCCCACTCTAGGCATAGGGCATAAAGTTGATGTACAGACATACATATCTCAGAACTACTTTGCCACCAGTCCAAACTCCATCATTGATCACCAGTCTGAGCACTCCTTCTTCTGTGCTGGTTACTGAGCCATTTTTCACATAAGTGCCCCATTGAGGGGGGGGGGGGTTCTTGTTTAATTTTTATTTTGGTGTGTGGTTTACAAGTCATCCAGAAAAGGAAAATGTCAGTGTGAGAGGCAGATTCCCCATGAAGATCGACAGGCGCAGTGTCAGTTCTGATTGGGTGCTTTTCACGGCTATATGCAGTATTCCATCTGCTAGGCATTTCTCCTTAAGTCCCTATGTAGTCATTTCTCCTCCTTGTTGATTTACCTGGGCAACCATCTTAAATAGTAGTCACAGGTTGCTATAGTAGAATCTCCCATCCTGAAGATCAGCTGTGTGCCAAGAAAAAGGCTAATTGATTGCTGTCCCGCCTCCCTTGAACATCTCTGTCGAGGCTAGTGAAAGCCTGGTGAATAATCCAGTTGTCTTGGATTCCTCTCTCACAACCCTTTTGAAGGCAGGCATGGATCTGACTTTTTGCACATCCTCAGAGACTTTGCAAACATTCACTTTGGACATTGAGAGGGAACCTTAGCTGATTATATGTGAGGGACTGAGTGGGATACCACAGATTTTAGTTCAGGAGGAGATTTCTGCTACATTGGTTGAGTGTTGTCAAGGGTCCAAACCTCATAGGGTTTTTTGGGGGTGATGTTCCTCAAAATAAAAAACAAAACAAGCATATTTCCCCTGTTGTTAAAGATTCCCAACAGGAATTGTAAGATTTTACCTAGGGGTTGTTTAATACCTTAATGGCTGTAAAGCCTCCTCAAGGAGTTTCTTTACTTGCTCCTCCCTACTCATGTACTCCTCTTAAAAGGCCCAATGAACCAATCCCTCTAAAAGAAAATGGTATAGATTTTTTTCTCTGGAGTGTTCATTGTTGCATCTGGAGCATTTCTACCTAGGCCTCAGTGGAAAATTGGCTTTGTTCCAAGTCAGACTTTCCAAGTAAACAAAGGTTAAATAAATAACTTTGAGGCCTATCCTGTATCTCTCAAAACTAAACAGGTTCATGCTAGTCCCCAGGTTCAAGATGTTAATCATGCAAAAGCTTCTGCCCATGCTAAACCTCAAGCAGTTATGATCACTTTAGATCTAAGAAAGGCCTGCCACCTATGGCAAATGTACACAGGATGTATCTGCACTTAAGAGCAGGTGGTTAGCAGCATCATTTCTCTGCTGTGTCCTTTGACTTGTCTACTAAGCCTAAAGGTTTTACAAAGTGTCTGGCCCCAGTGATCACATTCTTTAGGACAAAGGTCATTCAAATTTACCCCTCCCTAGATGATTGTCTGATTCAGGTGAATTCTGTCAGGTATATGCAATCTGCTCTTCATCTCACCATGACTGTTTTCTCAAAACCTGTGTTTTTCTTTAATCTGAAAAAGTCCAGCTTGATTCCGTCTCACAGGGAAATTGAGACTGCCCTGGCATTCCCAGGATCCTTACTCAACACCAATCAACAAATGACCTTCCTCCTTGAGAAAAAAAAGGTTTCTTTCTTAACCCATTACTTCCACCCCTTCTGTCTCAGGCAACCATCTCAGCAAGGGAAGTCCTGAGAGTGTTTGGGTACATGGGGCTTCATATATCCTAATGATCCCTTTAGTGAAGTTACACATGAGAAAAGTTCTGTGGTGCCAACACACACTCCCTCCACCACAAGATTCAACTCTTCCCTTGTTTAAAGAGAGAGCTGCAGTGGTGGATTCAAACCTGCAGTCAAAACAGGGGAGTTCCCTTCTCAATACTGGCTCAAAATCAAATCCTAACCAGAGATGCTTTAGACCTGGCATGGGGCCCACATTGCAGTGGTCTACATGTATAGGGAAATTGAGACTGCCCTTCTATTCAGTGTTGCTGTATTCTTCACATATGGGGTTGTATTCCACCCATCCACCTAACATCTGTCCTGTATACAAAAGCTTAGAGCCACTGACTGTATGTGGGACATCGCATGAAGGCACAGACAACATCAGCCATACATCTGCACGTACAATCTTCAGAACTTTTTTGCTGCCATTCGGAAAGGTTGACTCGTATGTTCAGTTTGCCATTGGATAGCATTGGTTTCATCTTCCAGCTTCAGATAAGTACCCCATAGGGGATTTAATATAGTGCTACTGCCTTTTGCTTTTGTTAATGTCATCTAGGAAGGACAAGTGTAGGTGGAAGGCAAATTCCACATAAAGATAGTCACGAGCTGTGCTTGTTTTGTTTAGGGCTTAATTATGACCACCAGACTTGCTCTATTTGTCAGACCTTTGCTCCCAAAACATTGTAGAGTTGCCTGTCTGCTTGAATCTTTAGAAAACCAAAGACTCAAATGTCTATCTAGGGATGCAATGGAAGGTTCTGAAAGTGCTTCTGAGCTATCTTTAAAGAGGAAGGCCAGCAAAGATTAGCCCAAAACCTCTTTAACTGTGCCTACTCACTCCAACATACCCCTTGAGGTTGATGAAACCCTGTGGTGCGACTGGAGATAAGGTTGCTCCCTTGACGGGTACCAGTATTGAAGCTGTTAGGAGTGTGGATCCTAGCATGTCCGAGGCTATGCAGACTTCTGGTTTGGATAACTTGGTGGAACCGTAGCTAGTTATTGAAGAAGACTCCAGGACCATTCCAGCTTCTTTGTCCAAAGAGGTGCCAGAGGTAAGGCCTACATCTGCCATTTCTCCTCAACAGGATAAGCAAGTTAAAAAGAAGCAAAAAACTATGCATGTTCCCACTCCTACTCCTACAGTGGATTGGGATGCTTTTTTCACAGGGTCTCATTAAGGCTGTGATGGCTTTGAGGCCTCCAGCTTCGGCTTCTCCTATAGCCGGCCTGGCCTTCTTCTCTTCTAAGGTGCTGCTGTTGGGGTCTCAAGGGCTTTCTTTCGGGCAGCCTCTATAGTTCCAACTTCTTGACACTGATTCTGAGGAGTCTTCCTCAGATGAAGACTCTATCATACTCCACCCAGATTCCTTCTCCACTGGAATATGTTTCTCCAGAGGAAGAGTCTAATGAGGGGATTCTCCCACTGTAGAGCTTTCCTTTGGGGAAACTATTAATAAGATGAGGAAATTCTTTAATTGGGATTATTTTCAAATTTCAGGAGAACAGAAGAAATACTATGAGCTACTGCAGGTAGAGGCCCCTGCTCCTTCAGCAGTTCCCCCAGTCCTGCCAGCCTTCTTAGATGCCTTTAAAGAAGCTTATAAGACCCCTGATTCCCAAGCCCCAGCTCCAAAAAGACCTGATCACTTCTATAAGGTCCCCGAGAATTGCAAGTTTCTTTTTAAATGATCCTCAGCTGACCCAGCTGTGGCTTCCATTACTTCAGATAAATCTTTATGGCTGTCTTACATCACTGCTTCCTTCTGATAAAGTCAAATTTTGGAAAGGTTGGGTAAGAAGGGCTATACTTCTTCTACCTTGGCTATCAGAGCTATTAATTATCAGACACACGTCTAGGTATTCTGTGGCCTTGCTTTCTCAGGCACTTTCCCAATTACCTGACTCAGATACTAAGTCACTGGCTCTTTCTCTCTTGTCAGCATCCTCCCAGTTAGCTAGACACTCAATCAAGTGTAGTTATGAAACAGTTGAGGCCTCTTCCAGAGCAGCAGCTTCTGCTTCTGTTCTCAGAAGGCATTCCTGTTTACGTCTCCAGGCACTCCATGATGACATTAAGGCAAAATTGCTTGATGCTCCTCTGGATAATTCCTTCCTCTTTGGCAAAGCAGCTGCAGAACTATTTAAATCACTGCAAGAAAAAGGTAAGGATCTCCAGGATTTGAAACACTTGCTTGTTTCACCAATTACAAAATTTCATAGGAACTTTCCTGCCAAGACTCCTTTTGTCAGGAAACTTGCTCACTCCTCCACTTCTCCTCCTAGAACTAGGCCACATAAGCCCTCCAGGAGACACCCACAGACTAAGACTGTTACTTCTGCTGCAGTTGCCCCTCCTCAGCAGCCCTTTCAGCCCAAAGTCCTCTGTGATACTCTGCCACCTCTTCCAAGTCATACCTCTTTGTCTCTTCACCTTTCAGCTTGGATGAAAATCGCTCAGGACTCCTGGATGATATCAGTTATTCAAAAAGGATACTTTATGACTTGGAAGACTCTCCCTCCCTTTCAGGGAATCCCTCAACCTCCCTCCACTCAACTGCATCTGTTTCCCTTGATACTGGATCAACGTTCCAACCAAGGTACCATTCAGTCTGTCCCTCCACACCAACAGGGGATGGGATTCTACTCTAGGATGTTCCTAGTTCCAAGGAAAGATGGTCCTTGGAGACCTATCTTAGATTTTTCCCTAACACTTTCCTGGTGGTGCCTTCTTTCAGAATCCTATCCCTGCCTGCTTTCCTTCCCCTGGTCCCTCCTCAAGCTTTCTTAGCTTATCTGGATCTCAAGGATACATACCTACATATCCCAGTTCATCCTCAGTTCAGGAAGTTTTTGCATTTCTCTGTGGGTTCTTTGCAGTTTGTTTACTTCCTTGCCTTTTGGTCTTTCTACTGCTCCAAGGGTATTCACAAAGTGCCTGGCCCTAGCCATTGCCTATTTAAGGCTAAAAGGACTTCAAGTTTACCCATACTTGGATGATCTGCTGTTTCTGGCCAGCAGCCCAGACCTGTTAATCCAACATCTAAACTTAGCTATTCCCTTTCTGCAGGTCCTGGGTCTCTAAATAAATTTCAAAAATCATGCCTCACACCAAGCTTGGATCTTGTATTCCTGGGGTGCAGATTCTGCACAGACTTGATGTTTTTTCTTCCTGTGGAGAAAACAACTTATCTCAGGACATTCATGGAGGCTGTTCTGCATCTTCTTTCCATTACAGAAAGGGAGTTTCTGAGATTGATGGGGTTCATAGCCTCCACTATTCCCATTCTGCCCTTTGCAAAGCTACATATGAGAAAGTTCCAGTGGTTTCTAAAGACAGTTTGATCCCAGCATGCTCATCCCTTAGATGTCTTGATCCCCCTTCTTCCCTGTCTGAAAACAGAGTTAGGTTGATGGATGCAGCAACTCAGTCAGAACCCTGGCCTTCCTCTTCAGGTACCTCAGCAAATTCAGCAACTCTTTACAGATGCCTCAGATTTGGGTTGGGGAGCAACCTTTACTTCCATGAAAGTTCAGGGTCTTTGGTCCCCTTCTCAGAGGAGGGAACATATCAACATCAGGGAAATGAAGGCTCTAATTCTAGCTTGCAGACCTTTCACCATGTATTATTGCCAGGACCCTTCAAGATCCTCACAGAGAATACTGTGGTCCTTTGGTACATAAGCAGGGGGGACACAAAATCTTATCTTCTCTGTCGCTTGACCATCAAAGCTTGGGAATTGGCTATTCAATACAAATTACCACAAACAACAAGGCACAGTGCAAAAAAAGACTAATAAACAAAGGTAACACTGTGAAGAGGACAAAACGCACCGGACAGCCGAGATATCCAGTAAAGTTTATTCTAGAGTTAAACATTTGAACAATCACCATGTTTTTCGTCATAGACTGTAAGACTTCTAGAATAAACTTTACTGGATATCTCGGCTGTCTGGTGCGTTTTGTCCTCTTCACAGTGTTACCTTTGTTTATTCAATACAAATTGACTGTGCATGCTTTGTACCTTACCTTGGCTCAGAACTCAGTGGCTGATGCATTAAGCAGATCTATGACAATCTCAAGAATCATGCTTCACAGGCATGTGTTCCTGGATCTAGTTGACCGGTGGGGTACTCCAGAACTGGACCTTTTTGCCTCCCCTATGAAAAGAGAACTTTGTCGCTTTTGTGCCAGGGTCCCTCACTCTCAAGGTGGAAGGTGGACACTCTATCCTTCTCATGGAAGGGGATGTTTCTCTATGGATCCCCCCTTAATTTACAAAGTCCTGTTGAAAATTCTACAGGAGAAAATAAAAATCTTCCTATTGACTCCCTTTTAGCCAAGACAGCACTGGTTCCCTCTTGTTCTGCAATTAGCCAGTGGTCATCACTACATGTTATCTCACCAGATGGACCTGCTCACTCAGGATAAGGAATCATTGATTCACCCCCATTTGTCAACTCTGCAGCTGACCTTGTTGGTGATCAACTTCTGAGTCCTTTTCAGGCACCTATTTTCTAAGGACGTGCTAAGGGTTTTGCAGAAGGCCAGGAAACCCAATACTAGAAAATCTTGCATTTTCAAGTGGAGAAGATTTTCCATTTGGTGCCAAAAAAGGAATGAGGATCCCTTTGGTGCAGATATTCCCTTAGTACTTTCTTACCTGTGTGAGTTGGTCAACAGTGGCCCTTCCTATTCCTCCTGCCTTGCTTGCCTATTTGCCTTTAACTCCCCCTTAGCTTCCAGGTTAGAAGTTAAGCTTTTTTTTAAAGGTGTCCTACATTTAAGACCCCCCAGGAAACCAGTTCTCCTGATTGGGATCTTAACTGTATGTTAGAAATACTTACTCAGGCCCATTTTGCACCAGCAGCTTCTGTCTCTCTAAAGTTTTTCACATGGAAAACTGTACTTCTAGTAGCCTTAGCCTCTGCTAGAAGGGTCTCTGAAATTCAGACATTGATGGCTTTGCCCTCTTTTTCTGGTCTTTCATAGGGACAGAGTATCCCTGAGACCTAATCCAACCTTCATGCCCAAAGTGGTGAATGAGTTGTCTCTTAATCAGGCCATCCAATTGCCTACCTTCTTCCCTTCACCTCAGTCCCCCAGTGACAGGATGTAACATACCTTAGGTGTGCATAGACAACTCAGATTTTACCTTGACAAGACTGAGTCCATTAGGAGGTCTAACCAACTTTTTGTGTCCTTTTATCCCAGGACTCTGGGTTTGTCTGTGTTCAAAAAACTATTTGCACATGGATCTATAAGGCTATTGTGTTTTGCTATGAATTGCATGGGAAGTCCTAATTAGCATCTGTTAAGGCCCATTCCACTAGATCAGTTGCATCCTCAGGGGTCTTCTTTAAAGGTCTAGATGTTCATTCCATCCTGGAAGCTGCCACCTGGTCATCTGTTCATAACTTTACAAAACATTACAAATTGGACAGTGTTTCTAGGTCAAAGGCAGGATTTGCTAGGACAATTCTGCATGGATTCTTGGAAAATGCTTCCGTTTAGTTTTCCCCTACTCTATCCTCCTGCCTGCATTCCCTTTCAGCTTTTGCACTCTCCCATATGTAAAGAATAATGCAACAGTGAATAGGAGGACATATAATAGTTATGTAAAATTTTACCATAAACATAGATGTCCTTCTCTTCTATGTTGCAGTATTCTATCACCCCCCCCCCCCCCACTACTTGCTCTTTCCTAGGATGATCTCCATATGCTCCCTTTGGGCTCCCTTTCTCATGGGGTTTTCTTATTCTGAAGATTGTACATGCAGACATCCCTTTTATGGCTGACATTGTCTGTGCCTTCGTGCAATGTCCCACATACAGGCAGTGGCTCTAAGCTTTCGTATACAGGCCAGACGTCGGGTCGATCGGCAGAATAAAACCCATATGTAAAGAATACAGCAACATAAAAGAGGAGGACATCTATGGTTATGGAAAGATTTTGCACAACTATAGACATGGATGGTGGTGGTTCAAAAAATAAGTATGTTAGCATTCAAACCATTCTGCCAGTAAAGACAGCACCAATAATTATGTAGTATACAAACATGGAGGAATACACTCCTACCCTTTACACAGCTTAGCTATGCAGCTGTGGCTCATAGCTCAGACCATGGGAATTCACCTGATGGTCCAGTACCTACCAAAGGAAAACCTTTTAACAGGCCAGCTTAGCAGGTCAGATATAGATTCCCATGAGTGGGCTCTAAACATTGACATTTTTCAGCCATTAACTGAAATGGGAAATGGGGTTTGCCAGAAAGAGACCTTTTTGCCACAAATCTAAGTGCCCAGTTGGAAATGTTTTGCACAAGGTTCACAGGTTTCTATTTGCCTTCTCTCCCATAAAATTCATCCCCAAAGTATTACTGAAAATCAAGGAGGAAGGGCCAATGATTATCTTAATTGCCCCTCTTTGGCTGAGGCAGCATTGGTTTTCTTTGCTCCAGAGCATGAGCAAACAAGAACCATGACTGCTACCTGAGAGTGTGAACCTGTTAATTCAGAACAAGGGGGCTGTAATACACCCCAATCTGAACACCTTGAGGATGACAGCTTGGATGATTTAATACATTCTGCTCAAGGGATTTCGTTTGATAAGGACATTTTGGGTAGTTTGAAAATCATTCTTATCTAAATGGAAAAGGTTTTCTGCCACTCGGAAAGCCAGCTTAAACATACTCAAAGCTACTTGTGGTGCTAACCAACTTATCAGAATTATTTAACTTGGGCCTTTCTCATTCTTCCAGAAGGATTCATACTTTGGCCATTTCTGCCTGCCTATGCAGCCTCTTCTTTTCTATGACCCCCCCCCTTTTGAAACAGTTTCTGAAGGCCATCACTTATCTTGGGTCTTCTAGGTGAGTACCTTCGCAATCCGGGAATCTCACATTTTTGTTGTAAGAAAACTTACTCTGCCATTTTTTTTATCCTGCAGCCATTGCTGATGTTAAATTTTCTGTCTTGGAAAACTGCCTTTATTGTGGTCATTACCTCAACTAGAAGGGTCTTGAAATTGCAAGCCCTAATCTGCACTGAGCCCTTCTTAGTATTCCACACTGATGGAGGCACTGTCAGGACAAAGCCTTTATGCCAAAGGTGGTCACTGAAGTATCTTTGAACCGGTCTATCCACCTTTCTGCCTTCTTTCCACACACTTAAAACAAGGTTGCTCACAGACAACTTAGATATTATCTTTATGAAACCAAGAGCATTAAGAAGTCAAACCATTGGGTCCAGAGCATCTGCTAGCACAGTAGGAAGGGATATGAAGTCTCTGGTATTTAGGCTGGCCAAGGGCTACCATAGCAAAGGTATTCCATACTGTGATTACTGCAGCAAAGACACTTGGAACATCTAAATTTATAGCAAGTAATCACAACTGTATTATTATTTATTTATTTTTTTTGTAAAATAAAGGTAAACAGTTTTGGCATTTAACTCCAGTGTCAGATTATGAAGAAAATAAAAAAAGACATAGTGACCAGAATAAAGATTCTTTCACTGTAAGACTCCTCATCCTGATGATTATCATTAAAAAAAAACAAAAAAAAACAAATGAAGAGATGACTGTTGTGAGCTGTACGTAACAGGACCACTGCCGACTAATGTGTCTATGTTATGCCAGTATTTGCCAATATATAAAAATACAAATCTGTTGGACAACATTTTACAAAGCTGAGTGCTTTCATTAGTTACAATAACAGACTTCATCAGAGCAAGATTATACATCAACATGCATAGATTTATATACCAGTCTAGCCTAATCTTATGACTGTAATTAACATATCAAATAAGGTGAATAAATATTAAAAATCCTACAATACAATATAATAGCATCTCAACCAAGAGAATTTAATAAAAGTCAATATCTTATTAATTCATATATGGAAACTTTAAATCCTTGCTTTTCTTTAATTTTTTTTTTTGAGACAGGCATCATTTAATCCAGAAAACTTTGTTTAATTTGCGATCTTGTTTCTTTATCTAAGTTCATAGGTAAGTACTAGGCTATCTGCCCAAGGGCATCTATAAGCCTAGCCAGAATGTGTTGTCTTTCGCCCCTCCCTTACATTAGTTCTCTGTGCCTCTGTCCAGCAGAGCCACTGCAGTGATCCCTGGGGTAAATTTTCTGTTTCCCATCCACTCGTCAAGGTTTCTCTTGAAGAGTGTTAGTGAGGGGCTCTGCCTAATGTAGATTGGAATCCTGTTCCAAAGCATGGGGGAGTCTCTGGGACAGGAATCTATCCCTCCAGCATGTCCTATTTATCATTGTGGTGAGGTTTAGATCCCTAGAGTGTGTGGCTCTCGGGGATTTGTTTTTTTTTAGGTGGAGCATGTCCATCAATTCTGGGTTAGACATGGCCTTGTATGTTAGGCAGAGATCATCTCTGAGTAAGCGTTATGCAACCGAGTACAGCTGGAGTTTCTTCAGTTGGACTGCATAGGGCATATGTTTGAGGCCAGTAATCCTCTTGGTGAGGTACTTCTGTGGTCTTTCCAGCTGTTGCAGGTGTCTTGTAAGGTACATCCCAAATGGGGCGTTGTTTCTCAGTTGTCACCTTTCACATTTAATACTACTACATCTAAAACACACATTAAACTGTGCCCAAAAAGGCATTATCTACATACAAATATTTCAAACATGGACATTAATGCCCTTCCAGCATGCCAATATACCAAAAGAATTGTTCCTATAATGTGTCCAAACTATTCTTAAAAATATCTAAACTAGTGCTTGCTGTAATGTAATTTGGTAATATGTTATATGCATTAGCTGCTCTGTCAGAAAACCAATTGGTACAGTTCTCATTCCTACAGAATTTTTATATAGGTTGTGATGATTATTCTGTACTACTTTTTGATAACCCCAAACATTCCCAGAGGTGTTGTCTTGTTCTTTGTCATAATGCTCATAAAGCCTTCAATTTTAACATCTATGAACATTTTCCTACAAAAACTAGCAAATCATTTAAACTACCCCAGTGGAGTTGTACATATTTTTTATTATTCATAATTACATTATTAAAATTTACTACTGAACTGTCAAATAGTTAATTGTGTACCTACAAGCCCTAGGATTCAAAAACATTGCAGTCGTGTTGTTGATGTTTATTGTGTGTCAGTGATGAGCTGTGATCATTAATCATGAGTACAGCCAGGCAAATGTCCATGTCAAGCAGCTCATTAAGTACTCTGGGTCCACAGCAAGAGCTCCATAAAGACTAGTTGCCACAAAGACAGAAAAAAAGCAGCAGTAAGGCAAGCACAAGCCCCGATTGTGCTCAGCGCAACCTAACAAGCTTTGTGGCAGCTGCACAAGGTCATGAGGCATATACTGATCTATGTTATAACCTAGTGATGCATTCCTGAAGAGAAGATCACTTGTGGAAAGTAATAAGGCAATTAAGATGAAGCTAGGAGAGTTGTGTAGCTAATAAGGCCATACAAGCAGCATACACAAGACTACAAAGGAAGGTAGTGATGCAATCAGGAATGTAATGGAGAAAAGGGCCTTAGACACATGTATAACTGTCAACAAAATTAAGATAAGTGTAAAAAAATACAATACCTGTGGGAGAGAAATTACTTGTATAGAACAAATGCAGATACAATATCAGATACTTCAGGTGCAGCTAACATTGGGTAAGACAGCGATTCAGGTCATAGCCTGCTATAGGTCCCCAACCATGTCCCAAGACTCACACTCCACGTTCCTAAGCACCCTGGAGAATATTCGGGTCCAACCTACCACTCTCTTAGTAGGGACTTCAACTACCCCTCCATTAACTGGGTAAATTACTCATGTACCAATACACTTGCCCAAAGTTTCCTGGAGTTCATTAATTCCAATGCCCTGGACCAGCTCATTCTTACCCCCACTAGAGGTAGCAACATCCTTGACCTGGTCATTATTAACATGGGCGACCATTGCTCTACACTAATAGTCTCTGGTTAGATCCGACCACAACTAATCACCTTGGAAATCCACATCTCTCCCACCCCCACCCCCCAGCAAAGGTAACCACCATGAAAAACTTCTCCAAAGCTAACTTTGGGATCCTAAAAACAGAGGTGACTAACTTCACAGCACCCATGTAAATGGAGAATAGTTGTGTGACTGCAGAATCATACACCAATGCACTGTATGAACATGTACGCAAATGCATGGATCTCGCCATACCCAATAGAACCAAGACACTCACCTCCAAAAAAAATAAGCCAATCTGGTGGTCTCCTGCCATAAACAAATTCTAAAACAGAAGGAGGAAACTGATGAGGAATAAGGTAAAGTCCCAAGACTGGAACAACTCCCTTATCTGCCTCAACAAAAAGTTGAGATTCCTCATCAAGTCCTCTAAAGCTAGGTATGAAAACAGGACTGCAGCAGATAGTAAAGACAACCACAAGGCCTTCTATAGTTATGTAAAGAATCTCCACGGCAATACCCAGATTTGCTCTGAGCTACTCCACAATGGTACATCTTATACCGAGCCAACAGATATTGCCAGTATACTGGCCGACAGATTCAGTGCCAACTTTACCCCCTTCCCCCCAAAAGACCAATCACAATACCAGTAGATTGCCAAGCACCCAGTATTACTGCTCCACAGGTTAAAACAGCACTGTCCAAGGCCAAGAATACAGCTTCTATGGGACCTGACAATATCCCTGGTTGTGTTCTACATGAAATACAGAGTGAACTGGCACCTCACCTGTGTGCCCTGTTTAATCACAGCCTCACCTCAGGCTTTGTCCCTGCCGAATGGCACACTGCTACAGTCATCCCTCTCCACAAAGGAGGAGTGACTACAGACCCTGGGAACTATTGCCCTATTAGCCTGACGAGTCTGATATGCAAAGCTATAGAATGCATCATCATGGACCTAATAAACAAGGATATAAGGAATCTCCAAACTCTGGATCCCACACAGTTTGGATTTGTGAAGGGTAGATCATGCCTGCTCAACTTCTTTGAGTCAGTCATCAGAGCTGTGGATGAAGACAAGGTGGTTCATACAGCCTACCTTGATCTGGCCAAGGCTTTTGATACCATTCCCCGCTAAGGAATCATAGAAAAACATCACTAAGCTTGGCATCAACCCCTGAATCACTAGGTGGGTTGCAAACTGGCTCACAGAACCCACAGTGTGAAAGTAGTAGACTCCAAGTCAGACTGCCGATTAGTCACGAGTGGAGTCCCACAGGGTTCAATCCTAGGTCCTCTCCTGTTTGGTATCTACTTCTCTGAAGTCTTGTCATGTCCCCACTTTGGCCATATAGCATGATGTTTGTGTGGCTGAGAGGTATGTACCTATAGTCACTCTGTAAGTCAAGCACATATGCTTACCAAGCAAATGTCTCCCACAAAGCATTACTCATATCATTCCAAGTAAAGTACAGTTGCCTCAGTGGCATTTTGGGTTATCTGTCAAGGTTGCATACTACTGGCCAGCTTTCAAAAGCATTGATTCCCTTCCCTCTCTCCTCCTGTGACAGCTGATTGGCTTAGCATACCATGAGAGGGAAACCTTCAGCTGTCACAGGAAGTGAGCATTCAGTAATTTTTCTGCCATCCAAAGAAGGGAGTACTCTAACTCTTCACAGGATCCAGTGCTTTTTTTCTGACTTATTGCTTAGATAAGCCCTATCTGGGGACTCCCTTCTTCTCACTTAAATATTAGATTTATTATTATCCTTCTATTTTTATGTTTATTTAAAAATATTTAATCTGATGTTGTCAATCTTCACATAATCCTTGACTGTGAGCTTGGTCCCAAGCCTCAGAACTGACTCAGCCGTTATTCCAGCTTGTGCCTTCCAAAAACTCTCGAGCTCTGGTCTACCCACAATGCTTCTCATCAAATTACCTCAGATCTCATTTGTCACTTCATATTGCCAGACGTGTTCAATCCAAGCTCTCGAGTGTTAGTGTTTCTTCAAACTGTAACTTAGTTTTATCTTACTATCAATTTCTATTGCTATCCTTTGTTTCTACCTCTACTACCCCAGTCTAGAGGAGTGAGTGCATTTTCCTCTCCCTTACCATTAGGTAGTCTCAAGTACCATTGTTGGTACTTTTTTCCCCTTTTACCTTTGGGTAACCTTATACCATCATTGGTGGTTTCCTCCTTTTCCTTTCCTTGATACCAAAAAAAAAAAAAAAAAAAAAAAACTTTTCTTACTTTTCAGTGTGTGTGTGTGGATGGATATAAGGTGGTCTTAGTTTTTAGATATGGCCAACAAACCCTCTAAAGGTACTTCTGGCTTCAAGAGGTGCCAAAAGTGTGATTGAATGATGCCCAACTCAGATGGTCACACTCTGTGTGTGTGTGTGTGTGTGTGTGTGTGTGTGTGTATGTGTGTATTGTCTTGGTGTGGTCCATCTGTAGGAAGACTGTGTGATCTGTCATGATTTCAGTTCCAGAATCTTGATAGAATGCAAGAACAAGTTAATATTGAAAGGCCTTTCTAAATCTGAATTTGAAGAGGCAACATCTGGTCTGAACACTGAAGCCAGCTCCTCCTCATCTTCATCAACCTTTTCTTCTAAACCTAAGAATCAGTCACCTAGTTCCAACGACTCTATTGGAACTGCCTTTGAAATTGGCCAAGTCTCCCACGGTGCTGACAGCCTCCTCAAAAGTAGAGAGCCAATATTCTCATCCCTCGGTGCCAATGGCATCGACCTCTTCAGTTCCAGTATCGGTGCAGACAACTCTGCTATAGGTACCAACAGACCTCTTGCTGCTGAAAGACCCCCCAGGTAATAGTTTTACCCTGTACAACTTACTCTCCCTCCATAGATCCATTTGCAGACCGTCCTTTTATGGAGAGACAGCCACCAAGGTCTCAGTCAGCCTCCTCTATTCAGTTCACCAAGAGTTTATCAGAGTCAGATATAATGAGACTGATAGACCAGCTCCTAAGAGCGAGGGGATTACCTCCATCCACGGTTCCTAGTCTTGTTAGCTCTGGAGCCTTGCTTCTTCTACCCTGATCCATATTCCTCCTTTGACTCCTTTGACTGAGCCCCTGGTGCCAAACTTTCTGGCTACTAGTTCCTCAGAACTGGAGACTTCCTGGGGTAGGGGCTTCATTGCCAATTCCAGGGGCAGGGTTCAACTTCAGTCTTCCTTCCATGCCCCGTGGTGTATTAGCATATGTAAGCTCAGCCCAGGCTTCTATGTCAGCACAGCCTCCTCAATGAGGGATGGCACCACTGTTCCAAAGGAGTCTATTTCAGTTCCAAGCTCCTGTCCCTCTACAGGGGGCCTGCCTTCCAGGCTATGGAGAGGGCCTTGTCCATTGAGGGCAAACAGGCTATGCCTACCCTCTCGGACCAAACATTTTGTCCATCCTCTCGACCGGAGCTTCTGCCAGTCTCTGCCCTGGGGCAGAGGGCACAAAAGTCTCAGGACTAGACCTCTCAGGTTATTTTGTCTTTGGAAACCTCTCTGGACCATCCCACTGAAGTGGTACCATCGAAGAAAAAGTGCAAGAGGAAGCACTTGGAATCCCCTGAAGAATCCTTCACAGAGGATACTGATTTTGATGAAGCAAAAGGTGCCCCTATGTCACCCCTGAAGATGTTTCCTTTGGGGACATCCTAGAAATCCTTAAATAGAGGGGTAGCTGGACTACCATTCAACCTTCCTCAAAGAATCAGTATACCTAGAGGCTTTTCATGCCCGGCCCTCTACCCCATGGATTTCTCCACCCGCTGAGGATCTTATTAAGTTGATTGCTTAGTGGGATTGGAAGATACCTGATTGTATTGAGCCAAACCCCAAGGGACCTGATCGCATTCTAGCTGCCCCTAAAGATGAGCAACATTGGGCCAAAGGTATTCCTGTTGATGCCATGGCGGTTGCAGCAGCCACTGAAAAGGAGCTTGCTGATGAAAGTCCTATCTATCCTCCTAACAAAGAGTTTAGGATGATGGATAGATGTGGGAAGCGTGTGTATGCTTCATTGTCCTTTGCTCTCAGGTCCTTGAACTATATGGCACATTTCACCAGGCTTCAAAGAGATCTGATTAAAGAGCTTTCAGATACTCTTTTCATGAGCAGTAGCTGAAGGAGTTAGAGGCAAAGTTGCTTCTCAGCTTGCCACCCTAGAATTAATCTCCAGTTCGTCCATGAGGCTAATAGCTCATGCTGCTGAAGGGATGACAAGAGCAGCGGGTTCAGGCGTAGCCATTAGGAAACATGCCTGGATGTGCTTATGTGTTAGTGGAGCCATTTAAGTCTTCTTTCATCAGTGCTCTGTTTGACGGATCATCCCTGTTTGGCCCCAAAGTTAGAGACACTAGCCAGATGTGAGAAAGATGGAAAGACCTTATCTGCAGTGGGCGTATGCTTTTTCCACTCCTCAGTGGCCTTATTCCAGGAACCAAAGAAGTGGTAGGCTGCGGTTCAAAAAGTCCCAAGGACCTTTCCAGGACTCACATGGTGCTGACTTCCCCCAGGGCAGAGGGGGGAGTAGTAATGGAAGATGCTGTTCAAGAGGCAGAAATGGTCTGCAGAATCAGGGTTCCAGAGACTATTTCTTGGGTAACTCCTATCAGTGCTCCTGAAAGTAGGCCTGGTTGCCTTCCTCTGGAGGCAGTCGATGGACAATTATCCCTGCACCAATCTGTCTGGCTAGAAATAACAATGGACAGATGGGTGCAGAAGATCATTACCAGAGGTTACAACATCCCCCTTCCAGAAGAACCAAAAAGACCAAGAAGAATCTCAGATGTTCCACCCAGTCACATGGAGGCAGCAGTCTTAGAAATTCAAAAAGTGCTCAAAAAGAGAGTAATCCAGGCAGTCCCACCAGATCAATTTGGAATTTACTCAAGATTCTTTTTAGTGCCAAAGAAAACAGGGGACTAGAGACCAATTTTGGATCTCAGTCAGTTGAGCAAATCAGGTCACAAACCAAATTCTGGATGGTCTCCATTCAGTCTATCCTTCCATTTTTGGAAAAAGATGACTGGATGTCCTCAGTAGATCTTCAGGATGTGTATTATCACATAAAAATGGAAAAGCAGTCCAGAAGATTTTTGCACTTCTGATTGGGAGCCAGTCACTATCAGTTCATGGCACTGCCCTTTGGTCTCACCACAGCCCCCATGGTGTTCACCAAGTGTATGGCAGTGGTAGCAGCCCATCTCAGATGCTAGGATTCCAAGTGTTTTCATATCTAGACGACTGTCTCCTTACCGCTCCCACCAGGTGTCAACTCCTAAAGGTATGATTTTACACTCTTCACTTTTTCTCCAGCTTAGGAATCACTATAAACTATGAAAATCCCATCTAGAACCATCACAACACCTGGATATCATTGAAGCTATGCTCAGCACAGTCACTGGCTTTGCGTCACTTCTCCTGGAAGGGTTTCAAAGGATCAGCTCACAAGTTAGCCAGATCATTTGAAGAAGAAAGTAGCAGCAAGACTAATTTTATAAGCTCTAGGGTCAATGGCAGCCTCTTTCACTCTAGTTCCCCTGGCCAGATATCACATGTGAATTCTACAATGGCTCCTAGCCTCCCAGTGGTCATTATTGAATCAACCAATGTCCCATCTGATTTTGATCAAAAAATGTTGCAAGGAAGACCTAAGTTGGTGGCTTCACTCTAATGAGGTATTATTGGGTCATCCCTTTGTCCCTCTTCAACCCCAGGCCATAGTGATCAAGGATGCATCCCAGATAGGGTGGTGGGGCATTATCTGGGAAAGACAGTCCAAGGCACTTGACCCCAGCTGGAGGTCAACTTGTATATCAATGTCCTAGAGATGAGGGCGGTGCGCTTAGTGTTGCAGGCATTTCAGGATACCCTCCCCTTGGGAACAATTGCAATGCAAATAGACAATATGTCAGTAGTCTGGTGCATCAACCAGCAAGGGGGAACCAGGTCGTACCCCCTTTGCTGAGAAGTGCTCAGAGTCTGGCAATGGGTGATTTCCTCTGACCACTTTCTGACAGCAAAGCACGTTCCAGGGAGCTCCAATGTGATCATGGACAAATTGAGCAGAACCATCCTCATGCCTTACAAGTGGTCTCTCAATCCCGTGGTGACAGACAAGATATTCTGTCACTGGGGCCAACCTTGCTGTGACCTGTTTGCGTCCCCTCTGATCAACAAGTGCAGCAGTTACTTTGCCCTAATCCCCCCCTCGGGGGGGGGGGTCACTCAGAGATGCTCTCCTTCATGATTGGCTCCCCAGTCTATTGTATGCCTTTCCACTGATAGGTCAGTTTCTAAAGAAAGCCAGCAGGTCGAAGAATAGAATAATTCTCATTGTCCCCTTCTGACCTCGACAGGTCTGGTTCTCCTTCCTATGGCCTCATCTGCTTTGGAAACCCTGGATACTGGACCCAGCTTCCGACCTATTGTCCCACCCAGAGGGACTGGTTAATCTGAATATACAGCATCTCAAGCTCATTGCATGGGTTCCTCAGTTCCCATGATTGCCAGGCATCCCTCCCTCACTTCCCCCCATCCAGTTCATCATTCTAGCCTATCACAAACCTTCAACTAGAAATTTGTACTGCAATAAGTGGCTAAAGTTTACTAAGTGGTCACTAAAATGTAATCTTGACCTTTATTCAGCACCTATTGACAAAGTTTGACTTATCAGCCTTACTCTTTGACTCTGGTTCATCAGCCTGTATGACACGGGTGCATCTGGCTGCAATTTCTAACTACCATATCGATTTCAATGGATCATCACTTATGTCACATAGACTTTGTAAAGCCTTTTTCAAAGAAACCTTAATGCTCAGACCTTCATATAAAGAACCCTCTGCCCCATGGGATTTGAATTTGGTACTGCAGTCTCTTACTTCTCCCCCTTTTGAGCCTTCAGTAACTTGTGACTTAAAACTCTTGTCCTGGAAAACCTTATTTTTAATAGCTATCACTTCTGCCAGGAGAATATCAGAAATAGAAGCCTTGTCCTGCAAACCCCCCTATTTGATATTTCATAAGGACAAGGTCTCCCTCCGGACAATTCCTTCAGTTTTACCAAAGGTTGTTTCCCAGTCAGATGTCAGTCAGACTTTACATCTCCCAGTCTTTTTTCCAACAAAGGAGAATACTGCCTACACTTACTAGATGTGCATGGAAAACTATGTTTCTACTGTCACAGAACAAAGGATATTAGAAAATCTGACTATTTATTGCCTCTTCTTCAGTCTCTTTAAGCAGTCCACTATCTAAATTTACCCTGGCAAAATGTCTTAAGGACTGTATTACTTTTGTTTACAACAGAAAGGGACTCCACCCACCAGGACCTGTAAAGGCACATTCAATGAGAGCTATAGCAGCATCTGCAGTTTTTCATGCCAGAGTTTCTTTAGATGATATTTGTGCTGCGGAGACATGGGCATCTCCTCATACTTTTATTACTCATTACAAACTAGACCAGGTCTCTAGGGGGCATGAATCATTCGGCTCAATGGTGCTCAGGAATATTCTTCTGTGAGACCTCCCAATATTCAGGTAGCTGGGGACTCTGTCCCACAGTAAAGGATTATGTGAATATTGACAACATCAGATAAAGAAGTTATGTCATACCATAACGTTCCATCTGTGTCATCGATCACTGATCCTTGACATTCCCTACCTCCTTCCCCCTTCCTTTAGAACTCTTGGTGGACCGAATATTCCCAAAGACTGGCTTCATAACAGGGACACAGATATGGTCTCATCTATTATTTCTTGTCTGTCATTGTAGTTTGCAAACTCAATCTGAGGTAATTTAGTGAGGATCACTGTGGGTAGAGATGAGCTTGAGAGTTTTTGGAAGGCGAAGGTGGAATAATGGCCGAGTCATTTCTGAGGCTTGGAACCAGGCCTACAATCAAGGATTAGTGAAGACAGACAACACAGAATGTTATGGTAAGACATACCTTCCTTTTTTCAATGTTCTATTTCTGTCAGTGTTTACATTAATTTCTGTTGGAATTTCTTTTTGTAGCAGTGTTTATTTGGTTTCTGTCTTTGAAAAATGCTTTGTTTTGCTGTTTCTGAGGAAACTTTCAGTATTTCTCTGACAAGTGTAGTGTATATTTGTGCTTTTAGACACTAGAGGCTGCCTCACGCAGTCAGATCCACAAATTAATCATGCCTGTTTTACTCTGGCTTAATTTCATTTTTGACAGGAAAATATTGCAGAACTTGGATTTTTTTTTTATGTATTATTAACACTGTCTTTGACTCTGTTCTTTGTGTTTTTAACATTGGAATGCAATATTACCATTAATTAAGTTATCTGGATGTACTATAGACATATTATTCTTTCTGACAAGAAAATATATTTTAAATTGCTATTAAACATTATTTTATGTCGGTTTAACATTGTTGAAGTGTGTGGAGCTAATTTTTAACACTGTTTTGGCACATGGTTACTTTAGGGTTTAAAATTTGTGTACTGGAAATTCTTTAACCTCTGCTAGTTGTGAAAGAATTCTGAACAGATTTCAAACAGTTTTTTTTTTTATTTATTTTTTTTTTGATAAAAGGACATCTTGGCAGAGTTTAGTTGTGTGGGGATGTACTTGTTACTAGAAACTTTAAGGGTTTATTGTGATACATTATCCAGTACTGTCAGTTTATTCTGGCTGGTGTTCTGTCCCCTGACTTGATGGATCCTTTTTCTGGTAACCTACCAGGAAGTCCAGTTTTATGTAAAAAAAAAAAAAAAAAAGTAAAAAAAATATACCTCATCCTATGGTTAGGCATTTTGTCGGAGCCATTGCTCTTCCTGCAGACCACTTGCGTTTTGTCCCATATCTTCCTTGTGTATCTTTGCCGGCCACAACAGAATGGGATTTAGACACATCCTCTGGAGCTGATGGAGTACCTGGTTCAGGTATAGGAGAGCATCAAAAAAGAATTAGAGCCAGCAAACTGTGTCCTGGTGAAATAATTTTATTCTTTTAGACAACAAGAAAAACAGACCGGTTTCGGCTGGCAGTCCATACACAGCCTTCCTCAGTGTAATACAATCAACTCAAATGCTGTCATAAATAGTACAAAAAGGAACATGATTGGTTGACCTAAAATTGTTCATTAAGCCCTGGTGGAAATAAACCACCTAACTTAATAATCCATTTTTTCTCCTTAGAGTTTAATAAAGAGTGCAAACCCATTTTATTCAATTTTTTGCCCTTTATAATACCAGTTACAGTAAAAGAAAACTTTGCAGTAGAGTGTGTAATGTGGTGTTTGCATACTGCATTTTGGACTTTACACTTTTTAATGTTGCTAATGTGTTCAAAAATCCTGAGTCTCAGTTGCCATGAGGTTTGTCCTACATAAAATGACCCACAAAAACATGTGGCCAAATAAATGACCCAGTCCAAACTGCAATTAGCAAAAAAAATTATATCATACACTACAGAAGAATTTTTGCTGGAAAATTGCTTGGTTTTATTAACTCTGCTACAATTAGAACAATGGCCACATGGAAAGCAGCCAATGAGAATCATAATGTTCCGTACCTGAATCATGTGGGTGTTTAAAATGATTGAAACAACCGCTCAGATTCCTACCCTTTCTAAAAGAAAAAAGACATCTTTCAGGAATAACCTTAGATACCTCAATATCATATTGTAATATATTCCAATGCCTGTGCACACTCTCTATAAGCGTGTCAGAATTTCTACCATAAGTCGTAGTAAACCTGATTGGTTGTGAGACCCTGTGGTTATGCTCCTGATAGCATAACAGATCCTCCCTCTTGAGTTTATTAACCTTGTTACTGGCATCAAGAACATGTCCCATTTTGTAGTCCCTGCATCTAAATCTATTGGTCAGGTCCTTACTCTGTTCACGGTATGAAGACTCATCAGAACATATTCTTTTCATTCTGATGACTTTTGATTTGGGAATATTTTTGGCAATATGTGGTGGGTGGAAGCTGGAGGCATGTAAAATAGTATTATATTCAGGATGTTTCCTAAATACCTTGGTATCTAAAGTATGGTCAGGCAATCTATTGATCAGTACATCTAAAAAAGTAATGGTATTGATGTCATAATGTACTGTGAACTGTAGCCCCCATTTATTGTTATTTAGATAGACCAAAAAATTAAACAATTCATCAACTCCACCCTTCCACACCAACCAACAGTCGTCCAAATAGCGTCTCCAAATATCCATTTGATGCAAATAGATGTTATTATGGCTATCATAAATGAGATCATGTTCAACATAAGCCATAAATAGATCAGCATAGATGGGGGCAAAAAAAAGACCCCATCACTGTTCCCTTTATCTGCCAATAACAGGTTTCTTGATAAAAGAAAACATTATTATTCAAGACATGTTCTGCAAGGGCAATCAAGAATTCATTGTACTCCATTGAGTATAGTCCTGCTACATCAAGCCAATATGCTAGAGCTTCTAAACCACCATGATGAGGAATATTCGTATACAGAGCACTCACATCTAGGGTACACATAAGCCAATCCGATTCAAGCTGCGTTTCGGAGATAATTTGCAAAAAATTGGTCGTATCACGTAAACGCGAATGTATAAAAGATAACAATGGTTTGACCTGCTTGGTGAGATAAAGGGACAAGAGTTCAGTGATAAAACCCTTGCCTGACACAATAGGTCTACCTGGAGGGTTGACCGGATCTTTGTGTATTTTAGGCAGGAAATAAATATATTGATTCATTGGATCCTGAATCATGAGTTGGTACATGGTATCACTATCAATGATGGCTATATCCCTAGCATGCATCAAAAAATCATCAATTTCTTTTTTAAACTTAAAAGTGGGATTAATAGCCATTTCAAGATAGTATTGTTTGTCTGAGAGTTGTCTTTTTGCTTCCTTGTCATAATCTAACCAGTTTAAACCCACTACTGCTCCTCCTTTATCAGCTGCTATAATGACAATATCATGATTTTTCCGTAATTCTTCAATAGCCAATTGTTCAATCCGTGTAATGTTATTCGATCTAGAACATGAGTTTGTTCTATGAAAATGTAAATCTTTGAGAATGTTATTTTGAAATTGTTGTACAACCGGATGCATAGGAGGCATAAATTGTGATTTATGGTAAATAAATTTATCATGAGTATAGTCATTACCTTCATTGTCGAAAAAAAGTCTTAAGTTAAGTAATCTACAGTAGGACACAACATCTTGTGCTAAAGCATCCTCAGATATAAAAAAGCCAGGTACAAATGTAAGGCCTTTATTCAAAACAGACAATTGAATTGGTGTTAGTACATAGTCAGACAAATTCAAGACATTTTGATTATACAAAACACTTATTTCTGCATTGCCAGTTGGAGTAAGCCCTGAATATTTTTTATTTGACCTGTGTTTTCTACCCCCCCGCTGGTGTTTGCCCCTAAAGGGTCCCCTGAGGGGGTCCTTTTGGGAGACGGTGAACCTGATGCAGTTTGTGCATCGTTCTCAGCACAGGATGAAAAATCTGTAGATAATCCTTATCAGAATTGTGATTTTTCAATATTGATTTTGGTCTTTTTCTCTTAAATGGCCATATTGATTGTGAGAAAAATCTCACATGTTTGGTGCTATTACCAAAAGGATTTCCCCCTTGGTAATCATGTTGATCCCTATTAAACTTCTTAATTTTTCTAGATTTCAATTATTCTTCCAATTTGTTAAGGTCATTAGCCACTTTGGTAAGTTGTGTTTGAAAAAATAATTGTCCGTCAAAAGGTTTAACATCATTGGCCAGTCTGAGCACAGTATCAGCCTCCCGATCCACTATGCGATCATAAAATTTAGCTAATGCTTTTACAAAGGACATAGTGGCTTGTTGCTGTATATCAGCCCATTCACTGTTAAGTGCCTCATCCGCTTCACTGACAAGAGGCTGTGTTCTCACTCTCAAACCCCGTGGAGTTATATTTTTGGCAATATAAGCCTTAAATAATTTGGAGTGCCATACATTTGTCCTTAGTATTCTACGATGTTTATGTAATTTATCAAAACCAATGTTGCACATGGTTTCCCGACCCATTGGTTCTGCTATATCAGAATCCTTAATGCCAGGACCAAGACCAAAAGCTCCCAGGTCTTCACGGTCAGCTGACAATCTGGAGACCAAACTTAAAAGATCCATTAGGTAAACAGTCAAGCACTCACAACTCAACCAAATGAAAAATAGAGCCAATTACAACAATAATAGCCCAAAATCTGCTACGTCAAAAGGCACTACAAAAAAGAACAACAAGAGACAATAATAGCAAGATCACAAGGAATCAAATGCTACGTCTCCTTATTAGCAAATATTATGAGAGAAGAACACAAGCCTGTCAGAAGACCAATGAGACTAAAAAACTCCAATATATATATATAAAAAAATATAATAGATATATTGTGTTTCGGAAGTGTCCAATAATAATGCTCAGACTGGTCAAAACCTATTGTGACAAAAAACACACACACATGAGGAATATTGCATCAAAAAAGGGGGGCATAACCCCTATCAAGGTAGGCCCAAGTAAAATGCCTGGTAGTGTCTACAGTCTATCCAATAGTTGGGTGTATGATACCAATGGCCATAATTACTGATGTTAACTAAAAAGCTAATATATTCAGATAGAACAGAGAGTATTATCCCTGTAAAAACCAGTACCCTAATTGGTTAGAACAATAACTATGGTGTTATAAACAATAGAAGTCCAAACAAGTAATAATTCAAGATTGGCCAAGAACACTTATCACAAGTGATACAAGTTATATGCTTTCTGTAAAAAATAGGCATAAGGAGGTTGGAACATTCACCATGTTCAACTAAATCTTGAACAACTGAAATTAACCATATAAATGGTTGTAATCGCTGACCTGTAAGAAGACAAATATTTAAATAGTCAAATGATGTATAAATCAATAAACATCATATATAAACTGTCATCTTGTAGTCAACATAACCATTAATGCCTCAAAGTTGCTACAGAAACAAAATAAATGGTGGTGATCACTGGCCTATAAAAAGGCAAATATTTAAATAATCAAAAGATGTGTAGATCAATAAACATCATATATATACTGTGATCTTATGATCAGCAAAACCATTGATGCCTCAAAGTTGCTACAGGATATCACAAATAACATAAGTTAAAGTCCCAAAACACGAACACAATTTGTCCAGCTGAAAAAACACTATATAGTACTTATCAAAATGTCCCGTTTCCTTAGATGATGTAACCAATAGTCCCAATGTTTCCAAGCATACAAAATTAACAAATTAGTCCAAAACCCATGAATAGGTAAACGATATGTCTGTAATTGAAGAGTAATCCAAAAAAATGGGAAAGTAGTATCCAAATATGGCAGTCGCCAAGTCGTACATTTAAATAATAAATAGTATGAATCTAGTAAGCTATTTGTAATGATAGAATCCAAATTAAAAAGAAGTCAACATGTGATGGTGAAGATATCCTCACAGTAAGCAATTGTGTGAATAACATTGTAGCACCAGAAAACAAGCGATTGTACCAGTTCCAACACACAGTTATTAATAAAATAACGCATTAGTCCTGAAGCAAAATTTCCGATAATAAACCATAGAGTTAGTTTCACGGCAATATTAACGAGTGAACACGAAACCAATACTAAAAATAATATCCAGGAAAACCAACTAAATATTATAGTTAACACTGTAGAAAAATCCACAGACTGCACCAGGCGAACAGGCTCCCAGCAGGATGTAGAACGTGGTGCAACAGAATGAAGGTACTTCCTGCGCGAGTGCAAATGCACGGCTCCAAAAGTTAGAAATAAGCATCAAAAAAGAATTAGAGCCAGCAAACTGTGTCCTGGTGAAATAATTTTATTCTTTTAGACAACAAGAAAAACAGACCGGTTTTGGCTGGCAGTCCATGTGGTGTTTGTATAGTGCATTTTGGACTTTACACTTTTTAATGTTGCTAATGTGTTCAGAAGTCCAAAATGCACTATACAAACACCACATTACACACTCTACTGCAAAGTTTTCTTTTACTGTAATTGATATTATAAAGGGCAAAAATTTGAATAAAACGGGTTTGCATTCTACACTCTAAGGAGAAAAAATGGATTATTAAGTTAGGTGGTTTATTTCCACCAGGGCTTAATGAACAATTCTAGGTCAACCAATCATGTTCCTTTTTGTACTATTTATATGACAGCATTTGAGTTGATTGTATTACACTGAGGAAGGCTGTGTATGGAGTGCCAGCCGAAACCGGTCTGTTTTTCTTGTTGTCTAAAAAAATAAAATTATTTCACCAGGACACAGTTTGCTGGCTCTATTTTTTTTTATGCTTATTTCTAACTTTTGGAGCCATGCATTTGCACTCGTGCAGGAAGTACCTTCATTCTGTTGCATCAGGTATAGGACAACCAAACCCTTTAGTTGCAGGAGTAGTCTGGGGTAAGAGACCCCTTGCCAAACATGGTACTCTGTCCCTAGATATTTTGTCTAGTAGTGAACTTCACAAGAAAAAGAAACAAAAGCTTTATCATGCAGTTGATCATCAGATTATAGTTTTTTTATAAGGCTGATGTGGTTTCCTTGGCTAAGAATATTCTGCATACAGCTAATTCTGGTGGTTGTGATCCCATACATGGCTGTAGTGCTAGTCTGGCTATATACCTTTCTGTTGTTTCAGAGAATGATGAGAAATCTGATACGGATAACGCTGACTTCCTAGTTCACATTGAGTCCATTCACTCTGATTTTTCATAAGGTGAATCTGAGCTTTCCAAACAAGTTTTTACTTTTCCTCCGATGATGGCTAGATTTAGTGTTTTTGCTTAGGAGCAGTTGGGAACTTATCCCAGAACTATGCAGGGTATGTGACCTTATAAGGGACGGGATGACCATTTCTGTGGCCACTCCCCTTCCTGGCCTTGTAAAATGTTATAAGACTGCCTGCAAGACACTAGCAGTATCTATTCCAGCAGTCCCTAAAAAGACTCAAGAGAAAAATATAGGGTCACCTTGGATATGACAAGTCTCTTTTCTCATTTGACTGCTAATCCAGCTGCAGTCTTACCACCTGTTCTGCTCAAATTAAAAAGGCCTTGGCTTTACCTCTGCCCCTTGATAAAGAGGGAAAATGGTTAGATCTTCAGGGCAAAAGGATGTCTTTCTAGTAACCTAGCCTTTAGAATATTCAATTATCTGCACTATATGCAGAAATTTACTTTACACTGTTCATACAATTAGGATGATTCTGCTGCATCCTTGCCTGCAGAACAAAAGTCTCATATGAATTATTTTTTTCTTAATTTGATTCAGGTTTTCAAACATGCTTTGAGTGGTGTGCTTCCATGAGAAGATACAGCCTCGAACAATGCTGCTGCTTCTGTTGTATTAAGACGGTATGCTCTCATACATAATCAAAACTTCTCTGATGATTTTTTATAAGCTGAAATTTTCAATGCAGCTTTTAAGTTCTGAATTGATGTTTGAACTCTGTTACACTTATTCTCAAACAGTGGGATAAGAGAGGCAAATTAATGCATGATGTTTGTTGGATGTTTCATGTACCCAAGTTTTCCCTAAAGAAGGCATCTTCATTCAAGAGGTAAAACAAACAAAAAAGTTGCCAAACAAAAGTCAGGGATCCAAAACAAAATGGCAGGAGTATAATTCTTTGAAATCAATTGAGGAGTTCCTTTCTGAAAAAGAATCATCCCCCTGCAAAGGAATAACTAGGCCGAGTCACAGATCACCTCTACTAAACTCCTGCCCTTCCATCTCTTTCTCCTTCATGCAGGCTGTCTCAGCCTTGCAGCCTGGCCAAAAGTAGTCTCAAATAAAAGGGTTCTGAGCATAATTTGAAGAACTTACACTTGGTACTGAATAGAAATTCTTCCCCTTTCAGAGGAATATCCCCACGCCCTCCTGAACATACAGAGCTGTTTCCCCCGAGTTCTTCATCACATGATAGAAGCAGGGGTCATAGAACCAGTGTTGGCAGTACAAAAAGGTAATGGATTTTAATCCAGGATCTGTTAGGTACTACAACAGGAATACTCCAGTAGACCCATCCTAGATTTGTCCTTTCCTAAACACCATTGTAAAAGTTCTGAAATTCAAAATACTCACCTTCAGTCGGTTCCTAGTGTTGCTTCCAGACCACTTTTTCATGATCACTATAGATCTCAAAAACACTTGTTATGTGCCTGTTGGTCCCAGTTTCAGAAAATTTCTGAGATTTGCCATATTTGGTTTACATTCTCAGTTTTCTGCATTACCCTTTGGGCTAGTAACTGCACCTTGAGTATTTACAAAGTGACGTCAGTGGTTGCATGTTGCAGAACCCCAGATACTCATGTTTTCCTTATTTAGAAGACGCTAATTTCTGCAGATTCTGTATCCAGGTACTTGGAGCCATTAGACAAGGTCACATCTCTCTTTTTCTACCTGGCCTTCAAACTGAACCTTCAAAAGTCCTTACTCACACACACTCAAAATTTTTTCCTGAGGTGTTTGATAGACATAGTAAAAAGGATGGTCTTCCTGCCAGAAGTCAAAGTTCTGACATATCAGAGCGTTTTCTAGGGTGATGTTTCTCTTCCAGGCATGGCCCCAGCAAGAGAATTCCTACAAATTCAAAAACTCTAGGCCTCATGGCATCAGTGATCCTCATGATATCACTAGCCAGACTCCATGAAAAAAATGGTACTTAAAGAATTGTTGGACCCAATATCTTTATCCCTTTAATTTCCAGGTACCAATACTGGGAATTGTGAAACAAGAGTTTTAGAGGTGGAGATAGCAACTGTCTGAATTCAGGGCTTCCTTTCTCTCATCAGACTGAAGTCCAATCTGTTCAGACATACTCTTCAGATTTTGCATGGGGAGCAGTGTCCATGGGAGTTCAAGTTCAAGGCTTGTGGGGACCCTCACGACATGCCAAAGGAAATAAATGTAAAAGAGATGTTAGCAGTAATTCATGTCTTAAGTTCTTCTGGGTCTTCCTGTAGTGGGTACAGACAGCAGTTGTGTGATGTGGTATCTGAATAAGCAAGGTGGTACATGGTCATACCATATGTGCCAGTTGGCAGTGATGGCCTGGGAGATGGATTTACAGTATTCTCTGACTCTTCAGGCCTCATGCATTCTGTCAGAGAAAAACACAGTTGCAGATTTAGCAAATCCTGGATAGACCCTTATGAGTTCTTCCAGGACTTGATCCAGATGTATGGGACACCTTAAGTAGATCTGCTTGTCTCCTTTCAAAACAGGCAGCTGGAAAAATTCTGTTCAAGACATCCTTACAGCCTTCTCTAAAGACAGATGCTGTATCATTTTCAAGGTTGGAAATGTTCCTATATGTTTTTCTACCATTTTGAGTGATTCCCAAGGTACTTCTAAAGATTCAGAAAGAAATACCAACGATCATGGGCCTGGCTAAAGTTGTTTTTCCCTTTTAATATAATTGGCCATGGACAATTATAAGCTTCCTTACAAACTGGATTTACTCTCACAGCATTGGAGGCAATGGAGATACACCCCATCTTAGGGTAATTGCAACTGACAGCCTGGGGTGATTTTGATACCTTTTAGGCACTTGTTCCATGAGGATATGTAGCAGGTATTTAAGGAGGCAAGAAAACCTGCAACTAGAAAAGCTTACTTTTACAGGCTGAAGAGGTTTTCTAAGTAGTGTCTAGCAAATAATAGAGGTCCCAAAAAGGTTTTAACCCCTCTGGTTTTGAAATATTTGTCTGAGCTGCATAGAGATAGTTTGTCATATGTTCCTATCAACGTGCATCTTGCAGCTATCTCAGCTTGTCTTTCCATGGATTTCCCTCTTCTATTTTTGTAGTCAGTTTATAGAAAGATGTTGCACATGAGACCCACTCAGAAGCAAATTCCTACTTGTCCCTGGGATCTCAACTTTCTTTTTCAAAATTGAGCCTCTTTTTGAACCTGCCTCTCGAGCTGATTTATGATTCATTACATAGAAGGCTGTTTTACTTCTTGCTCTGAAATATGCAAGGCAAGTCTCTGAGCTGTAAGCTCATATGGTGAGCCAACTCTATAAGATTTTTAAAAGGTCAATGTTGTGTCATGCACTAATCTATTTTTCCTGTATAAAGTTGTTTCTAAATTTACCTTGAATCAAACCAACAATCTGAGTGTTCTATCCTAATCCAAAAAAACATGGGAGGAAAAAAGCTATATAATTTGGATGTATGCAGACAGTTCAGGTACTACCTTGATAGAAAAGCTGATAGTTTGCCCTTTCTTAGCCCCCATATAGGAAACAATCTCTGAGCAAACCATTGCATGATGGATATCCATTGCTATTGTTTTCTGTTACTCCAACCATAGTAAATCTCTTCCAGGTAAGGTTAAGTTTCACTCGCCTAGGGTCTTTGCATCTTTGATGGCATATTGGAAAGGGATGGACTCTAGAAGCATTCTAGAGGCAACAACTTGGTCCTCTGCTCATACCTTCACAGTGTACTACAAATTACATCCCTTTTCAAGATCTAGAGCAGGCTTTGCTAGGACTATTATCCAGGGGCTCATAGAGCTTTATTTGTCAGAATCTACCCAATATGTCACTGAGGCAGTGGAAATGATAAACATAGTACAGTTGCATAACTCATACTTACCTATAACAATAGATGTCCAAATTCCTCACTGCCTCAGTGGAAGCACCTGTGGCAATGTCCGCTATTGCCAGCTATGCCGGGAGAATTAGGGCAGTGGATGTGTAAAATATGCCAGCACATATGTTATTTGAATATCAAACTGATTTTTACAGATGCTTGTGTTGAAAATGTATCAGCATTGAGTCCTGCTAGACAGAGGAAGAAATATACATGTATTATTGTAACTTCTGAAATGTATATATTGTAACAAAGGATATTGGAAGAGAAGGGGTTAATCACAGTCCAGCTGCAGCTAACTTTGAAAAATAGTTTGAAATGAAATTACCTGGCTTAGACCATAAAGATTGTATCTTACAGTTCTCAATGCAGCCAGAGACAAAAAGTCTGTACTAGGAAACTTTATATATTGTCTTTGGGGTAAACTAATTGCTACTTTAAAAGAGTGGAAGTGTTTTATGACTTCCAGAAGTTGCAACAGATCTTAACAAAGCTGTATGTGTATATATTATTGGAATATATGTGCTAAATCCTGGCAGTTTCTAGCAATAGGGTGTAGCATGGGAACCAAACGTCAGATGACCAGATGTGATGTCATTCTGTAATCTAAGACAAAAATGATGTTTTAATACCAGATGAGAGAAAAGTCTCATAGCAATCTGTTTTTGTAAACTGACAAAGAAGGACCTCTCACCTACTTCATCTTGCCTTACTCTAGTAAGTGAACTGGAGAATAATAATTCTTTAGATCAGTCAGGAAAATATAGTGAGATTAGTTAAGTACTGTTTTTCTGCATCTCTGTGAATCTATGTATCTGTGTTATTTTAATATTTCATGTGACTGAAACTCTGGTGTTTATTGTAAACAGACATTTAGTATTTTCATGTTCTTTTATTATTATTAAATATATTTAAACTTTTCATTGTGGCTGGTCCTATGGGTGGCCACAGTGGTGCAGTGATTAGCGTTGTCACCTCACAGCAAGAGGTTCTCCGGTTCGATCCTCAGCTGGGGTGCCTTCTGTGTGGAGTCTGCATGTCCTCCCTGTGGTCGCGTGGGTTTCATCCAGGTGCTCCGGTTTCCTCCCACATCCCAAAGACATGCTGTAGGTGGATTGGACAGTCCAAATTGGCTCTAGGTGTGTGTGTGTGTGTGTGTGCATGTGTCTGCCTTCCGTGGAAGGTTGGGCACTGGGCTGGCAACTCGACACCGTAAAACTCCATCGCCAATCATGAGTGGATAGGTGATCCACTGTGGTGACCCCTAACCGGGAAAAGCCGAAAGAAGAAGGAGAAGATTGTGGCTGGTCCTTTAGAGAATATTTTAACCTTTGAGAGTACTCATATCTATTTGGTGACTCTGTGATTACTCCTGAAAGCCTTACTGCATTGGCCAAATACTATCATTTGTATTAATATTAATTTCAGTATAATTGGGTATCCTTGCAAGAGTCTTAGAGTAGCTGGCTTTGGAGTGTATGGTGGATATCTAACTACCTTATAGTTTGGGTAGAAGGGGGCATAGCTAGTAAATCTCTGCCAGCCTTTTCTAGGAGTGTGTGTGTGTGTGTGTGTGTGCTTCATGGAGCAAGGCCAATAAGCACGTATTTTCACAGAGAGATTAGTGGATTATTTGGCTTAGACACTCTGTTGAGGACTCAACTCTAAGAATACTGTTCGCTCATTTGGGTATAGGCTGTACTGTATCCCGTTCCTTCCAAGCCCTGGAAGACACCATCTGAAACAGTGGGTCTGCCGGGGAGACACACAGGTAGTAGATGGGCCAGACCTGAAATCCTCCCACAACACTGATTCCTCTGTGGAAGGGTTTTGTGCTGTCCAACCACCCTGCTGGTGCAGAATTGTTAAAATGTCTGCAAAGGAGTGATTAACATGTGGGGACTTTGAGGACCCTTCTCCTTCCTCAACACTGATTCCTCTGTGGAAGGGTTTTGGGCTGTCCAACCACCCTGCTGGTGCAGAATTGTTAAAATGTCTGCAAAGGAGTGATTGTCATGTGGGGACTTTGAGGACCCTTCTTCTTCCTCAAACTCTGTGCTCATGGTAACTAATTCTGTAGGGGAATCAATGTGTCTCCTTTTACACAGTCTCTTCTGGGTACCTTCTCGGTGGGATGCTCCAGGGAGGTATTGGAAGATCCCTAGGATTCTGCTGTGATGATAGTGTAGACGGTTTGGGGAACGGCTCTCCACAAGACAGACAGGAGGCCTCTGGCACCAAACCAGAATGAGGAGGGGGAGATACTGAGGCAGAAAGTGCTGAATGTCCACTACTTCAAAAGCTGAAGGGCTCATAACCACTGAAAGCTATCCCCCCCAGAGCCAAAGACACCAGAAATGACACCTCAGGAGAGCCCCCTGCTTTGAAGGGGGAGTCAGAGCCAAGCTGTCGAAAGCCAAAGCTCCAAGGGGGAGCAAAGGCTCCAAAAGCTTTGGAGTCAATGACTCCTCAGGAACCAACCTCAATGCTGCGGCTCTAAGACATGCTGAGAACCAAAGCCAAAGGAGCAGAGGAGGTTGGGGAAATAGTCTGAGGTAAAGAGGAAATCTCTATCAGCTTTGGCACCTTGGCACTGGAGAGAAATAACACTGAAGACTCCAAAACTGAAGGGCAGATCGGAGAAGGAGCCAATGTTCAGAAAGGTGAAACCCTCATAGATCCAGATATGGAATGAGTGGACACAAGTCTCATCTGAATCTAGGCCTCAAGGAACTGTCTAATCAGCCTGCTGATGTCCTTAGGGGATAGGCTCTGGGAAGACCTGGAAGATGCTGATGCTGGGGGTCTCAAAGATCTCCTGGAGGAGCAAGATCAGGACCTATGAATATACCTGTCTGAGCCAGACTGGGTGCTGACACTGTCGGAGCTGATGAAGGACCACTCGGCTCAGAGACAACAGAGGGTGACCGGGGTGGAGGGGAAGAAGTCAGAACTGATCTTGGCGCTGACAGAGTCTGTTTTTCGACAATTTTGGAGCCTCCTTAGGAGGCTCTGAGGAAGACCAGTTAGGAGAGTAAAGCCTGCCCTCATGGGTCTCCTTAGGCCTTTTAGGAGGGGGGGTTGAGCCCCTGAAATGAATAAGACCCCTGAGGTGGAGGAAGGAGGAAGCAACCCTTTAAGAACCAGCTTGCTCATTCTGTCTGCCAGAGCCCGGGGGTGGAAAGCCTGACAAATGGAGCAAGGGGCCTTGTGAGTACTGGTAGTAAAAGGTGAAGGCTGCCAGACTAGTCAGATAGAATTTTGCAGATAATTTTGTCATTTGTAAATATGAATGTAAACTACAGGCTTGTTGTCTTAAATGTAAAGAAATACTGTGACATGTGAAACTGGAAATAAATGTGACAACAGTGCACTCTACTGACCAAAGTAAAGCATGTGGTGACCCTTTGAAGTAGCATTTGTGCCAAAAAGTCTAGATGAAGAAAGTCTTTATATTGTTTTAACCAAGAGTTAAATTGCTATATTTAAACATGCAAATGTATTTTTATTGATCTGTTCCTGACCAGCTGCAAGATAACAAAAAGGAGATGTTAAGAATGTAAATGCAGTTAATGTGTAGCCTGGGAACACCAGGAAAGTGTAAAAAGATGATGTAATGTTTATGAGAACTGCAATAGGAATTTAAACAGAGAGAATCAGAAGGCATTAAGCATTTTTGCCTGGATCATCCAACTCACAACACTGCCTCTTGCTCACATGTAAGTTATCTTAGACTTGTTTTCTTGTAGAGATATCTAGAACTATAAAGTTTAGACTGTGTTTTTCTGTGATGTCAGAACTGTACTACTGATTTATTTTAAGTATTTCTGTGTGATTTCTGAACTTTTGACTAGCACTGACTGTGTAGTAGAAAGTATTGTCTTGTGGTATTAATTATTTATTATTAAATATTTTAAAACCTTTTAACTGTGGCTGGTTTGTGTAGAGATAAGTTAAGCTCTAGAGTACATTGCATGTATATAAGGATCCTGTACCAAGTCACTCTAATAAGTCTTGAGACTGTTTAGTCACATCTACCAATTGGATAATAATATTGCACAGTAATAATTGGACACCCTTTTAAGGGCCTTTGGGTATCTCATAAATATTAGCTGGGTGGTGGCAAGTGGTACTATCATATAGTCTGGGTAAAAGGGGCACAGCTGGAGAACCTGTGCCAGCCTTCCCCAGTAGTGTCTGTGTGGTTGTATAAACCTATCTCAAAGTGTGTGTGTTAGCTACTTGGGCAGACACACAAAGCACTGGTTGGACAGAGAGGGTGCTGGAGATTTTTAGCTTGTTCAGCTAGGCTGAGATCTGGATCCTATAGCTGTGCCAGTGGGGAGTGTTACTGGGGATCTAGAGAGCAAGGAAGTGACCAGCCCTGGACTGACTGTGATCTCTGTGTGCTCTTAAGGGAACTTGCACTTTACTGTGTGCATTTGTTATCCTTTCCTCATATATGAGACACCCTCTCTGGTGTTAGTGGTGAGGATTTAGGCTCCTTGATTGCTGGGCCAGGGCACGGGTGTCACAAGCCTCAAGATGAGTAGGCAGTAAGCAATAAACACACTCCCTGTGGGCATCAGATAGAGGAATCTTCCACTCACAGAAAGTGCATTTTTTAAAACCCTGAGGTATCTATTTAGACATAGCAAAAGGAAAGAAGCCCCCTTCTTTTTTTTTTTTTAATAGAAAAAGGGAGATAAAAAGGGAGGAAACTGAACACAAAAACTCCTGATTAATGGAAAGAACAGGGGGGAAAGACTAGAGTTTTAAAACTACAAGTTATATTTAAACTAAGACAAAGATAACAAGAGAAAAACAAAAGGAAAAGGTAAGTAAGAGACTAAGAAATTGAGTTAAAGCACTCACAGCCCTTAGAATTTTGGTGGATGTCACAGCCACAGGAACGTGTTGTTGATACGAAGTGGGGCAAATGAGATCTGAGGTACATTGGGGGAGTGAGGCATTGTGGATATAGGGGAGGAGCTCAAGTCAGGAAGGTCTAGTGGAAAAAGTGGATGGTTGGTTCCGAGGATTGGAACTGAGACCCATAGGTTAATGAAATGAAGAGGGCATCAGAATCAAATCTCGAAGAGTGTATGTGTCACCTACTTCGAGCAGGGACATGAAGCACTGGTTTTACAGAGAGACTGGTGAAAGACTTGGCTTGGGCACTTGGCAGAGGACTCAAATCTCTATAGGTGTGCCAGTGGGGAGTTTTACTGGGGATCTGGAGAGCGAGAGAGGGAAAACCTGGTCCCAGACTGTGTGTGTTCCCTATGTTCTCTTAAGGGAGATTGTGCTTGTTGCAGAGAGCTGCATCTGGAAATACTGGGTGTATCCATTTTTGTTCCAAGTGAATGTCCTTCTCCAGTGTCAGTGGTGAGGATTCAGGCTTCTTGATTACTGGTACAGAGAGGGAACATCACCGCACCCACCCACCATCCCCCAGATTGTGCATAGTTGAGGTGGGTTTGAACCTCTTTGTTTCATAGGTGTAGGCTACAACCCCAGGGGACTGTTTTCCAGAGGCAAGAATTAAACCCTGCACCTTGTGTATGTAAGATAAATGCCTTAGCCATTATGCCACCTCCCAACCTCAGTTGTTGGATTTCTTTTTTATATCTTGTGATTGGCTGCAAAGTTTTCTTGCTAGATGATTATCGCTTCATGTGACTTTCCTATCCTCCTTTATGGAAGCAAAAAAGCCTGAACACTCACTCCCTGTCACAGCTGAAGGCTTCCCTCTCAGGATATGCTCAGCCAATCTGCTGTCACAGGAAGGGGGAGGTCTGAGCTTTTGAAAGCTGGACATAGGTAGATAGCCCAAAATGCCATATAGCCATCTGCTGTTACGGGTAAATATGACTTTGGTAACTGTACCTTACTTGCAATGAAAGGAGTAATGTTTTGTGGGGACATTTGCTCAGTAAACATTTGTGCCTGACTTTTAATTAGAATGTGGCTACAGGTACATAACTCATCCACACAAACAGCATGCTATATGGCCAAAGTGGGGACATGGTTTATGGATTTGGAAAGGCCACACAGGGACAACAAGGCTGCTAATTCAACTTTTTAACATGCCTAAAGAGCAATGCCATAAAAACACAGAAAGCAGACGCATACTGCCAACTCTGGAACTACTGCTGAGAAATTCACCTGTGAGCTGATGTTCTCTGTTTAAGTTTTGGGGGTTTCTAATACCATGACTGGAATGGACGCCATTCCTAAGTCAGGGTACAATCACAGTTCATAAAATTAGTATTGTTTTTTTTTGATATTATCCAAGAATTCTTTTCTCAGCACCTGCAATGTGCTCAGAGTTACCTTTTCTAGTAATTCATACAGGGGTACATGTATTAGTAGCATATCTAAGTACAACTGTAAATTATTTTTTATTAGACCCATTGCTTCTACTACTTCTACTACTACTATTGGAACTGTCTATGGAATGTGTGATTTTTTTTTTAATTTTTAAGTGCAGCTTTTCTCCCCCAGGCTTCTGCTGAAAATGGACTCTTGTGACCCAGTCAGACTTTCTCAGTAAATAAATAAATAAAAATCTTTCTTACACAGTGCTCTTGTTTCTGCCTGCATTCCTGATATTTTGTGATTTTGTCTCTCTCTGTACATAAGCCACTGTAATCAGTGGGTCTAGCAGTTTCAATGTTCAATGTTACTTTTGTCTTTTTTTCATTGGCTACTTCATCTGGTTTTCTTGCATCTATTTTTTTAATTGTTGGTAATAGGTGATCCCATGTTATATACACTTCATCATTCTCTATAATGCTTTGTGGTTCTTGTTTACAATACAGCTACTTCTATATTGTAGTGTTTGCAATCCCCACTGTAACAGTCTTGCCATATTATTGTGCCTTTCAGTATATAGGCCCTCTGCAATGAGGGTATCACACCCAGGTACAAGATGTGGGGCCGTTCCCAGTTCTTTTTTTTACAGAACCTGTATTTGTCTGTTTCTTCCACCTTTACAATGGATTTTAGAAACCAAAGTGTATGTAGTCCACTATCATGGGGTGCCATTGTTAACCTTTCATCCTTTGGATTCATTTCAGAGGATCATACGAGATTACTAGGATATCGACCTTGAGGTCATTTTAAGCATAGCTGTTTCAAGCCAATGTAATACCATAAAGGTACTAATCAATACCCAAGATTGCATTTAGTGATGACTGTCCATCTCCAGAAGGGTTGTGGGCACTATCCCTGGTAAGAATTTACGGTGCCCCACCCACTCATCCAGGTTCCTCTTGAACAGAGTCATAGAGCCGCTCTGTTTCACATGAATTGGTAGCCTGTTCCAAAGAAGTGGCAGTTGCTGGTAGATAAATCTGTCCTTCCAGCATGTCCTATTTAAGTCACAGGCCATATTTAAGTCCCTGGAATGGGTAACCCTAGACACCCATTTGATTTATGGATATGCAGTAAGTTCATTAGGTTTGGGTCTTGGGTTGCTCTGTAGGCCAGGTATAAGTCTCCTCTAAGAAGTGTATATGATACAGGGTATAGTGACAGGGATTTTAGTCAGTCTGTCCAAGGCACATGCTGGAGGTCCTTGATCTTCTTTGTTAGAAACCTCTGAGGTCTCTCTAATTGATGTAGGTGCTTAATACGGTACATACCAAATGGGGCATTATACTCAATTATGGGCCATATAAGTGCCGGGTATAGGGGGGTTTTAACTTCTTTTGCTTTCAAGGCGATGCCTTTACTAATCAAGTGGGCTTCTTGGAAAGCTCTTCTTACAATGGTACACACTTAGTGGTTGAAGTTAAGGTCACAGTCAACCTGTGATCCCAGGCCCTTTGCCACTTCCTGGGTACTTAGGGTATTGTTATTGATTTGATAGTGTGAAGTGACATTGTTTGTGCCGGAGGGAATGGTGATGTATTTCTTTGCATTCAGTTTGAGACCATGACTAATGCACCAGTCATTGGTCAGTGTGGCACCATCCTGGAGTATACTGACATAATCTGGGGATTAAGTGATTGCACCTAGTTTGCAGTCATCTGCAAACTTGATCAGCCACAACCCTTATGTTTTGATCTGAACTTCTGAGAAGTATAAACCAAACAGTAGGGGGCCCATCACTGACCCCAGTGGCACCCTGCTGGTAACAGGTCTGCTGTTTGATATGCAGTCACCCACTTTGATAGTGTGTGTCCAGTTTGTGAGCCAGTTGACAACTCATCTTACACTGAAGGAGTTTACATTCAGTTTGCTAAGTTTATTGGTAATACCCGAATGTGGGATTGTGTTGAAAGCCTTTGCCAAGTCGAGGTTTGCTATGTGCACAGATTTGCCCTCATCAATGGCCTTGGTCACACTTTCAAAGAAATCCACCAGATTTAACAGGCAGGATCTGTCCTTCACAAAGCCGAATTGGGTAGGATCCTGGGTTTGGAGGTCACCTATGTCTTTATTTATGAGGTTCATAATGATACATTCCACGGCCTTACAGATGAGGCTGGTTAGGCTTATGGGTCTGTAATTCCTTGGGTCTGTTGCTAGGTCACCTTTGTGGAGGGGAATAACGGTAGCTGTTTTCCATTCCGCAAGAACAAAGCTTGTGGTTAGACTATGATTGAAAAGGGCACTTGGTGGTAAAGCTAGTTTATGTCTTAGCCTGTTTAGAAGACAGCCTGGGATGTCATCTGGTCCCATAGAGGCCATATTCTTTGCCTTGGACAAGGCTTTGAGGACCTGTTGGGTGTGGGAGGAAGTTTGGGGGAGGGTTTGTTGTAAGTTAGAAGGGGATAAGGGAGTGGAATTTTTGTCAAACCTATCCTCTAGCAGGTTCGCTATCTCTGTGGGGTCAGTGTGTGTGATACCGTTGGCTACCGTTTCTGCACATGCTTGGGTCTTACTGTTTAGGTTATGTACATATCTGTAAAAGGCCTTATGGTTATCCTTGGGAATACTTGCTAGGTTTCTCTCAAAGGAGCTCTTGGAGGATTTGACAAGTTGTCTTATTTGCCTGTTAAGGCTGAGGAGGGTTCTTCTCCATTGTTGAGTTTTTGTCTTTGTTTACTTGGACAGCAAAGTTTTGCATGTATTGTAGTTTGTTGATGGTGGAAGTCCAGTATGGTAGCTTGATTTTACTTGTAGCTCTGGCTTTGATTCTTTCTGGTACAGTCACATTTATACACTTGTGCAAGTGATTGTACAGGGCTTTAGTATAAGCTTTGGAGTAGTTACCACTTTCAGCTTTGGGTGAGGCTTGGAATGCATTTATATCTTCTCCTAGGAGGGTATATTTTGCCTTGGTGAAGTTTTTTAGTCTGATTTCACCATCCTTGAGTTCTGGTGTTAGTGTTAGTTCTCCTCTCCTTAACCATTCATGCATCAGATGTTGGTCAACATGAAGTTGCTTCAAGAGATCTCTGTATTTACCACTATATTTATGGATTTTCCACATTTTTTTTCTTCCCATCTGATCCTTTTCTTTATATTCTTTCTCCTTTTTTTCAGCACATTCTCCTACCGGTTTGATTTCTCTTCCCACCGGACAATGAAATGTTTCTGCTAAACTAAGCAACCATGTTATTTTAGACTTTTTCTCATCATGCTTTAATACTTTCACTATGTTTGGATCTGATGATCTGATATGAATGCAGTCCCACAATTGCAGATGTTTACATGTAATCAATTTCAAGGAGCCCCATACCTCCTTCAGAGCAAGGAATATACAATCTTGGTCTACAGTGATTTTTCTTTATCATTTGAAAAACATGAACCATTTTTCTTGTTTTCATATCTAACTGATCTAATAATTTTTGTGGCTAGTCGATCAGCTCAAACTAAGTTAAACAGGAACAGCAAATTAATGTTAGCACTTGAAATTTATTTCTAGATGTCAAGACAGTTTTTAATGTTTTAGTCTTACGAATATTGAGTTTTATTCACATTTGTTCATGATTTATTGTTGATCCTTCATCTGTTCCCAGAAATGTGTACACTCCCTTCTGCTCAAGTTCCTTTATATCACATTCTTGTCCCAGGTTGATATTTTCATGGAGTTGCAGCTTTCCTGTTTTAAATGTTGTTTTTGCACTTTTATCAAGTCCAAATGGCATTCATATATCATCTGAGAAAAATTTAACCATTTGTAGTTGTACTTTTAACTTTTCATCTGATGAACTATACAGTTTTAAGTCATCCACAAAAAGTAGATGAGAAATCTTTAAACAAGGGCGGTTTCTGGTAACTCAGTTATAACGATAGCCTAATCAGTTAAGTAAACAGCTTAATGGGTTAAGGGCAAGACAAAATAGCACCCAATGACAAAGAATCACCCTAGAATATCCTCCTTTGAATTTCTATCCCTGGGATAACAATTTGCCCTTTGTCATGGCTCAACTGCAAAGTGCTTTGCCACAGTTTCATGGTCACTGTAATGCATAGTGTTTCTTGTACATCTGTAAGCATTCCTTTATTCACAAATGTGGGATTCTGTCAAATGCATTTTTGTAATCTATCTATGCCATACCTAAATTCTTCTTTTTTACAATTCTGTATTATGGCTTTATTTAGCCACAAATGATGCTTTGTTCTATATGACTTTCTTTTCTTACCCTTTTGTTCTATTACCATAATTGAGTTTTTTTTCTGAATGACTAAACTGCCTGCATCAATTTCAGTGTATAGCTTGCATATTGTTGAAAGGCAAGTTGCTTCTGTATAGTTCTTATTCTGGCTTGCGGATTCACACTTAAGCAGAAGTGTTGTTTTTCCTGTTGTTCACTATGTTGGGGTCAGTTCAGGATGCACATACAAGTAATTCTTACTCAGGGCTAGATCTTTGTGTAAAGATGTTAATGCTTTTAGTCCGAATTTACATACTGTGGGTCTGGGATCTTCCAGTTAGGAGCTTTTCTTAATTTTGTCTCAATTTCTCTGGCTGTGATTTCATCCCATTTCACATCCACTACATTAGAGACTTCTATCTATTCAGCATGTTTGATATGTTCAACAGGTTCTTCATAAATACGTCTCCAAAAAGTGTCTATTTCTTCTTTTTTGGTAGTGTTTCTATACCTTTTGCTTTGTTTCCGAATTCTCTATACAATATGTTTGGGTTATCAGCGAACTGCTTATTTTGTACTTTTCCTTCATATTTATCTGCATACCTTCTACATTTTTTTCCCCGCCTGCACTGATATTTTTAATTTATTGTTAGCAATGGTATCTGAGAAATCTTGGTCTGTTTGGATACTCTGCACTGCTTTTTCCAAGTGATGCCATGCTGATACTTTACTTACTTTGTTGCTCTGCATTTTTGTGGTAGCACTTTATCCATTATTAGTTTAGCTGTATAGTAATATATTCTATTTATTTCTGTTATATCACATGAATTTCACTTAATAGTCCTAATCACTGTGATCATGTGTTTTACCAGTCTTCTAACATTATGGGACTTATTTACTTTCTGTAATATATTGCTTTCATCTATCTTAATATGTCTATCCATCTCTATTAAATCAAGCAGGTCTTCCCTTAAATCATTTCCTTCAGGATTGAGAGCATCTTCTTTGCTCTCTTTTTCTTGTAAGTATTCTATAGAAGGTTCTAGAACACCTTCCTCTGCCATATCTTCATCACATGACCTCTGCTTTATCTGCTGCTCCTTCATATGGGAACCCGTTAGTCCATCACTGTGCAACATTACCTGGGTCAGATGAAGCTTTGACAATACACTATTTCATCCAAGCACTCAATGTGCCAAAATATACTTCAACAAAATATGTTAGAGAAGTCTGTTGCCAAAGTGCTAGTTTGTTTTATGTGATTAAGGAAGAATTTTATTTTGTTTTTTAGTGCTAAATATGCTTTTTATAAAATACCTGTGTCAGAATTGCCACTGTTTCCTGCTTCTTCCCTTTCTGTTCTACTTCAGCTGGACTTTGTACCAGTCCCATACAGAAGGCTCCAGAGCATCATCATATGTCAAATCTTTTTCAGATGCCTTCCGCTTCACTTGCTGTTCCTTAATCTGGGGACCCATTGTTCCATCATGCTGTAATATTGTCTGTGTTCGATTTTCTATGTTAAATCTTTCACTTCACAGATAATACACAACTTCTTTTTCTATTTGTTTAACTTCTACCTTACTAATTCTCTTTTCTGCATTCCCATTTTTTTTTAAATTTTTTTGTATTGTGAAATTTTCCATATCAAGATGGCTCTGCATGTCTTTCTCTTTAAATATATTTGGAACTGCTTTTTTGTATTGATTAGTTTGACTTTTCCCTTGCATAAATACCGCACCACACTAGATATGTTTCTTTCCCATGTCGATGCTGCTTTTTTTATACCTTTCAAAAGTTTCAGGGTTCTGTTCTTTTATATTTTTGCACTTCCTCTGTCATTTATTTTTTAGAGGTGATCCAAACTTTTTTCGTCTATGTAATGTTTTTCATGGATCTCTTTTATTAATGAATCACAGTGTTTATTTGTAGCTTTTAATACTTTCTGGGCTTGCATAATTACAACAACACATCATTTCTTCCTTATCCTCAACAGTCTGCTTTGTCATCCCCATGTCTCTTTCTTTGGCCTGTCAGTTTTTGTGGACTACTTCCTTCTGCCACATGGGGCCATCCTCTCTGATGCAAAGAATGAGATGATACTCCAGGCTGTAAATCTCCATGGATAATGGCTCTTTGGTCTGATGCACCTGACCACACATAGCAAAACCACACCTGGGATTATAATGTGGCAGATATCAATGCAGTTGATGGCCATAACCAGAGTTATGGCATGTTGTACAGTTGGGCAAAAGATGGGGGCCATCAAATATACCACATCTCACAGAGAGAGATGCATTCCTGGCTTCTGTCAAAGGGAGTGGTACCTCAACAGAGTCCCATAGTGGTGATGCAGACTTTTGAATTAGAGCTGGACCAGCCACAGAGACAGTCAACTGGAGATATCCCAGGTATGTAGACCTACATGTACATGTACAAGTACATGTAAATCTTCTGCACCCCTAAGTCACTATCAGATTTAGTAACACTGTCTGATTTATGGTATACACGTACATCAGGGGTTCACTCTGCATCGCATTTGCATAAGGAATGAAATTAAAGTATTTCTTGTTAGCATGGTGATATTTGTAAAACTAAGTTATATCTGAAGTTCTGGTGCAGGGTCATATTTACACAGGATATTTTGTGCTTTGGAGTATGTACAGGTGATTCTTTAGCCATCAGCAGCAGTGTGGACACTCATGACTGACAACGGAGAATCTGCAGGATCTAATAGTAATGGCAAGGATAAGCTGACCCAGTCAGGGAAGAGAAAGTATGTGTGTTGGACACAAAGCATGCTAACACTACATCCCCAGCACAGACCATGGTCACAGTCTCTCTGCCTGCAGATACCCAGTCTACCCACACCTCAGAGGAAGAACAGGTTAACCGGGGCACCATTAATCATGGAAGTGTACTAGCTGCCATTATTTTCATAAGTTCACCTCTGGAATTTATTTTCATAAGTTCACCTCTGGAATTTATTTTGATAAGTTCACCTCAGGAGCTTATTTTCATAAGTTGTGGACCTATCACATAGAGGTGCTTTGTCCTCAAACTGCTTCTTTTCTAGTTCCCGTTATACAGATGTCAGAATCTGCCCCTTGCACCCGTGGGCAGAAAGGTCCACACATGGAAGAGGTATAATTATGCTCATTTGGAGACATGGTTTCCACCCTCTCCTGAGGTTGCTGTGTCAGTCAGCACAACCCAGTGTATGTGCAGGACCATCATGTAGGCAAAGGCTAGTCCACCACAGCCATGGTGGAGACTGTAAGGGTGAAGCAGGGTGTGTATGTCATGAGTTATGGGATTGCATGTCCCATATGTGTGATTGGATCAATTCAGTCACACACACTCTGGAACATGCAGCGTCTTCTGTGACTCACTTGTCAGAGGTGAGGGGCTGTCCATGTAACCAGTCTAGAGATACATACACAAATGGTACCCATCATGGCCATAGATGACCAAGAAGCTGCTCCTACAGTGCTAGCACTTCCATGGCGACATCTGTTGTGGAGGTGTCCACACCTAGGAGAGGAGGTCCAATGGTGGTTTCATCATCTCATTACCTCTTCTCTTAGCAGACATCACTAATAGTCACACAACACACCAGTATCTAGCAAGGATCATGGTACCTCCTGCACAACTCCTACAAAAGCCAGCTCTCATGGATGGAGACATGCACTGGATGCCCATGCCATGACATGGCCCTTTATGGTAGAACAAGCCTCAGTGCTACAGCTTCTATAAAGACTGTGCCTAGCTAACGTATGCTCACATGACTACAGTTCTATTAAATCGCACACTTCTGCTAACACTGGCCCTTTTCAAAGAGTTTTATGCTAAATAACTTCTCACAAAACTGACAGGACCCACAAAAGCACATTTTACTTTCATAATCCTCAGCACTCACACACTTGTGAAAAACATCCAGTCCTGTGCTGTCTTCCCCACTTGTGCAAATGGTGAGAACTGTGTCCTGGCCTTTGTACATCGTTACCTGCCTTCCTGTGTCTAATAGGCAGTATGGTTAGCCTGTGCATGGGTAAGTACAACCTGGTGTTGGTTTTGTGTACATAATTTTTGCTGCATTGTATCTGCTTTACTTTTGTTTATGTGAAAGATGCTTCCTCTTTACCTGTGCCATGGCATACTATGGCCACCTCTGTCTAGCGTAATCATCCTCTGCTGCTGTCCCGATTCCTCATGCAAGCACCCACCCTGCTGTAATTTCCTGCAAACTACAGAGAGGCGATTTATGCTTGCCATGCAAGACATCCATGGATCCCACCCTGATGGACCTTTTGCATATCTGCAAAATGAACAGCACCAGAGTTGCTAGATCTAAGAATTTAAACTTTGCCTGCAACTTAAATATGACACATTGGGGTGGGGACAAGTACATATATCAGAGAATCTCCATTCTCTGGAATAGGCTTCCCATCCATATGAAGCAGAGCCCTTTCCTAACCCTATTCATGTGGAGCCTAGACCAGTGGATGGGAAATCGGAAGTTCACCCTTGGTGTGACACATATTTCTCTGATGGACAGAAACAGCTGTTAAATCATGCCCTAATTAACATGCACCCTTAAAATTACGTGTAAGGCACAATAGCTCTTAGGATACATTTGGGTTGCATGCCTAGGCTTATAAAGGCCCCACTGGTTGTTAACCTAGTATATGCCTATGAACAGCTTCCTAAGTATGTTATTGCGTAATACTGCACACACTAACAGTACTTTTTACATGTGCCAGGACACCACCAGATTAATCCAGATATTGTCTTTAGCAACCCAAACACACAATACTGTTTCTTGTTCGCGATTTGACACAATTGTACCCACAGTCTGTTTGAATTTGTAGATTTCTTATGGGTGTCATAAGACAGGGTTTCAGGGCTTGTCCTGCATCACCCACAAGATGGCCCTGTGGGACATCAGCCCTTGAAGACCATTGATACAGGCCACCTTGTGGGTACACTCTATGGCCTCCAGGAAAATGAGCTATATCATAGAAATCCTGCATGGTGTTGACTTTGTCCTCTGGAGTATGTGGGAACCACATATGCTCTACCACATGCCAAAGCATAGCATTGAGAAACTAATGCAGTGTTCTTGATGCATATACCAATGATACCCCACTGTTTCCCCAGTATGTCACTGAAAGGCCCCTATAGGTAATATATGTAAAAGCACACATACTCCATACCTTAGTAACCAAAGGGATGGCTACTCCATGACTCCAATGAGGCTGCAGATGAGAATGACACATGTCCACAATTTCTTGGATAATGTCCCTATCTACGTGACACTAGTCCACAATATCTGTGCTGACTCCATGAAGTGTTAAGCAAAGTCTGATGAACTGGTGCCTCTGGATTGTGACCGATGAGTACAGAAGTGACAATAAGAGCCTCTTGCAGATGCACATTTACTAATGCAGTGGCAATCACTAACATTCTTTAGCAATTTCCTTAATATGAATGCATGCATTTGGTTTAGTTCAAGTACACTCTGGGGACAGCCTTGTTGCGTGGCATTTATACATTTCTGAATTGTTCCTTCATTTTATTTTGCCTCATTAGCATGCACAGAGATGCTTATTTTAATAATGTTGCTCTTTACCATGCTGCTATTTACTGCTCTCGACTGCTCTGCTTGGCCTGCCTGCACTGGGGAGTCTATTTTTCTGAATTGCTCACACGCGGCACCTGGCTGCTCGTCATGTAAATTTACTTATCATGATGTGGAAAAGATTACTAAATTCCAGCGATTGTTTGCCCAGTCCACATGCAAACATTTCATCGACTTTGTATGATAGCAGTGTTTTATTCCATTCAAAGTCCTTATTTTTCAAAATACTTTTCAAAAATGGCATCCTGTTTTGTAAACAGATACTGGCCTTTCACCAACAATTTTAAAGACATCCACATTATTTCTAAAACATTCCAGTTTGTTAATTTTTTTGTCTGATAGCAAGGTAATCTAAAGTAAAAAACAAAAAAATTCACACAATGACTTCCAAAGGACTCTTGCAGAATGAATGTCATAAAAGACCATGTTAGCAAAATTAGTAGCTAAAATTGGGTGACATCTGACCCCACAATTTAATTTCACTTCATTAATGCTATGAAGGTTAAATTATAATCTTATTTAATAAATTACTTCATTAAAAATAAACTTCTTTACAAAACATAGTAGTAGTTAGTCTTGAGGATGCTCTTTGTTGTGAATGTTGTAGTACTAGTTCTTGGGTCTTCCTGCTATGCAAAAACCCACAACTGGCACAATTTCCAGAGTCTTTGTGTCATCCCTAGAGGATAGATGTCCAACCAATTGGATATCGGGGTATAAGAAGGGCATCCATCTGTTCCATCTTCAGTTCTTTCTAGCCATGCAGTCTGATGTGCTCCACTTGTGTTAAATGCGCTCTCAGTCCATCTGTCACCTTGTGTTTCCAGAGATCCTCTCCTCCTTCCTAGACAGATAAGTACATAATTACTCGAAGGGAACTCTGCATAAAGATTTTCACTCATTTTTTCTGTTCTGCTTGGAACTTCAGCACATCTCTAACTGTTTTGATTGTGCAAAATTCCCTGGGAAAACTCTCAAACATAGGTCCAAGGTACTTGCTGCCCATATCGAGTCATCTTCTTCGGCCTCCACTTTGACATCACAATCTACTATTACCACAAGGCATCCACAGACTCTGGTGTTCACTAACATCATTCCAAAAAAATGGTCAAATAAAAAAGTCAAGGACCATGACATTTCTGAAAAAGCTGCAACTAACACTTAAGTCATCTGACCTAGATGAGGTTCATTTACAGTCCTCTGGTCTGGCATTTTCTAGGCCTGAAGCCTCTGGCACAATCCCTCAGGATGCTGCCATGGCTTCTGACCTGCTTTCAAATGCCAGCACAGTTCATAAGTTGGTTGAGTTTAAGGTCACTCCACAGACCTCAGCTTCCGATTTCTGCACTGTCTATCGGGTGAGACTCTCTATCTTTCTTAACCTTTGGAGTCACAACAGAAGTTGCAGTCAGATGACTACATCCTTTGGTCACCCCTGTAAAACATACAATTAAACTGAAGCAAATCACTTCATTTGCTTCACTACTACCTCCAAAGATGTTTATTCAGACTGAAGCCCAAGACCTCCTTAAAATAGTGCGGGAGTTTATGGCTTTCATGAAATCTAGAGAACCATCTCACTCTTCCACCTCCGAGGCCTCTTCATCTAAAAGGAACAGGGAAGTAGATTTTTCAGGAAGAGGAGTATTCTTGTATCTCTGAGGATGAGGAGGAATTGTCTTATTCTGGATACTTACCATCTCAAACTTGCACAGACTCATATGACACACTCTTATCCACCTCCCCTAGGACCTTTCCTTTGGCGATACCCTACATAAAATGAGAGAGGCTTTCAGCTGGAAAGTAAGCAGTTCTCCCAGACTTAGACCCACTATAGGGAACTCCTAAGTCTACCTTTACCCAGACTACCCACTATACCGGAAGTGTGTATTGTATTAGATGATGTCTTTCAAAGACATATCTCTACACCCTGTTCAGAGGAAACCAGACTGGTTTTACAGAGTGAGGGAGACTCATAAACACCTCTATAAAAATCTGAAGGCAGATCCTTCTATTGTCTCAACTGATTTTACTAAAGGTGTATATAAAGGGCCAACAAGACATTCCCTGCCTAATGACAGGGAAAGCAGATTACTATTCAGATTTGTGAAAAAGCCTATGCCGCTGTCACCCTTGCAATGAGAGCTTTAAATTGTCAGTTCCACTTAACTAAGTACCTTGAATCTGTTTAAGACAAAATGTTAGCTATGATAGATTCTGTTGTGGACAGCCAGAGAAGCTTTAAACTCTTCAGATAATCCTTAAAATGTGGCTAGGATACCTTTGATGCTTCTTACAGAGAAGCTGCTACAGGTTCTGTCATACACAGACATGCAAGGCTCAAGACACAGCCCAGTCAGATCAGGTACAAGCCGAACTACTAGATGTGCCTTTGGACAAGGATTTCCCTTTTGGTCTGCCAGCTGAACAATTTTTTTTCAGAAACTGGACAGAAATGGCAAGTAAATTAAAAGTGTGACTTTTAACTTTTTTCGACTCCAAGGTACAGTAGGAACTACCCTTCAAAACCTTGGTCTTTCCTAGCTTGATATGACAAGGAATGGCCTCCTCACTGTAAAAAAAGAAAACAGTCTGCGAGATGGCAAACAGAACAATCTCAAGAGTGGGGGAGGGGGCAAAAAACCCGTCCAGCACAGAGAGCAACTGTGACTATGTTCTACGCCTCCCTCCCTTACCCTTTCCTGTCCCACCCAGACCTCTAGCAGGAAGATTTTCCTACTTCCTAAATCAGTGGAAATCAGTTGCCAGGGTCCAGTATGTTCTATGTATCAAAGAGAAGAGGTACTATAGTCAATTAAGAGAAATTCCACCCTTCTTGGGCATTCCAAAACCATCAAATTAGCAAAAAACTCTCTTACCACCTCTTCTTGGGAAACTACTTCACCAGGAATCCATCTAGCCTGTCCCTTCAGAACAAGAGGGAAAAGGCTTCTACTCAAGGATTTTTCTAGTCCCAAGAAAATAGGACACTTGGATACCCATCTTGTTTTACCCTAAATCAACAAAAAATGTCAGTGTCCCTTAAACAAAGATACTCTTCCTGGGAACCATCACAGACTTGGTTCAACAGAAATCCTTGCTTCCAGAAGACAAGACTGAGAACTTGGCAGGCTACCTGACCCATCTACTTCCAAAGCAACTCATCACTGCAAGAGAATTCCTGAGGATACTGAGGTACATGGCATCATGCATCCTTATGATTCCATTTGCAAAGTCACACATGAGGAAACTACAATGGGCTCTAAAAATATCTGGGAGCAGCACTTCCATCCCCTGGAAATCTTATTGCCCCTCCTTCCATGCCTGAAAAGAGAACTCCTATGGTGAAAGAACACCATGCAAAAGAACCCAGGAGCAAACTTTACTCTGCTAGAAGCAGACAAGACTAACACTACAGACAGCTCATACATAGATTGGGGAGCTCATACATAGATTGGGGAGCTCATACATACATTTGGGAGCTCATACATACATTGGGGAGCTCATACATAGATTGGGGAGCTCATACATAGATTGGGGAGCTCACTTACTTCTCTTGAAGGTATAGAGAATTTGGTCTCCACAACAAAAATTTGCATATAAACCAAAATGAATTACTAGCTGTTTACCTGGCCATAAAAACCTTTAAACAAAACTTAGGCCCACGGACATTGCAAATCTGGTGAAGCAATACCACAGTTATGTAGTCCATAACAAGGGGGAACTTTGGACATTGCAAATCTGGTGAAGCAATACCACAGTTATGTAGTCCATAAACAAGGGGGAGCTTTGTTCAGTGCCTTGTTCAGCCTTGCCAGGAAAATTTGGATCCTGGCTCAAGAGATAGGGTTAACCCTCACAACCTGTTGTATTCCAGGCCAGAGCAATACCCTAGCAGACTTTCTAAGCAGGGACTTTCTAGACCCAGATGAATGGATGTTAAAAAGAGAGCTCTTCTTGGATATGACTATGCAGTGGGGGATCCTCTCAACAGACCTGTTCACCTCATTCCACTACAAGCAACTGCTGCTGCAGTACCCAGCAGAAAGGAACTTAGAAGATAGATGCATTCTTCTTCACATGGCCAGACTGGTTCCTATATGCATACCAGTCCTTGTACGTGATTACCAGGGTACCAACAAAAATCAGAGAGGACAGACATAGCATGATCCAAGTGGCCCTCTTCTGGCCAAGACAGCACTGGTTCACCCTCCTCCTGATGCTCAGCAAGAGGAGATTCCACACCCTACTACAGGAGATCTTCTCAGCCAGGTCAAGCGGTCCATCTTCCAGCCTGACCTAGCCACCCTCATATTAACCACCTAGTAGATTGGGTTTTGACATCTAGGATGGCATCTTATCACAAGGAAGTACTTTCTATTATACAGGAAGCAAGAAAGCCCAATATCAGGAAATCAGACATGGCAAACTGGAAAAGATTTTCCACCTGGTGTCACAGCAGTTGCACTGATCCTACTTAAGCAGACAGCAGTCTTGCAGTACCTATCAGACGTGTTTACACTAGGCCTTTCCTATTCAGTCATTAAAGTACACACGTCTGCAATTTCAGCTTGCCTGAACAGTTCTCCACCTATCTTCTCATACCCACACGTGAATCTTTTTCTGAAAGGGTGATCCATTTGAGACTACCCAGAAGGAAACCAATTCCACCTGAGGATTTATATTATGCCTCCCTTTAAACCTGAAGCCACAACCTCTCTAAAGATACTCACCTGGAAGACCACCTGCCTTATAACTGCATCTTCAACTAGGAGAGTTTCTGAGCTACAAGCTATCATGTGTGACCCTCAGAACAAACTCAACCTTTATGCTTTAAGTTGTATCAGAATTTACTTTGAATCAGGCTACTACCTAGTGGTCTTTTACCCAAATCCACAGAACTGGGCATATCAAGTTCTTCATACCCTGGATGTGCATAGGTAGATCAGGTACTATCTAGACAGGACAAAAACCCTAATAGAGGCGAGAAAATCAGTTGTTGGCTTTCACAGAAGATAAACAGGGAAAACCTGTCTCCAAACAACCATCTCTAAATGGGTAGCTAGCTGCATTAAATTCTGCTACTCATACCATGGAAAGGATTTACCTGGGCATGTTAAAGCCCACTTCATCAGATATGGGGCAACTACCACTGCTTTCCTCATAGGAGCTCCCACAAAAGCCATCTAGAAGCAGCCACATGGAAGTCATTGCACACCTTCACAAGACATTATAACCTAGGCAATGCCTCCGGAGCTGGAGAAGGTTTAGCTTCTGCTGTGCTGTAAAATCTTATTGCCTAAGGTCCTACAGATGAACCACCCCTAATTTGTAGCTTTGGAATTCCTCCCAACAATCGGTACTGCAACTTTGATTAAGAACAGAGTACAGTTGTATCCTGTTTACCATAATTGTAGATGTTTAAGTAGATTACCGTTGCAGTACATACTCCCACCCTCCAACCCCTCTTTCTGATGACTGGAGCTCTCTGCAGATAGTTCTCTCATCTCCATCCTTTTCTCTCTGCCTCCTATGATTTTCCTCATCTTCACTCAAATTCAGACAAATTGGGAGGTAGTGCTGTCCTCCACATCAGACTGCTTGATGTCCTTCCATGTCACTGTTACAGTAGTCCTTATGTAAGGGAACTCCTGCTAAGGATAGCAATGTCCTGCCAGTATATCAAAACTTTAGTATTTACAGGTACCATATGTCATACATATGCTCCCCACGCAAGGCGTATGGCATAAAGGTGACAGACACACACACTTCAGAACTTCTTTGCTGCCAGTGCAAATGCCATTATTGAACATTGGTCTGAACAGCTTACTTCTGTGCTGGTCACCAAGCCATTTTTCAGATAAGTGCCCTTTTGGGGTTCTTTCTTATCTTTATCTTTTATTTTTAGTGTTGCTGGTTTCATGTCATCCAGAAAGGGAAAATGTCAATGTGGGAGGCAGATTCCCCATATAGATTGTCACCACCAATGTCTCTTCTGTGTGGGTGCTTCCCATGACCAAATGCAGTATTCTACCTGCCAAGCATTTGTCTGCAAGACCCTACATAGTCACCTCTCCTAGTTGTTCTTGAAACCTAAAGGCTAAAAAACTCATGTCTGATACAGCTGCTATCCAGCTTCTCACAGATGTCTCTCTCAAGGCTAGTGAAAGCCTGGAGGATCATCTGGTCATTGATTTGGATTCTCCTGCCATGACCCCATGGGAGGCCGGCATGGATCTGACTTCTCACATGTCCTTGGGGGCTTTCCAAACATCTGCTCTAGATATTGAAGGGGAACCTTGGCTGACTATATCCAGGGACTGATGGGGATTCTGCAGAACTTAGTGGGGCAGGGGATCCCTTCTAGACTTAGTGAGTGTTGATAAGGGTCCAGCCCTCCTAGGGTTTTTTATGCAGATGTCCTAAAAAAAAAACAAGCACATTTCCCCTGCAGTTAAGGATTTTCAATGAGAATGGCTGGATTTTACTCAGAGAGTTGTTTAACACTTTAATGGCTTTAAAGCCTCCTCAAGGGGTATCTGTACCTGCCCCTCGCAGGTGTTCCACTCCTCTTAAAAGACCTAGGGAACTGGAATCCTCTGAGGATCAGGATTCAGGAGAATAGTTGTTAGCCTGCTCTTCACAGAACCCTTCACCCTTGGACTGTGGTTCCGAGAAAGAGGATTCTATTAGTCCATATTCCCCTTTAGAGGAACTCTTGTTTGGGGGACACTGTTTCTTGTATGATGAAATTCTTTTAAGTGGGATTCTTCTTAGGTTTCTGATATCAAGAAAAGGTATTATGAGCTCCTTCAGATGGAGTCTCCCAAGCCTTCTAACGTTCCTGCTGTTTTTTGCTGCCCTCCTGGATACATTTTCAGCAGCTTCTATAGCCCCTGATTCTCAGCCCCCAACTCTTAAGAAACCTGATAGATTTTACAAAGATGCCTCATTGTAAATTTCTGTAAAAGTGACTTTCTGCTGATCCTTCTGTGGTGTCTGTGTTCTCTGACAAACCATCCAAGCTGTTGCCCTCTACTAAGCTGTGTCCTTCAGATAAGGATAGTAGGGCCATGGAGAGGCTGGGTAAAAAGGTCTATACTGCTTCAACCCTGTCTTTTAGGGCTATTAATTACACAACTCATATGACCAAGTATGTTTTATTCCTCCTTTATCAATTTTCTCAGGCAATTTCTGGTTTTCCTGACTTTGAGAGGAAGGCTTCGGCCCTTTCCTTGTTGGTTTCTACCTGTCAAGTTGCCTGCCACTCTATTAAATGCAGTTATGATGCACCTGATGCTTCTTCCAGGGCTGCTGCATTTGGTTCTGTTATGAGGTGTTACTCTTGGCTTTGTCTTCAGGCTTTGCCTGATGACATTAAGGCCAAATCATTGGATGTGCCTTTAGATAATCAAAAATATTTTGGGTACTGCTGCTGAAGAACCTTTTAAATCTCTTCAGGATAAGGGCAAAGCCTTGCAGGAGTTGAAACATATTTTTGTTTCTCCTATTCCAAAGTTTGAGATAGTCTCGCTGTCTGCCCAAGGGTAAAAAGGGTTCTACATGTGTATCTCCTGCTAAATCTACACAGACTCCTGTTTCCCAGAAACCACCTTTTCAGGACAAGCCAGGTTCTGTCTGACAATCTGCTTCACTTTTCCCCTTGGCCAGGTTCTCTTGTCCCTTCATCTTTCCCTGTACCTTCCAAATTGGTTAAGGAATATAACAGACTCTTGAGATCTGTCAGTTATCCACCAGGGTATTGCATGGCTTGAAATATCTTCCTCCCTTTCTGGGCATCCCTCAACCTCCTTGAGAACAGATCCCTCTCTTTCCAAAGGTGCTTCATTCTTTCTTTTTTTTCAGTCTTCCTTTTAGTACTTTTTTTTTTAAACACCATTATTGAATTATCACTTGTAAATTAGGCAAATTTATATAAAAGTAAGTGGGTGGCATGATTCCAGGGAATCTTCTTGGGCTAGGCGTATATAGACTCCAGGGCCGTTAACCTAGTACACACCTGTGAACCTATGAACTGTATTAATACATTCACATTTACAAACATTATACATCGCATACATTTCTATATGTAATATAACTTAAGCAACATTACATACATTATTAAATTCCTGCCCTTTTTTAAAAAAAACAAGAAACTTTTTTATTAAACCATCCCTTACAGAATAAGCAAGCATACATTTATATAAATGAACACAAACTGCACAATCCTAGTTGCAAGCATTTTACATCAGAAACCATGCTGGCACACTCCCAGTTGCAATTATACATCACTTACAATATACCCAACCATTTTCAGTCAAACATTATATAGCTCATTTAAGTCCTGCCTTCTTTTAAACCTCATTACTTCTCTGTATGTATTGTTCCCACAGTTCCAATTTTTTCCTATGTAGTTTGCTCCTACCCTCTTCTAAAAATCTCAGTTCCAGTTGTTTTATCTGTTACTATATTAACTACTTCTACTACAGTTGGTTTAGATTTTGATTTACATTTTCTAGTAATTGATTTTTTGGCAGCCACCATAATTAGGCACAACAAGGCGCCTTACCATGTCTGGGCAATTCTGATTCTGTATCACAGCTCAGAAAAATCTTCTCCTTCATCACACCAATCTGCCCTCCCAGCATCTCTGACAGTGCATTCCACTGGGAATCCTTAAAGTCTGCCAACTTACTGAACTCCCAGAAAATATGTTCCCAATTACATCTTTCTTCCCCTTCACACCTCCAACATTTGCTGTCTCCCTGAGAAAAAATTCTCTGGAGTCTACTTGGGGTATAAAAATATCTATGTAAATATTTCCAAGCAAAAATCTTAAATCTTCTAGATTTTGTTGTATATTTTGGTGACATACATATATCCTCCCATTGTTTCTTTGTGAATTGCTTATCGAATCTCTCTGCCCAATCCTTTTTAATATCATCTGATTGATTCTTATAGTTGTCGTAAAATATTTTATATTCTCTGCTAATTATTCCTTTTTTAATGACAGCTTCTGTTCTAGATTCTACTATAAACTCTACTAGTGCTGGTCTTTTGTTTAGGACCCCCGTATTTCTTTTTCTTTCATTATATTCTGATATCAATTCTTGATCGGAAAGGCAATCTCTAACCTGCAATCCAAATCATTTTTTGTTATCTTCCCATTCTATCATCTTTCCCTCATTAGTTATTTACTCCCAATACATTGGTTCCTTTGCCATTTTCTCCAATACATTTCAGCCCCTTATAGCCTACTGTCTATATCCCTAATTACAGTCATTCTTTCTTGACCAAGGGCACCATTCAAGCTGTGCCTTCTGCCCAGGAAGGGAAGGGTTTTTATTCCAGAATGTTTCTGGTTCCCAGGAAGGAGGGCACATGGACATCAATTTAGGACCTTTGTCAGTTCAACACATTTCTCAAGGTACTTTCAGATGTTGTCTCTTCAATCTTTATTTTCCCTTCTTCTTCCCCAGACCTTTGTGGCCTCTCAAGATCACAAGGACGACTATCTTTATATGCCTATCCATTCCCTTTTCAGGAAATGTTTGCATTTCTGTGTTTCTTCCTTGCATTTTTAGTTGTCTTGGCATCTCTATTTCCCCAAGGGAATTCACCAAATGCCTTACTGCTGGCATTGCTTTTTGCAGGAGACACTTCAGATATTTCCTTATCTGGACGATCTTCTCATTTAAGCATCATCTCCTGAAGCTCTGCTTCAGGATCTCCAGTTTGTTATTTCCCCACTGCAGAGCCTGGGGTTCACAGTAAACTTTCAAAAATCAGTCTTGACTCCTTTTCAGGATCATGTTTTCCTTGGTTGCAGGATCTAGACGATTCCCATACTGGTATCTCTGCCTTCCCCAAGGCCCTGTCTCTGATTGCCTTTTTCCAGTCTTTTCTTACTCTGGATTTAGTCATGGCCAGAGACTTTCTCAGGGTCCTTGAGTTTATAGTTTCCAACATTCCTATGCTGCATCTGGCCAAGCTATATATGAAAAAGCTTCAGTGGTACCTCAAGTCAGTGTGGCTTCAACATTTGCACCCCCTGGACTTCCTAGCTCCCTTCCTTCCTTGTTTCAAGTTTGAGCTTCAATGGTGGATTCATCAGCTTTCTGTCAACCCACAGGGCATCCTTCACAGTCTCCAGTCCTGGCTCAAGACCTCTTTAGAGATGCCTCAGACAGGGGTTGGGAGCTTCATTTGGTTCCTTCAAGGTTCAGGGTCTCTGGCCTCTTCATCAGAAGGTGGACCACATCAACATCAATATCCCACCTTGGGCCCCATGACAACACCCCCTTTCACAGGAGATTGGTTAACTGTCCTTCCACCTGATCCGTCCCAGTTTCCATCCCTTTATCTAGCCAGGCACATAGCTATCTAGCCCTCTTTGCACTAACTTTACCACCTAGAACCTGAAGAGAGGAAGAATCTGAACAGAAGAGCCCTGACTTCACCACCTAGAACCCGGAGAGAGGAAAAAATCTAAACAGAAGAGCCCTCAGTAACTCTTAGACTTAGGAAGAAGCTTGACAGTGAAAACTCAGACTGGAGTGTCTTAAACTATTCTCTGGGACCAAGAGCATTCCACCTCTCACTACAGCTACCCCATAGCAACCAGGGCTAGATACTGTTACCACTGGGTCTGCATTTAACAAAATTTCTATAATCTGCAGTACAATGAAAATTGTTGTTCCAGAGCAGCACTTCCAACTGTTATATTCTTTATACCATAGGCACAATTTGCCCATGCTCAAAGAAGATCTGAGATGCTTATGTTTTTTAAAAGTGTTTGTATACACTGCAGTTCACCACTTGCTGGATTTGTATACCATGGGCACAGTAAGCCCACACAAAAGGGTCTGAGGTCTCACACTTTACTCACTTTTTACTTTTTTCCTCCTACTTGTGCACATCCATGAACTCTGCAAAAAAATGAGCATGTGACTTGTTATCCACTGTATGGTATTTCTCTGGATGCATGTTCTGTTCAAAAATGGGAATCACCTAGTCTAGCTTTAAGTGACTACCTTCCCTGCATATAAAAAGGTCTGTCCTTATCAACAGGAAGAAGAACGGAGATTGATCACATTAATTATATATATATATATATATATATATATATATATATATATATATATATATGGTTTACTAGCAAAATTGCAAACGGAGATGCTCGCAGATGTTCAAATTTCCAGTTTGCATTAATACAAACTCAAAGTACTGTACAGAGATCGTGGTACAGTGCAGTTTGGGAAATTCATCCCTCTCCTCACTGTAGTGCGATCTCGGAGTTGGAATATGTGATGTGAGGTATAGGAGTTTCATTTACCTGAGCTCCTATATGGGCATCACATAATCTGTTCGGTGACAATGTCTAATCTGCTGATTTCGTTTAGCTGAATCGACATTGTTCAGTGTTATACATTTTGACTTTTGGGGGGGGGGTTCGGCATTTCGAATGGAATTTATTTTTCCATTCGTCATTTTGATAGTAAACCATTTTAGATATATATATGTATATATATATATATATATATATATATATATATATATATATATATATGTATATGGATCTACTTTCTGCACTTTCACTGAAGTATAGTCGCCGGATCGGCTAACCCAAAAGAAAACGCACAAAAAAAAACATCTTTTGCAGAAGGACAAGCCCCTCTGGCATCCCCCACCACCCCTTCTTTAATATTTTCACTCTGAGATGGCACTACAGTGGGAAAAGGGAATATTCCCTTATCCCCACTATACCACAATCTCAGTACTAGTTTGCTTAGTTGTACATCAACACTAAACATTGATGTACAACTAAGATTACATGCAAACTGTGTGTTTTTATTTCTTCTTCTTTTTGTTTTTTTTTTCTTATTTTTATCTTCACACGAAAGTGCATTTTCGACAAAATGCACTTTCGCGGAAGTACACTCACAAATTTACGATGATGAACCCTGTAAAAGTGGGCACAGCCTCTTATTTTTATATACGATAGACTGAAAAAAGTTCTGTAATAACACTTTCATACTTGGCTCCAAGAAATGTGAGCCACACTGATGCAGGCATAGCCTCTCATCTTACATGTGCTACACAGCAGACTAATAAAGTCTGATGATAGCCTCGTAAAAGCAGCCATTTTCAATTATCAAAGTATAAACCACTCTATTAGATGGACCTGATGAATCTCTGGCAACACTGTTTTCTTAAATATAGTTCTATAGTTGTATCTCATAGTGTGTGCTATTATCCTTTGTTTGTTAGAAGTTAAAAATAAAAATAAAACCTTTTAATGAAGAATGAGGTTTCACAGGCTGCTGAGCTGGTAAACCCTGACAGGTATTTCAGGAATATTCAAATAAAGGACTAACCTCTAAGCTATGGGATTGCCTCCTTGTTTTCCATCTCCCATATTTTCCTCCAGTCGCTTCCCATGTACCCTCCCACCATTGTCTGTAACTGTCTTTAAATAACTGACCTGTTGACTGTAATGTATTGGAGCAAGATCTACCTGCTTAATTGAATAAGCTACTGAAACCTTCAACAAAGTGTCTCTATTCCTCCCACAGGGAGGGTATCAGAGAAAGAGAGTCTCCTAGATCTGCTAGCTAAAGTGATTTTATCTGGACTAAGCTTTATACTGTGTTTTGTGCTGCCAGGAATTCTGCACAAGATCAGGCAGGACTCTCCCAAAATCTTGATGGTGACTCCCATTTGGTCCAGACAGCATTGGTTCCCACTTCCTTTTCACTTGGTTAGGGGCAATCACCATAAGTTACTTCACCTGGTGGACCTTCTCACACAAGACAAGGGGTTTCTCATCCATCGTCATTTGTCCACTGTTCAGCTAATGCTGTGGGTGATAGGGTTTTAATCCCTTGTAGGCACCTTTTTTTCTGAGGGCGTGCTTTGGGTCCTGCAGGAGGCCAAGAAGCCCACTACCAGGAAGTCATATCCATCCAAATGGAAGAGATTTTCTGTCTGGTGCCTCTTTCACCACCAGGCTCCTCTGCCTGCAGAGGTGAAGACAGATTAGGTCATGGCTATAATTTGGCTCCCAGAAAGCAACAAAGTATAAAGACTTCTCATCACCGATGATTTAAAACTGTATAGCTCATCAGACGAGGAACTTAAAGCACAACTGCAAGTAGTCAAAATGTGTCTATATTAGAAGACCAAATGTTTAGGTGATCGAACACCTAAACATCGATCTTCTAATATCGAAAGTAAAAAATGGCCAAGGGAAATTTTTCCCTGCGTTAAATCAGCCATTCGCTGGAGTTTGCTCTTTCCGTACTGTTGAGTGATCTCGGAGTTGGTATATTTAGTTAGGGGGATTGTGGGGGGTGAAGGCCCCCACTTAATTTAGATGTAAAGTAATGTTTTTTGTGTTGTGGCCGAGGGACATGTTTCCCTGGGACATTTGACATTGTGCGGTTCGATATTAGAAGATCGATGTTTAGGTGTTCGATCACCTAAACAGTCGGTCTTCTAATATAGACTCGTCAAAACTAATATATAATATAATATACTAATATATACTGATATAAGAATGTCATTTGGTCTTGATAAATGTGCAGAAGCAACATTTAAAGCAGGAAAGCTGCAGCACCAAGAAAACATCAGTTTGGGACAAGAATGTTATATAAAAGAACTTGAGCAAGAGGGAGTGTGTAAATATTTGGGTATTGATGAAGGATCAACAATAAAACATGAACAAATGTGAATAAAAGTTAGTAAGGAATATTTTAGAAGACTTACATTAATTCTGAAAACAGAGTTGACATCTAGGAATAAAATTCAAGCTATAAGCCAAGTTGCTCCTCCTGTCCTAACTTACAGTTTTGGAGTGATTGACTGGCCCCAAAAGGTGTTGGAAAGATTACACAGGAAAACAAGAGGGATGCTTCATGCTTATCAAATGATTTATAAAAATCATTGCATACCAAGATTATATATTCCCCGTACCGAAGGAGACATGGGCCTCCAGGAAATTGATTACATGTATAGGTCTGCAATAGTGGGACTGCGTACATATCTGGTGACCTTACATGACCCAAAAATAGTGAAAGTTTTGAAACATGAGGAGAATAAATCTAAAATGACTTCCCTGCCTAGTGTAGCAGACGCATATCGGCGTCAAGCAGGAATGAAAATCCAACCAGAAGTAGATAAAAATCAGGCAGCAACTGAATGTGCCAAAAAACAAAAGAAAATATAAGGTGAAGGATCAGATGAAAAGGTAAGAAAAATGCATAAATATAGTTGCAAGCATAGAAAACTCCTGGAACAGCCTCATGTTGATCAGGATCAAAAGCAGGAATGGTTAAGGAGAGGCAAATTCAAACCAAAACATGAAAGTTTAATACTGGCGGCCCAAGATAGTGGACTATGTACACCTTGGTTTACAAAGTCCTTTGAACATGTGGGAGAAACAGACAAATGTAGGTTTTGTAAAACAGAATTGGAAACAGTTGTACACCTTGTTGCTGGTTGTGACATACTAATGGCAGAAGGACTGTTTACTGAAAGCATAATAATGTGGCAACACTGTTGCACTGGGAATTGTGCAAACATTATATAATTGAAGCAGCTGAAAAACACTAGAAACACGAGCCACAAAGCATCATAGAAAATGATGAAGTCTACATCACATGGGATCACTCATTATCAACAGCTCAAAAGATAGATGTGAGAAAACAAGATATAGTGGTCCATGAAAAGATGACAGAAGTAGAACTGATCATTGAAATCGTTACACGCAGTAACTACAGTGTCTTCTGTACAGAGAGACACAAAGCCATAAATATTAGGATTTGCAGGCAGAAATGAGAGCAATGTGGAAGAAAGATACCCAGATGGTTCCAATAGTAGTAGGAGCAATCGGTCTTCTAAAAAAAAGTCTACAATCATATTTAGATATGTTACCGATGCATGTAACTCTATACGAATTGCAGGAAGAGTCATTACTGGGCACATTGCAGGAGCTGGGAAGAACACATCTGGCTGAAATTGAAGATTGAAACAATACTAATTTGATAAACTTTAATCATACTTTGACTAGGAATAGGGTCTATTCCCATCATGGTATTAAAAACCCAAAAGATTTGGAGAAATTAAAAACAGAGGTTCCTCTGCTTCTTTCATGCTTGTGTGGTCTACTGCATGTTGGATTGGCATATTCTTTACTTAAAGCTCACCTATCAGCAATTTCTGCTCGTCTGCCCTTGAATCCTCTGGCCTCTAGATTTTAGGTCAAACAGTTTCTTAAAGGCATCCTTCATATCAAGCCTCCCAGGAAGCCTATTCTGCCTTCCTGGGACCTAAGTTTTGTTTTTGAAGAATTGACTCAGGCTCCTTTTGATCCTGCTGCTTCAGCTTCCTAACAACATTTTACTTGGAAAACTGTTCTTTTGGCTCTTACTTCAGCCAAGAGGTTTTCTGAAGTTCATGTTCTCATGGCTGTCCCCTCTTTCTTAGTTTTCTACAGGAACAGGGCGTCTCTTCAAACTAATGCTGCTTTTATGCCCAAGGAGGTCAGTGAGTTATCCCTTAATCAGTCTATTAATTTGCCTTCTTTTTTCCTTCTTTGCAGTTTGACAGTAAGGAGGTTCTTCACACCTGGGACTTGTATAGACAAGAAACATAGCTCAGATATTATTTGGGCAAGACTAAAGTTATTCACAAATCTGAGCAGCTTGTTGTCTCTTTTCATCCCGGGTCTTTGGGTTTAGCTGCTTCTAAGAGGTCCATCTCTTCCTGGATTTCTAAAGCTATTTCTTTTTGCTATTCTTTTCATGGCAAATGTCTTTCCTCTTCTGTAAAGGCTCATTCTGTCAGAGCTGTTGCCTCCTCTGGTGCTTTTTTTTTTTAAAGGGCTGGACATCAGTTCCATCCTTGAGGCTAATACTTGGCCTTATGTCCATACCTTCACTAAGAATTATAAGTTGGATGTTATTTCCTGGGCTAGAGATGGCTTTGTCAGAGCTGTCTTATATGGGGTTTCTTGAGGGCTTTTCATTGCCATCCTCATCCCAAGTTTCCTTATTTTTATTTTATTTATTTATTTATTTATTTATATTAATAAATAAATAAAATAAAATAAATAAATAAAAATAAAGTTTCCTCTTGAACATTTGTACTCTCCTTTGTGTCAGGAATACTGCAACAATGATATGGAAGGACATAGTCCAGTTGTGTAAAATTATCCGTTGTGCCAATAAAGAGTGGAGGATTTTACTGGTGTCCTTGCTTTGGTCCAGTTCTTTTGGAGATCAGTTGTGTAAAATCTTACAATAACAGTAGATGTCCTCTTCACTGTTGCAGTATTTGCTCCATCCCTCCCTCCTGCCCCCTCTGCTCTAACCTGTTCTGCTTGCCCTCCTGGCTGGAGCTTCTCTCTTTTCTCCTTCTGGATGCAGAAGTTCCTCCTGATTTCTAGGGATATTCTCTTCCTCCTGGGGCTTTTCAGTTCTGAAATATGTGCTTCCGTACGTCACCTTTATGCCCTGCAACTTGCATGGAAGCATATGTGTGACATATGGCACCTGTAAATGCTGAAGGCTTTGATATACTGGCCAGATGTTGGGCTATTCTTGGCAGGAGTTCCCTTACATAAGAACTACTGCAACAGTCAACAGAATGACATCTACTGTTATGGTAAGATTTTACACAACTGTACTTTCACTGCTGAGAAATACCTGAAGATGGCACCAATGATGGAGGCTATTCTTTTTTTTTTTTTGAATTTTTTTTATTTTATTTTTTTTAAAAAACACACATAACAAACAAAAACACATAAAATTCTCACACCACAAGTTAACAAAGAAAACAAGTATATACAATTGTTCATAGCCCAAATACAACTATTATAAATGCAATGGTATAAAAGTAAATGCAGGATAAATAGAAAGATTACGACAAAGCATTTCAGGTTACTAAATGTGCAAAAAATGAACTCCAAAAGTTTTCAGAATGGTACTTACGATTCCCTTTATAAAAGAGGAATTTCTGAGCCTTTATATGTCTAAAAACTAATTCTTTTAAACCTACCCATGACATTATTGTTTGGTTCTTCCAATGGAGAGAGATATAATATTTAATAAATATGAATATGGAAATCAACACCCTATGTTGTGACTTAGAAATACCAGCTGGAGGTATATGTAGTAGAGCATACTGCCATGAAAGTGTTGATTTCTCATAACCCATCTTTCCCAGGATCACTCTTAGGGCGCACCACAGTCTGTACATACATTTACAACTCCAGAAGATATGGTATATGTCAGCTACATGTTTCTTACAAATTGAGCATGAGGCTGGTGAGTTAGGATGAAATTTATTAATAATTGCTGGGGTTAAATATGCATTATTTACAATCATAAGTTGCGTATAGGCCAGTTTTTTGAAAGGGATATATTTAGAGCTTAACTTAAAAGATTCTTGCATAACTGTAGCGGATATACTCGGGTCCTTATCTACCCAGAACTTGGAAAATACCGGTGAGTTATTAGTTCTTATCGAGATCAAGAGTTTGTAAACATTGGATATCATCTTCTTCTTAAGCAGAAGTAGTTTCAGGATACTTTTAGATGTCTCAATGTCCTCCCTGTTTAGCTCTGGAAATTCCATATAGGGCTTAATTAGATCTAAAATGTGTTTGAGTATTAATGTATATTTGTTAGTTAAATTAAAGGATTGCCTAATTTCAGAGATCTTCAGATGTTTAATTATGAAAAAATCTGCAATACATTTGTCTTTAATAAGGGGAAAGTTGTCTAGATTTAACATTACCACTCAATGTTAAATTCGGATTTAAATGTATGGGTTGGAGAGAGGAGAAAGCGTGAAAAAGCTTCATGGACGTTAATAATTTATGAAATGTCATAACATTAGATTTGAGACCATAAATGATTTTATGCCTTTCTAGATTCTCCTTACTCAAGAAGGGAAGAGCCGATGGATTAAATTTAAGGGATCTGATATAATTAAAATACAGAACTACCCAGGACGGGGACCAAACTTCAGAATTAATTTTATAGTTCGCTATATTCAGAATTCTACTACTCTGAATGATATCATAGTATAATTTGAAGTCAGGCAGAGATATACCTCCTAGGTCCTTTGGAAATATTAGTTTAGAATAGGATATTCTCACAGATTTAGGTGACCAAACAAATTTCGAGAATGTTGAATGCATTTTGTTGAAGAATTTCACCGGAATAATGGAGTTAGTGGCTTTAAAAATATAAAGGAACCTGGGCAGAATGTTCATCTTAATTATAGTTGCCCTCCCCAGAAAAGGAAGCTTAATTTGTGCCCATCTCTTCAGGTCCCCTTGCACCTCTGTCCACAACTGGGAAATGTTTTCCTGATAAGCTAAGGTTTGATCAACTGAAAAAGAGACCCCCAAATAATGAAGATTTTGTTTAATAGGTATCTCTTCAACTGAACAGCTAATAGGATAAGGTGAAGTAATATTTACTGGGAAAATTTGGGATTTTACTTTGTTAACTTTATAATTGGCAAACTTAGAAAAGATACTAATGGAACCCATAATCTTTCTTAAGTCCGAATTTGGTAAAGATAGGTAGATATTTAGATCATCAGCAAACGCCGAAAAAGGAATATTAGTTCTAAAAAGTCTGGGGATAGAGTGATGGCTTTTCTGTTTAATAAGAAGAAATAGGGGTTCTATATACAGATTGAATAATAAAGGAGAGAGGGGGCATCCCTGTCTTGTCCCATTAACTATGAAGATTCTATCAGTTACAGCATTATTTATTTGAAGCATTGTATACGCTTTATAATAGATAGTTTCAATAAGTTTTACAAATGAAGCAGGTATATTAAAAAAGGGTAGGATGGTTAGTAAGAAGTTCCTACTCATCCTATCAAAGGCTTTTGATGCGTCTATCGCTAATGTATATAAAGGGTAATTCGAAAGAGAAGAGAGAGTTATCATAGCTGCTAGAGCTACTGTATGATCGGATGTCTGTCTATTTCCAATAAAACAAGTAAAACCAGCTGCAAAACACAAACTCAAAAGAGAAAACTTGCAGAGAAAACCAGTTTAATAAAAAGCAAAGCTTTCGGGCGTAACCCTTCTTCAATACTAATACATTCAAACACTAAACTCTAGAAGCTTAAATACAGGTCTAAAATCACATGACCAGCAGCCAAATTAAATCATGTGACAGAAAACAAATTATAAATTAAAGGCATATACATATAAATATATTAAAAGATGTGTAGATACACAGTATAAAATATTTACTTTACGATATTACGTAGCTTAACTAACACAGGTTTTAAACTGACAGTGCTATTTAAACCAGGATGAGTGTCAGCAGCTAATCTCAATATCCATTCAAATTCTTTGAGCTCAAGGCGGTTGTTGACATCACCACCTCTTTCATTTGGACATAGAGCATCAATCACTCTAAATTTAAATGTATGTGTTTCACCACAAGTTTTAATATGTTTACATAGTGCATTATTGTCACAATTTCTCCTAATTTCAGAATTATGGTCTATAACACGTTCCTTAAGCTTACGTATTGTTTTTCCCACGTAAAATGAACTGCATGAGATGCAGGTAGCCAAATAAACCACAAAAGTGGTGTTACAAGTAGCTGTAATTTTAAAATTAAATACTTGTCCATTGGCAGGATGAGTGAAAATATCACTACCATTCCCTAAGATGTAAGCACAGGCAACACAGTTAAAACATGGAAAAGTACCAGTTTTAGCGGCCAATTGTGTATAACAGGGTCTATAAAAATCTTTATAACAGAGTAAACTTTTAATCGTCCTCATATTTTTATATGTAAAAAGTGGCTTGGTGCCCAATATAGTTTTTAGTTCATCCAATGCCATCAGAATGGGCCAGTTCCTGTTAATATTTTGTCTAATTGAACTTGACCTACCATTAAAAGTTGTGATAAATCCATGGAAAATCCACCCATGAGACCGATTGTCTCTGGAGGTGGTTGGGTTACTGAACCCATATCAGTTTATTTGCATAGGCAATTAGAAGTTTATTTACCTAAATGTAGTTCTATTCTAAAAGATACTTGTGATTTATTGTCAAAGCTACGGGTATGGTATAATAATGTAAAAACTGATTTAAATACCAAGAAATATTATTTAGTGACGCTTGATATCATGTCCCTTTTCACAGTTATCCCCAATGATGTGGGAATAGAACTACTTAGAGAATTTTTGTCTTCTCAACCTAGTCCTGACCATAGGCTCATTAGTAATATCTGTTGCCTTATGGATGTAGTTCTGAGGAACAATGTGTTTATGTTTAATAATACCTTATTCCTTCAGTTAACAGGCATAGCTATGGGCACATCCGTAGCAAATACTTACGCCAATTTAGTGCTTTACCAATGGGAATGCAATTATTTGTTTAATGCACAAAATCTATTTCTTAGTAACATTAGTTTCTATCAGCGATTTGTAGACGATTGTCTACTAATATGGAATGGTACTTTGGATGATTTGAATATTTTCATTGATTATTTAAATTCTAGTACTAATTTTTTGAAATTTAAAATGGATGTGTCTGATAGCAGCATATGTTTTTTAGATGTCAAACTGCAATTGAATGATGGCATATTAAACACTAGTATTTATAGAAAGGATGTTAGTAATGGAAGATATACACATCACAGTAGTATGCACGCGCCACATGTCTTTAAAGGTGTAGTAAAATCACAATTTATTAGAGCAAGTAGACTGACTACTGATAATACTACATTTGTTTCACAACTTGATATATGGTAGAGGACTTTTTTTCTAGTGGATATGATATGAATTTATTATCCAAGCTTAAATCTGATGTAATGGAAGCTAGGCAGACATCACTTATACCAACTTTTTTGGAAGATAGGTCAAGCCTCACAGATAGTCAGTGTAATAACACCATTACTCAACATGAAATAAGGTATGTCACAACTTTTAATGGTAGGTCAAGTTCATCTTAGGGAATACATCTTAGGGAATGGTAGTGATATTTTCACTCATCCTGCCAATGGACAAGTATTTAATTTTAAAATTACAGCTACTTGTAACACCACTTTTGTGGTTTATTTGGCTACCTGCATCTCATGCAGTTCATTTTACGTGGGAAAAACAATACGTAAGCTTAAGGAACGTGTTATAGACCATAATTCTGAAATTAGGAGAAATTGTGACAATAATGCACTATGTAAACATATTAAAACTTGTGGTGAAACACATACATTTAAATTTAAACTCTTTAAGGGTATCAGCAAGCTCTGCCGAGTTTAAGGGGTCATTAGGAGAGCTATATAGTTTGGAGTATATCTTTTGAAAAATTTTTATAATATCCTGAATTTTATGATAATCCTTATCTTGATACGATACTTGAGAAATATAGTGCGACGCCTTATTTTGGTTTATTAGTCTGGCTAGAAATCTAGAGGGACATTGCGCCCAGTCAGAGTACTTGGCCAACATTTTAACTTCATGAAATGAAAGGTTATCCGCCTGCAGAGATAGATATTCTTTTTGCAACCCAATTACATGGGATTCTATTTCCCTATCATACTTCCATTGTAATTTATTTTCCCATATCGCTATCTTTTTAATCAAGTCAGTTTCCCTTTTGCAGTATAATTTCTTAAAGAATGAAGCTTTGTTAATAAAAGTACCCCTAATCACAGTTTTCGTGGAGGCCCATAATATGTCAGTAGGTACCTCTTGCCTCTTAGCTGATTGAATGAACTGATCTAGGTTGTCCTCTATGATCTCAGTGATCCCTTCCTTTTGAAGAAGCATGGGGTTAAGTTTCCACCACAGTGGTCTATTTTTATTGCTACCCCCTTGCTTATAGTCTAGGAAAAGAGATAGCTTGGAATGGTCGGAAAGGTTTCTATTATCAGTGCGCAATTCAATTTGACAACTAGCGAGGTCTAGTGAGAGAAGGAAGAAATCAATTCTGGACCATCCCTTATGGCAAATGGAAAAGAAAGTATAATTTACCTTTTCAGAGGGACTCTTATGGGATAAGAATGAATCAAACAAATTGAAATCCTCTTTCAGTTCGGCTAATACTGTTACTGCATATTTATTATATTTTGTATTTGGGTTCGACCTATCAGTAAGAGGGTTTTGTACTGAATTCCAGTCCCCACCTATAATATATAGATGGGTGGGGAAAGACGAAAGAATATTATATACATACATATAAAAATTTTGTTGGTTGTAGCATGGGGAATAAATATTCAGCAATAGGATGGGTTTATCAATTTGAGCTAGCTTAAAAATAATGAGACACCATCTGCCCTCCTTATCTGAATCCCACTTAATAATATCAAACAGGAACTTTTTCTTTACTATTATAGCCACACCTGCGCTATTCGAGCTATTTCCAGAATCAGTGATCCTTTTCACCCATGGACGTCTTCTTTCTTGGTCCCACTGATGACTGAGTAAATGTGTCTCCTGGACAAGTAAGATATCTGCTTTTGTTTTATATAGCACGTGCATAAACAATTTCCTCTTTTTCACCAGTTGTAATCCTTTAATATTCCATGAATCAATAAATACCATTCAACTGACTAATAAACAAGGAGGGAAATGTGAGTTATTGCTGTAAAAAATTGAGATTGGAGGCTTGTAGCTTAATATGTATCCCTGAACCTTGAAGAATATTTGTAAATGAATTCGGGCTATAAACATTATAATACAAATCCCTTCCTGCCTACCCACCGAGCTTAAACCTCCCTCCTTAGGCCCAGAAGGAGATGGGATTATTGGGGAGAATAACAAACAATATATTACAAGAGGGAAGGTCATGACGTACCCCCACCCCAATAAGAAAAATAGGCCCCCAATAAGCCCTCTAGACACCCTTGGATCCAGGTCGCCAATCCTCCCAGACAGGGTTAGACACCCGAACCCAGCTCTGCATGTATGAAGTTGTAATGTGACTCAAACGGATCAACTATCTGTCAGAAATAACATTCAAAAAATAACAGTGGAAACTGATAATAATAATAATAAAAATAATAACTTCAGCTTCTATACGGTATCCGTATAACTGAAACAATATGATAAAGCATGTTTGACAAAATCACCGGATTACAGTTTAAATATTTACACCAAATGTTGCTGTCGGCATATTCGTCAGAAGAAAAATTTTGACGCCTTCAAATTTAAAGCACCTGGACATAGGTTTAAGCATTTACAATACACTTGTCAATTAGTATTTATATAACCATCTGCACAATATATGTTTAACAAATGTCTACAAGCACCATAATTAGTTGAAGTATAACTGCTGGAATATAAGATCAAAAAATGTACAATACCAGGTGAAGAATACTACTATCTAATAGTTTACCTACAAGCCCCAGACTTCGGATGCTTGAGATACCAACCAGTATATTAACTAGAACTATAATTAATTACCACAGAGAGGGTAGTGGAATTAAAGAGCGTTATATAAAGCAGAATGCAAATACTGAAAACATCCAACATAAACTACAGCATGACATCCTACTACTAAAAGTACCAAAAGCAAAGTCCCAACAACGTCCTGTTGACACGCAGATCACTCCTCTCACTCCACGAACCTCTTCTTCTACTTTTTACCACATTTCGACTCCATACTGGACCTTACACACATTGCATATTGGAGTAATAGCTTCCTATACTTGCATGCAATCTGCTATTTAAAGGGAGGGATCCCTTTACCATATAGTTATCCTTATTTGGCAGCTTGTTGAAGGGTATTGCCCTTTTAAGAGCAGTAACTCATCTAGGACAACTCATCCAATGTGATGAGCGATACGCGATGATGCAAAAGGTTAGAGGGCGACGTCGCCCAAGAGGCTGATGGGAAATGAAGTTCTCAGCCACCGGACAACCACGCTGCAACAGGCCAGCATCCCGGAGATAAAATGAATTGTTTACCTCACATCCAGCTCACAGAACAGGGATCGAGGCCTCAAAAAGAGGCGGAACGAGGACGGAGCTTCATCGGAACTCACCCAGGACAATACAGTAAGAAAAATCACTTTATCAGCTTTCAGGACATTCTTTAAATAATTTGAGAAACAGTGCTTTGGCATCTTTATTGTTTTTTGCTTCTTGGTTGGAGCCTTGGTAATTAAATACTAGCGTGTTAGGAAACCTCATTTAAAACTTAATGTTGTTTTTTATGAGGTAACCACAGTATGGTGCTAACTTCCTTCTCTCTAGTTTAATCGGGGCTGGTAAATCTGGTGAAAAAGTAATCTTAGAATCCTTCCATGTAACAAATTTTTTAGATCTAGCTGCATATAAAATAGATATGGTGTGTTGGTAGTTTAATATTTTCACATATACATTTCTGGGATGCATGTTAGAGTTAACAGAGACTTGCCTTAATGCTCTATGTGCTCTTTCTATCGTAATCTGAGAAGCCAGCTCTGGATTAGCAAGCAGAATGGAGAGGATTTCACTGATGCTTTCTAATAGAGACTTGTGAGGGATAGTTTCCGGTATTCCCCTTATAACAACGTTATTGCGTCTAGATCTAGCCTCTAGATCTAACAGTTTTTCTTGTATTTCTGCATTTGTAGACCTGCTGGCATCTAGATCTTTTTGTAGTTGTTCAATTTTGATTTCATTATTTGTGACCCTCACTTCAGTATCCGAAAGCCTAGATAGCAATCTGTCCAGAGAATCCCCAAATGTTTTAAACTGTGAGGAAAAGTTTTGTATGGCCTCCTGTATGGGCTGGAGCACTGTTTTTAAATCATCCAAGTTATTTGGGTCATTTTTATTTTTGGAAGTAGCAGAGTTGGCTGAGGATTTAGACATTTCTAGTTGTTGCTGTTGTTGTTGTTTACCAGTTCTGACCCTTTTGGTACTCACTTCTTTCTCCGGAGATGAGATGGTAGAAAATTTTGCTTTAGTGGTTTGTAAGTCCATAGATTCTGATCGCTGAGACATACCAGATATCTTGCCCCTCGGTTGTCAAAGTATTTGATTACTGATATGTTTGTTTCAGAAGGAAGAAGTACCACACAGACACACTGGATTCCTGGAGCACACATAGGCAGGACTGCATAAGGCCCGGACTAATCCAAGGTAATCATTTGATATTTAAAAGAAATCCATGCAATCTGGTCGAGCCCCACACTCAGAATGTTAATCGCCAAACATATATAGATTTATATCCGGATAAAGATGGTTTCTTCACATGATATTAAGTTTGAGAATGATGAATTTTAAGCAGAGCTGAGTTCTTACCCTGTTTACAGGACGGTAGCCATCTTGGAACTGATGGAGGCTATTCTTATATCCTGGCAATCAGTCGTCTAATGTTCCGCAGCTAGAGATGATGCAAAAACTCTGCAAATTGGGCAGAGGCTTCTGCATGGCAGGAAGACCCAAGAATCAGTACTGCTACGCTGATCTACTCAAACATCTACAGTTATGATAAGCAGAACACATCTGTACTTTCTCACTAATTGGCCCTTTACTATATTATTTTTAATGAAAGATTGATGACTGCTTGTAAAATTCAGACTATAGAAAGGTAGGCTTTCTATACAAGCAAGAAATGAATCTTCTTTTTGTAAAGCGCTTTATAATACTGACATTCAAAATGTCCATTTTTTTTTCAAAATCCCACATTGTTGTATATCTTAAAAAGGAACCAAACAAAATTCAGAGCAACAAAAAAATTCTAACAACTCATACACAGAACTTGACCATAAAAAATAAATAATCTCTATAACAAGAATAAAAATATAACATGAATCATCCTTGTCCCACATACTCACTATTAACATTTATGGGAACAGATACACACAGCTACACTTTTTTTTCCTGGTGACAGATTTTTTAAAATAAAAAAATGAAATAATTAATTGTTAAAATAAGTTCTGTAAATATCCATATTACTTCCTACAAGTCTGAACTACTATTATTTGTACGTATTAAAAAGTTTCTAAAACTATCTGTATCTAAATCTTGGGGGAGGGGGTTCTGTGTATATATCTTTTAAAATCAGCAAGTGATATCTGTATCAAAATGCATGTTTTAATTTATTCAGAAACTTCCAAGAATATTTTTAACAAGAACTGGTGTCTTGTGTACTAAAGACTTAAAATTGTCATCCACTAATACTGCCAGTGGCTCAAGTTCTAGAGAACTTCACCAAAATTATCGGTCTAAAAGGCAAGTTTTATATATCCTTATAGGTTTTTGAAATGCAAAAAGAAACATGGATCTGTTAATGACAATAAATAAATCTGCTGAAATTTCTGTTGACCACTACTAAATTCTCCACAGTAAACCAATGATCTACGGGCAGCCATAATGTCTGTACATGTCACTTCTTCACAAAAAAATAGCATCTGACAATAATTTAGTGATATTATTAATATAAATAGAAGAATCCTTTCAAACTAAACTACCTACTTTACCCAATTTAATTTTCTCTTAATTCATGATTACTAGACAAGATTGATAACGCTAACCTTTCTTCCTAATTTAAACTGGAAAAAACCTTACCCAGTTAATTCTGAGTATGCCTTTAATTAGCCTTGCATGCTGTATAAAATGTAGCAGTAATAGGGTGCAGCGAAGGATTAATCACACTCCTGTTCCATTTTTTTTTTTATCTAAACTTGTCTCATTACTGCGATTTAATAACCAATTCAAATTTAATTTCCTAGTAGACATTTAAGTTCAGCTATTGAACTGACTGATGGCACAAAGGGAAAAACATTCATTAGCAAACTATAATTAAACAACCAGGGAAGTTTTAAAGGTATGTAGTTCAAAAATCACAAAGTCAGTATCATCAGCTGTTTCTAAGAAAAGTTTAATTGATTTTGAGATTGTTGGCATATTCCTGTTTGTCTTCTTTGTTGTCCATGATTGCAATTTCAGTAAGTCCCCCCCTGTGCAATACTTCTGTCACAGACTGACATTTGTGCGTCTGATTGGTTGATCTTGCACACTACCCCCTGACACCCTACTGACTAAATATCTCAAGCTTGCTGTTGACGCCATATCTTTTTCTCATCAACAGATCAATACGTGAATCCAGTTTTGCTAAATGCTAGAAACAATCCCATATTCTACACCTTCACAAGGGTGGAAGTTGTAATGAATTGACTAATTTCCTACCAATTACTATTATTTCTCCACTCTATGATCCTTGAAAAATGCATCCATGCCCAATGTCTCCAATTTCTCCCATCCACTAACTAATCTCTCCGCTCCAGCATGCTTCTAGGCCCTCACATAGCAAAGACACCACACTAGTATGATTCATAAAGACCATTTACCACTGGAAAACAGCAATACATTAGTTTCATCATATTCCTTGACCTATCTAAAGCATATAACAGTCTCTCACAATAAACTCCTCCATAAACTTTCAGATATAGGCCTGTCTCCTGTATCTGGTTTACCCTTAATTCTTACACGTCACAAAGTGTCAAATGCTAACAAACAATATCCGTCTTTCTCCCCATACCAATAGAAATCACACAGGGTTCAATTCTATATCTATTTCTGTTTAACATTTTCACTAATGACTCGTCCTTACACTCAGGTGACTCTTCTATCATTCACTACATTGATGATTACTTCATTATTACTTCTTTCAATAAAATTCAAGAGCTGCAATCAAACATCAAACTTTCCTTCTCATCAACAGAAACCTGACTCAAAGACTACAACCTAGTCCTTAATGCCAAAAAAAAAAAACAAACAAACAAAAAAAAAAAAAACAACTTACCTCTTGCTGTTCACCTCCAAGATTATCTTTCATAGGTTCATAGGTATGTATTAGCTGCCCTGATGAGACATTGTGAGCCAAGCTAATTTCCCTATTTGTACTTAAATTAATCTATCCCATTTGATTCTGGATTGGCCTTACCCATCCCCCATATAACACCCTCAAATGCTGCCGTAATAGAAACCCTATCACATACCAAACTATTTAGAATGACAATCAACAAAAACCTAAAATTTGATCTTCATGTTCAAAAAGTGACTAAAACAAAGTCAGAAAGTTGGCATGGTTTACAGTATGCAGAATTAACCCTTCTGTAAATTAACCCTTCTGTAAAGACTTCTACTCGAAATATGTAACATCTATCCTCCTCTTACCCACTTTATATGCAGATAATCAGCCCAACTAACTAAGCTTAAACAGACCTATAATAACATTCCTAAATTTGCTACTAATTCACCCACTCACATCCATCACTGCATTGCAATCATGCAACTTAGCTTACTTGAATACTCCAACTTTTTAAAACGGTCTTAACTGAAACAAGTGCAAAAAATCCTACATATCCCCAAAGTGACTCTCCTCTTTGTACACTCATATCCTCAGAAAAATTCCTATTGCATGTTATACCAACCAGCAATATACATGGCAATGCTGTCTATTCCCACTACTTTTCAAAACAATGGAACTCCCCCACACCATCACTCTGAAATAATAAAAAAAAAATATATCACTTTAAAGCCTTATTAAAATCACATGTACTCTATTCTTTCTTCAAATTTGTATTCCTTTGATTCTTAGACTTTCTAACTTTACCTCTTTTGTTCACTTTTCTTCATTCCACTTTCACTTCCATCTTTTTATTCACTCACCCATAGCATATTGTATCCTTTCTCAACATTAAATAAGCATTTGCTTTCTTTGCCTCATCAAAATGTGTATATATTGTAAATATGACTATTCTTATCTCAGAATTCCATTTATAAATTGTTCTTCACATTCATGTAATTATGGTGAAAATTTCTTAAACGTACCCCCAGCAAAATACATATATCTATTGTAAATATGACTATCATCCTAAAAAATTATCACTACTTTTGCTTTTACAAGTTGTAGTTTTGTACATTAATGTTGCTGTGCGTGTATCTGATTGAAATTCTGTGGAGCTTTTCTCTGTCTGTGCCCCTGCCAAAAAGGAGCTTTTCATTCAGTCAAACTTTAGAGGTCAACAAATATAAGCAAATAAATAAATAAATAAATAAATAAATAAATAAATAGTCTGGAATGTACTGCCATCTAACCTGATCTTTAGGAACATTATGTAGAGAGGGAAGTCACAACTCATGGCCATTGAGTCACATCCTTCTAACAAGCATCATTCTTGTTGAGAGAAGCTACACGTAATTTCTAGCTGCCCTGACTACCTGTTTTTCTTGTTGGAGATTTTGGTCCTTGGCTGAGTGTACTAGTCCTTAAACAGTCCTCCTCCTGACCTTTGAATTTGAGAACCCTGCTATGGAATTACCTGTTTGGATGTCCTACCCGCCACACATGGTATTCTCCAGATCCAACAGGATATATTAACCCAGATTATTGGTGGGACAGTCAGACCATCCATGCCAAGACTTGTGGTTAATTGCCTGCATATCAGACAAGTGACTATGGTGGTACCTAGAACCAAAGGTTCTGAAATGCTTCCTTAAAGAATATAACTTGAGGAGAAAACTGAGCCCATTGTAGACATGAAAATAGGCAGGCAACAGTAATTCTTAAGCTTTTATGGTTAGCACTTTCGTCAAGTAGTATTACACTCAACTTCATCAGACATTAGTTAAAAGAATGGTAGCCATATTTAAAACCAGATTCATAATCACATGTTTAGTCACCTCACATGACACTATGTCACCTGATACAATTCTCATTTCGATAACACATGTACCAAAAAATTGTATAAACAATTGTGTAAAAATGTATATACACTTTCCTATTGACTTAATACTCAAATTCATGTGTACATATACAAAAAAGACATAAATATACATGAAAAAGCCAGCTAAAACATCCAAAAAACAATATTTGTTAATGTATACATAAAATTGTTACATGTCACTAATCAACCTGAATAAATTTCAGTTGAATGTCATCAATGCATGTACTTGTGCATAAGGGAGGGGGGGTTGTGTGTATATAACAAACACAAGGAGTGCCCCAAATTATATGTCTATTCACCTGAGTATTAGCCTTGAGTTAACGTTTTAAACTCCTCAGTTTCATCGGCAAGACTGAGCGTAAACTAAGGGAAAGAGTGTACAAGCATATTTACCACATTAGGAAAGCCAAAACAGACAACGCTCTCGCAAAACATGTGGTAGAAAACACTGGTCATTCCTTCACAGTCAGGGTGATCGACCAAATTGAATTTGACATCAGGGGAGGTCCATTAGGCTTAAAACTTGAGGTGAAGGAGCTGATTTGGCAGCTTAGAACCAGGGCCTATGTGACACCAGGTTTGAACAAAGTATGCTCTTTGGCATGTGTCTTGAAACTGAGGAGTTTACAACGTTAACACAAGGCTAATACTCAGGTGAATAGACATATAATTTGGGGCACTCCTTGTGTTTGTTATATACACATAACCCCCCCCCCCCTTATGCACAAGTACATGCATTTATGGCATTCAACTGAAATTTATTCAGGTTGATTAGTAACATGTAACAATTTTTATGTACACAATAACAAATATTGTTTTTTGGATATTTTAGCTGGCTTTTTCATGTATATTTATGTATTTTTTGTATATGTACATATGAATTTGAGTATTAAGTCAATAGGAAAGTGTATATACATTTTTTACACAATTCTTTATACAGTTTTTAGGTACATGTGTTATAGAAATGAGAATTGTATCAGGTGACATGGTGTCATGTGAGGTGACTGAACATGTGAGTATGAATCTGGTTTTAAATATGGCTACCATTCTTTTATCTAATGTCTGATGAAGTTGAGTGGAGGAATACTTGATGAAAGCGCTAGCCATAAAAGTTTAAGAATTACTGTTGCCTGCCTATTTTTTGTTGTTTTTCAGTAGTTTGTTTGCAGTTTGACTCTACGTCCATTGTAGACATCTCATGCCAATGTGTCACCCTTAGCTTTCACAACTGAAGGCTTTAGAGTCCTGTAAACTGACATCTGGCTCATGTTTATTACACACCTACCTACGAGACCAACCAGAAGTTAACTTCTTTAGATGCAGGGGGATAAGGAACCCACTTAGACTCCTATAAAACATCTGAATACCTTTTGGAAGTGATAGACTCAGTACTGCAAGTCCTAACACTTTGAAATTTTAACTCCAGGTATTTAAAAAAAGCAAATTTCAGGACTTGCTGTTAAACATTTAAAGCATTTTTACACAGTGACATTCTCCTTGCAACGCCCACACCCCTGATACTTATATGTACTACTGCCAATGTGCAGCTATACATTCAATTAAGGGAAATACTTTGATATACTGCAGTTTTGTATTTAATATGTATTTCCCCGATCTCACTACTTCCTGTAATAGAGCTCAGGAAACTGGTACTTTAGCTTCCAATGGCTGCATCCTGAGCCTTTTGATAAAATCAAGTTGTCATCACAGGTCAAAGAAATGCTCATTATCTATAGATCAATAAGTGTTATTAAAGAAGTATTAATGTCAAAATGTTCATCACAAACTAATCTTTACGTGATCTTTTTCATTAGATACTAGGTTGAAAGATCAGCTATATAATTCACAATAAACAAATATTAATTTTTGTATTTTTTTGTATACAACTTAAAATATTTGTTTAATCCCTTCAGCAGCTGCACACTGTCAGTATCATTTTGTTCTTCCAGCTGTCAGCTTTCATGTGAGTGAAAGCAGTTCTGTTTGTCTTGCTTGGCTGATGAGCTATTTAGATAAATATGAAAATGCCCCAGGAAACTCATAACACATATTTAAGCTTACTGGAAACTCTCACCATACAACCTAGTACCATATTTATGGGCAACTTTAATTACCTCACTATTAATTGGGAATCATGTACGACACAAACCGTGCAGGCACAGACATTCCTGGACTTGGTAAACAAACTCCCTTAAACAGATTGCTCACCAGGAGATCAAACATACTGGATCTGGTCTTCACTAATATGGAGAATGCTGCACGCCCCCTAGAGTAATGTCTTTTCTGGTAAGTTCAGACCACAAAATGGTCTCCTTTGAAGTAAAAATAAAGCTCGGGACCCCAGCTAACCCTGGAATGTTCAGGAAGTACTCCAAGGCTAACTTCCTACTATAAAGTGATAACCTGGGAAAATTTCAAGCCCCAATAAGCCCTGAGAATACTACTGCCTATGCTGAACAGTTCACAGAAACCCCATACAAGCATTAATAGCTGTATAAAGCAGCTGTATCCACCACGAATAAGTGAATAAGTACAGAACTAACTCAAAAAACAAGCCATCCTGGTGCAATCACAATATCTGTAGGCTGTATAACAGAAGAAAGAAAATCATGGCAAAAATTAGGAGATGTAGCACCCAGCAGGAAAAAAAGTGATCTCATCAAACTTAACAAGCAACTCAGAAAGCAAATAAAGTCCACCAAAACAAAATTTTAAGTAAATTTGGCCTCCCAAGCCAAGGACAACCACAAGGCATTCATTAGCTATGTTTGCAACCTCAAAGGCAATACACAATTGTGTACAGAGCTCATTGTTAATGGAGCCACCAATACTGAGCCAGAAGATATAACAAACTTACTGGCAGACAAATTAAGTTCTGGCTTTACCCCTCTCTCCCCGCCACCCTCCCCAAAAGAAATATCATCAAAAATAATTCTCCTCTACTATCACTTTGTGCTCTAAGGCCAAGAACACTGCATTGATGGCCTCAGACAATATCCGAGAATGCCTTCTAAACAATATGAAACATGACCTATAAGGCTGTCTGGAATCAATATTTAACCATAGCCTCCAAACAGGGTTCATGCCTCCCAAATGGTGAACAGCAACAGTCATCCCTCTGCGCAAAGATCTATAGACCTCAAAACTACAGACCCATACTTTTCACTAGTCTGACATGCAAAGCCATGGAAAGAATTATAATGGAAATGATCAATAATGAAATAGGAAACCTCCAGACACTGGACCCAACCCAGTTTGATTTCATCAAGGATAGGTCATGACCACTCAACCTGGCAGACTTCTTTGAGAAGGTCACCAAAGTAATGAATGAAAACAATATGGTTCATACTGCTTACCTTGACCTAGCAAAGGCATTTGACATAATACTCCACTGTGGCATTTTTGACAAACTCAAGGGGTTAAGTATGTCACCTGGTAGATAGCCAGCTAGCACACAGATAGGACCCAGGAAGTTAGAATTGGGTAATCCACCTCAATAAAGAGGCCAGTCATCAGTGAAGTTACCCAGGTATTGGTCCTGGGACTGCTCCTTTTTGGCTTCTATTTCTCTGAAGTCAGGGTTGACATCAAGGTTCCTCTGGTTGACCAAATCTGACTGCAAATTACCTGCAGTCATACAATCCCCCATTTACACTGATGTTCTCCAAGAAGGGCTGACACAGACAAATAACTGATGTCAGAGTCATGGACTAAAACTAAATCCCAAGAAATGTATAGTAGTGTCCTTCAGAAAGTGATCCATCCCCTGGTAACTATCACATTGGCAACACACCCTTAAGAGTCAACCCAGTAGTCAGGGACTTGGGGACATAGACAGTAATCTAGCCTTTAACCATCATGTGTCTGCAGTAGTGAGGAAATCATTCTATGTTGTGCAACTTATAAATAAAAGTATGGCATTATAGGTCCAAGGATGTCATTGTTCCACTGTATTCAGCATTTGTCAGACCTATCATTGAGTACAATGTCCCCTTTGCTGTGTATCTAACCAAGCACATCCAACAATTATAATGTCCACAGAGCTTCTACCATAAAAGAATACAGGGCATAAGTAACATATCCTATGCAGGCCACTTCAAAGCCCCATCCATGTATTCTGTCTCCTACAGGCTGTTGAGGGGAGATCTATGCCTGGCATGCAAGGCACTTAATCCTTGCCTGTGATTCAAATAGGACCTGCTGGACAGACAGGTATTCAATGGTATCAACTCTCACTCGCCCACAAACCAGTAAACCGTCCACTAAATGTCCCATCCCTCCAGAATCTACTCCAAGCCTATCGCACCACCAGACCACTAAGATCCAGCAACAAAACTTACTTGCAGATCACTAAAGCCAATAACTCTGCTGGTGAAGCACTATTCTCTTGCACCACAGCTGAATTATGGCACTCCCTCCCACCCACAATTACCTCCATACCATCATGCACCTACTTCAAAACTTTACTAAAAGTGCACCTAAAAACATGCTGGCTATGCCCTTGCAACTCCCACTCTTAATATCACCCACCCCATTCAACCACTACCTTTCTTTCCACTCCACTAACTACCTTGATTATAGCAAGCTCAGATGCTCATAAGCCTAGTACTTATTATACAGCAGGAACTTCTTATTGTAACATTTGTTAATGTCTGTTATGTACTTCACAGATAAAGATTCTAGTTGTCTACTGATGTACTATGTTCTTCATCTGTAAATATGTTGTAAGTAATTGCTATGTTAAATTGTTAATCGCTATGCAATCCAATGTAACTACTGTCTGTTTATTTTAACTGTGGAGCTTTTCTCCCCGGGCCTCTGCTGAAAATGGAACTACGTCGAGTCGGACACTCCCGGTCAACAAATGTAAATAAATAAATAAATGTATCCCAGCGACTACCCCGTCTATGGAACAGGTTTCCCATACATGTGAAACAGAGTTCTTCCCTAACCCAATTCAAGTGTAACTTGGACAGTTGGATGAGGAACAAGAAATTTGTCCCCGGTTTGGCACGTATGTATCTAATGGACACAGGAAGCCTGTAAATTGCTCATCTCCTAGGCTCCTGTTTAAAAATATTTCTTGTCACAAGCCCCTGCTTACACTTAGGAAGGGTACCAGAACTTGTTAGAGATTTAGGATGCATAGTTAGGCTTAGAAAGGCCCCAGTGGTCATCAGCTAATAAACCTATGAATTATGAAGTATAAATAGCATATGAACAACATTCAGTATCTGTGTAGTTGCATTAGGCAGAGGTTAAATATCAATGCAGCTATTTTTGCCCATCATGTAAGTTTTACTATGACATATTTCAGTGGATCGTATATAACATGAATTTGGGATTATAAATGCAGATATGAAAAGATAATAGACACCTAGAGGCAACACTAGGATAATCCTGGAGAAATGATAAGAGGCTTCACCAGGGTTTAATATTAAGCACCTGCTGTTCCAAGGACTGCAATTGCAATCCTCAGACTTTCACTGGACACCTTTCTCAGTCACAGACAAATGCTGTCCTTCCTGCACCCCTTTGAATAATTCATAAAGCATTGGAAGCCTGACCCTTATTCCTTCCTCATTGAAGTGTCTGAATAACTACCTGGACAGGGAAGAGTTCTTGGACATCCACCCAATAGAGACACTTACTAATAATGCCATTTTAACAGCCTTTCAAGCACTTTTTCTGTACACCACAAAAGGAAGACAACCTTTACATGATTCCAGATGATTTGAGTCCTTAAGCAAGCATCCCTGAGTTTAGACTGTTGTGTGATCTCTTCAGCCCAGCAAAGGACATGGAAACCACTACATTTTGCCAGTAGAGGGTCTAAAGCTCTGCACAAGTGTATCAAGACAGTATAGTCCCTAGCCATCCTGGGGGCTCAAGACCTTCACTATTCATCTCATCTCTCCAAATTCCAGTTCCTTCTAGTGGACCAGATACTCAAAAACTTTCCTGCGTCTGGGCTCAAGAGGGAAGACCCTGCCTAGGGCTTCTGATTGGAGCTTCCAGTGTAGCTATCTTTAATATAAACTGTGTTCAATGCTCAGTTCATTCCATGGTGGGACTTAACTTGAGATATCCTTTCTGAAAGTGGATCTCAGAGAAACTCCTTTATGCATTTACAGTTTAAGGCAGAACTTCTGTTCATCCAGCCTTTTCAGGACTCCTCTCATGACTTAGTAGATGACCTCTTTGAAAGACAACAGACCATCACCACTGTACAGAATCTTTATGATACCAGTCTATCCAAAGTTATTTATCTTCCAGGCCTAGCCAACCCCTCAGAAAATAAACAAAAGTATCAAAGAACACTCAAATATCACACAGTCTTGCCTTCCCTGGTGCCAAGTTAGCCAAGAAGAGAGATGTCCAATAATCCAACTGCAGCAGTCCTGATTATGGTCTAGAACTGCCCTTGAGGGGGCAATTCTCTGAGTTTTGTCCAGCTTGTAGATCCACTGTCTAAGACCAGTTGCTCTGCATATGGTGGTGTTGACTACATCTTAGAACTTTTAGTTTCTTTCCAATAAAAAGCTCTACTCTGCGACAAAATTGTCTCAGCACAGTAATTGAGGTGGCTCCATATTTCACTGTTGAAAAGGGACCATAGAGGCCTTCCATCTTTGAAAAATGGGAATAGGGTTCTTCTACCTTTTCTTGGTCCTTAAGTGGATAGATATTTACTTTCCTCTTCTGGATATCAATGATTTTTAACTGGCACATCTGTTTCCAGTGATAGAATTTCCAGAGGGTTGTACTTCTGCTACTGCAAGACTCTATTATGGTTTCATTGGTCATGATGTATGTCTTTTTAGTATTTTTTCAGGGATTCACAGAGGATATTCCTTTGCTTCCTAGCAGATGGCCATTATTTTTGTTTTTCTTTCATGCCCAGAGTGTTTGCCAAGGTGATGGTTATGGTGGCCAATGCATTACAGGAGAAGAGGCTCAGTGAAGATGCTCAAATGGTTAATGGATCTTGAGGTGTCTGACCTACATTCCAGGCTATGAAATTATGAACATTTCTTAATAACTTCTAGGTGGACCTCCCATTCTTGCATCCAAAACTGTCACAAGTCCAGATGATAGAAGCTTTAATGTTTAGATGGAGAGCTGATCTCAACATATTAACATTAGCCAGCTGAAGCTATAAACAGTTTTAATAGATGTCAAGGATTTGGAGGAGGAGCTGCCTCTGGGTGCCTCCAGAGTTAATAAGACAATCAGTTAATTTCTCATGTGGTATCTAAAGTAAGAGGGGCATGTGTTTGCATGATGTATGCAGAAGGGCAGTGTTAGTCTGGTAGTAGGTCATACGGAGGCATCACTTTGTCAGCAGTCCACATTTCAGAGGAGGTGAAGATACTGGCAGGGTCTTCAGGCCACTTCTCCTGTCATCTCTTGGAGTTGCAGCTTCATTAGCCGTATCTGGATCGAATCCTGGCATTTTTCTAGTCGGGGATGCCTCACTGAGCAGCAGCAGACTCCATCTCATGGCCTGACTTCTGTAAAATCCTTGATTCTCCACCAGGAGTGTTAGAGGTGACTGTGGCTACCTAAAGAAGCATACGTATTATGCCATGTGGAAAATATTTTCCATATGCGTAGAATGGTACCCAGTGCGGTCATTCTCTGATACACTACAGGATAACCTGACATATCTCAGGCAGTAGTATGGCTTGAGCCTCAGTTATTTATCAGCCAAGGTGCAAGTGCTGTCTATTTCTGCACACTGTGAGCTTGTGGAGGGCTGGCTTGTGGCAAAACACTATCTGGTCAAATTGTTCCTTAAAGGGTGCTTTATTTCCACTATCTTTGTAAAAAAAAAAACTCCCTTCTGTCAGGACTTGAACATAATGATTGTTGAGCTTTTCCATTCCTCAAGTTAACTTGCTCATTCAGTGGCAATGAAGTCTGTTAGAAAGTGTTTTTCTTGCTGCATAGAGCTGCAGGTCCTCATGTAGGCAACAATATTTGATGCTCAGGCAGTTTCTAGACCTGGCAATAATGTTATGGTACTGTAAAAATCCTTTATTAACAACTTGGTTATTTCCTTAGCAATGCATCCATTGGCTCTGACCCTCAACTGGCTGCTAACTAACCTTCCAGTCAAGTCCTCACAGCACCTATATCTGGTCATTACCTATGCACCACATTCTGCTTTGCTCCACAAATATAAAAATCTACTCGTGCTTAATCTTTCTCACATCAAACCAAATACATACATCATCATCTTGGGTGACTTTAGATGAAAAATTCTGGACCCAATTAAGAATAATTTTCCTGAATTTCTTGCAGATCCTAGCCTACTCCAGTTAGTAGTCATCCCAGCTAGACCCAACCCTAAATCTAATCACCGTTCACTTCTTGAACTCATTATTACAACCCATCTCAACAATATCTTCTCTGCCTCCATTTATCCACCCCATTTTAGTGATCATTGTCCCATCACATTCTCTGTACACCATCTACAAGTCAAATACCTCCCCAGCTAATATCTGTCAAACATACCCTTATAAAATCTCTGTTCTACAGTCAAAGCTTATTACTATTGATCGGTCCCCAATACTCTCCCTTTCTGATGATAACATTACTGCCAGTAAACTAACAGACTTACCACCTTCACTTCAGGACACCCACTTCACAATGACCTCAAGGCTGCTGAAAAACCCCAAAACTGAATGGCTCACCAAGGCGCTTAAATCCCTAATGAAATTATATGATGAAGCCTGTGGAATATGGAAACACAACTTCACTCACAGCAACACTGACCATTACAAAATTTTGAGGGAATGACCAAAAAGGCCGACCTCCCTTCTTCAATACCTTAAGCATTTCTGGCAGGAAATCAGCAAACTCACAGGAAGATCCTCCCTAAATGAATTATCCAGTCAAGGATACATACCCTGACCATCTGGTAATCTTACACTTTCTGACTTTCTTGAAGAATTTTCAAACCTTCTCACATCCTCATCTACCCTCAGTGCAGTCAAACAACAAAGACAGCCTGACTCCAATTTCATTCCACCTTTTTAATTCTGAAAAATCACCTCTAAGCAGATTATACCCCTACTGAAAAGATTTCCATTGACTCACAACTTGGACAATATCTACCCTTGGTTCTTGTACCACTGCAGAAATTTCATCCGCTCCCCCTCTTAAGAACATAATATTCATACCAATGCAAGTCATTCTCTGCATCCAACTTATTATTAAAATCAAATACTTGTTGTAAGACTAAAAACTTAGGAATAGCTTGACGTCCAGTAACACAAAAGTGTTTACCCCATACATTAACATATTTTTCTCAGTAGCGTATAAATATGCTCTAAAATTCTAAAGGATAATTCTCTCTTAGTCTGCTGCCAACATAAAAAACAGGGCATAGGGAGCAACGTTATAAGTAAACCAGAAATTTGGATCTACATATAAAACAACTTTTTGCAACAATATTATCTCCTTTAATGTTTAAACATTCAACCCTAGCATTAATATATGCACAAGATTTACAATTATAACACTTAAAAGTTTCACTTTTATTGGAAACAATACTCTTAAAACTTACTTTTAAAAGACCGAAAAAAGGTTTTTAAAATTCCTACCTCTTTTGTGTTACTGGATGTCAAGGGATTCCTAAGTTTTTAGTATTACAAGTATTGATTTTAATAATAAATTGGATGCAGAGGATGACTTGGATTGGTATGAATATTGCTGGCAGTTAAGGTTGGGTGCTAGCCAGCCCCTGGATCTAAATAGTAAAGAAATTTTTAAAAGAAGAAAATTAAAACATTAATTGTTGATTGTTTTCAATTATGTGGTAAGCAGGTATTTAAATGTGTTCAGTTTTGGTTTCAACTCAGTCTGAAGAAGTCCTATGGACGAAAATGCTTACTGAGTACGGAGTCAATCTTGAATACATTTGATTTTATTTTCTTATTCTGTTGTTTTTGATTATTATTAGTGTTTTTAATTATTATTTTTTTTTCAGTTTTCCTTTTTATCAGTTTTTTTTTTGCTCCGGAAGCATTACTTTTTCCTCAGGTAAATTCCTTTTTTTTATATTTATTTATTATTTGATAACCAAGTAATTAAAAGTGCATTTCAAGAGAAGAGAAATAAAAGTTGTGCTTAAAATCTAAGTATCAAATTCTTTAAGATTAGAGACAAGAGCATGCTACTTACTTCACTTTTAGAGCTTTTTCCGCTCTCTCATTTACAATGTCAGCATTGAGGACTGTGGCCTATGTTACCCTTGGCAACATGCCAAAATAGATATTCACACTCTGCCAGTATGGTGGATAGTTTGTATATAGTAGGAAACATTCCTGGTGCTTGTTCTGCCTTACCGGGTGATACAACACTACCAATTGCCAGCTTTGCTGAGGATATAACTGGGCTACAAGGAAGAGATGCAGTGATAAGCTTTTGGCTTTAATACAACAAGATTTATCTGCCAAAAAACCCACATTAATATTGTCACTGCGACAAAGGAACTACAAACTGTACTTCTGTCCATCTGAAGCTGGTCAAGCAGTTAAAGGCCATGCTTAAAAAAAGTTTCAATGTTGCTCTCAAATTACAAACTGGTTCCCTCTTCTTTTGACCCTCTAGCATCAACCTGTACTTCACCATAAGCTTTTGCATCAGCCCAAGCATTAGTTATAATTACCATCATGAAACCTAGTGTAAGCTTATGGCCCCAAAGCCAAAGAACGTATTAAAGCTTCTGTTGTGAAGCTATCTCTATGATGTATTGAGCCAACTTCACTCTGGGCCTACTAACCTAAAATTGACTTAAAAGAGTTGTTTACGGCTATACAAGTGGTTAGAAAAGTCCTTTCCTCATTATCTTCCAGCTTATCAGCAAAGTGATGCTTGCAGAGCTTTTGGGACCCTGTGTTTTTCTCATTCTGTCTGCGTTACTTCCCAGTGCAGTCTCTTGTGCACAATAGGACTTCACTACCTGGATGACTGCAGATGCAAATGTCTTCCTACATTAGTGAGTATCTTGTAAATAGTCGTGCCTTTTCTAGGCATATGGGCTTGATGCTGATCTCCCCAACCAACATAACAGTCATCCATCAATCAATCATTTTATGAAGAAACCATTCAATGCTACGTTGTCCTTATCTCACCTCCATTCATTGCTGGATGGATTCAGAACCGAGAATCAGTTCTGACTGCCTATACTAAAGCTCGAGAGCTTCCACCAGCTAGACGCTATATTCTATCCCATCATGCCTTGGGAAGATTAACCAGATCTCGTTTGCCGCTAAACACATTGTGTGCTTCCTCTCGGCTCAGGCTAAGTGGAAATATTTCTTTTACTTTTCAAAGTTTGTTCTAATTTAAATACAGTGTGTATTGCAAAGTTTAGTGTTAGGAGTGTGCTATAGATCTTTCTAGGTCATCCTTGTGTTATTTTTTGTGGTTGGCTATCGTCTACCACTAGGCCTTTGTGTTTTTCCCCCCTATCCTGGTCCCAAACTCTTTTAAATTAGAGAGTTTTTGGGGTTTTTTGCTTTAATTTGTGTTTATAGTTTGTTTTATCCTCTTTTTCCTTGCTGTTAGAGGGCTCCCATTGGGCCCATTTAACTTAGATGGCCTTCCCTTGTTTCTTTTTTCTTTTCTGTCAGGAGTTGGTCATTTAAGTAAGGGACTTCTCGTATTACCCTTTCCTTGTTACTAGATGTGTTAATCCTACAAAAAAAAAATGTTGTGGTTGCTGCTGTTGTTAGTGTATTTCCCCAATATTTGCTTAACTTTTACCTTGTAGTTTGTTGGTATAATTTTGGGCTGAGTTATGTCCAAGGATACCAAAGAATCTAAACCATCGGGGTTTAAAAAATGTGACCAAAGCAACCAGAAGATGTCTTTGACAGATGGACACACCAGTTGCGTGTATTGTTTAGGTTCTGTCCACCTACAAGAATCTTGTTCATTTTGCCATGCCTTCATCTCCAGAGTGTTTATAGAGATTAAGAACAAGCTGATTGTCAGGAGCTTGTTGAAGGTACCTTTTACTGAAGCTTTGGAATGGACTCAGAGTTCTTCTAAATCCTCCCATCACTCTCCATCTGCTAGATCAGAAAAATCCTCCAAAAGATCTTCATCCATGACTCCATCATTGGAACCTACAGTAAGCAAAAGAGTCATCCTCTGATCTGAAGGCTATCAGGCCAGAAACAACTACCTCTTCGGCTCCTCTGGTGATTTCAGAGCTGACCGAGTTCTGCCTTCGGAGCCAGTCCGCAGTCCTGGAACCGGTCTCCTTGGTGTTACACTCTCCAATTTTGCAATCAGTGAGATCCTTGACTGTGTCCTCTCGATCCTCCAGGAGCCTTTCAGACAATGATGTGGAGCGGGTGGTCAAGAGGCTTTTATGGACACCGGTGCTGGCCAAGATTCTGTTGACCCCGACCTAGAAGTATTCGGGACCAACAACCATCACTTCCCCTTCGTCAATTCCTACTCTGATCCATGCTGTGGCTTCAGAGCCTGATCTGGGGAGGGGAGTTGAGTTGGACAATTGTCTGATCTGAATCTACCTCTCAGAGTTTCAGCGTAGGTGAGCTCAGTGCCCACATCGGCCTCTGAGTCCACAATCATTGGTTCGGCGGGAGTCTCCTGGTTCCTCAGAGTCGGGACCTCCCTTGGAGTGGGGTTATGGTGCTTTTGAGGTCATGAGGAGAGTGCTGTTGTCCCAGATGGCTCCACTCTTGGATCTGAACACTCTTCCCCCAACACGCCAGAGTCTGTCTCTTTGCCATCTCTCTCTCCCAGGCATGGAGACCCGATGTCCCAGGATGCCCCACCGGGCGAAACCATCTCTTCCGAACCCTCTCCTGAGTACCCCACTGAAGAGCTCCCTCAAAAGAGGTTATGTAACAGGAAATATTTAGACTCCCCTGAGAAGTCTATCACTTCAGACATGGACCTCGATGATTCAGAAGGGTCCCCATGGTCACCCTCTGAGGATGTCTCCTTTATGGACATCCTAGTCCTTAAACAGAGAGGTGGATGGAAGTCCATTAACCCTTCTGAGGATGAGTCTGCATACCTGACTTTCGGGTCTCGCCCCTCCACCTCTTGGGTGACTTTTCCTTTCGACCAGCTCCTGAATGTAGTCAGTTGGAAGGGGTGGGGCTCTCCAGTGTCTGTGGAACCTGTTCCAAGGAGGCCAAATAAATTTATTACAGTGCCCTCTAATAAAGAGATCCTCACAAAAGGTGTGTCAGTAGATGATATGGTGGTGGCGGCAGCCACCAAACAGGAATTGTCTGAGACTTCCTTATCTTTCCATCCACCCAATAAAGAATCTCGTACGATGGACAGATATGGAAAGTGTATGTTTTTGTCAGCTTCTTCACCCTTAGGTCACTGAACTATCTGACCCATTTTCTAGGCTTCAGAGGGATCTCCTGAATGAGCTTGGTGATACCCTCTAAGGTTCTACAGATGCTGGGGTTTCAGACAAGGTGACCTCTCAGCTCTCCATCTTAAATTCCATGGTAAACTCATCCATGAGACTTATCTCTCATGCAGCTGATGGAGTGAGTAGGTCAGCGGGTACAGGAATCTCCTTAAGGAGACATTCCTGGATGCATTTATGTGAGTTTGCAGAGCCCTTCAAGTCTTCCTTTATTAATGCTTCTTTTGATGGCTTGTCCTTGTTTGGGCCAAAAGTGAAAGAGACTCTAACCAAGTGCGAGCAAGAGGGAAAGACTCTTTCTGCCATTGGAGTCTGTTTCTCCCTCCCTACCAGACCTTACCTCAAAGGCCAGAAGGGGGGAAAATGTGGTTCCATAACTCCCGGAGAGCCTTTCCGGATGACGTGGTGATTCTTCCCCCAGGGCAGAGGGGGAAATAAAAATGGAAGATGCCGACCTTGCGGCAGAGGGGGTCCGCAAAACCCAGGTGACAGGGATATGTTCCTTGGTAGGCCCTTTCAGTGCTTCAGAAAAGAGGCCCATCTGTCCACCTCTGAAGGCAGTCGGGGTCACTCGTCACTGTACCCAAACGCCTGGCTAAAAATAACAAAAGAAAAATTGGTACAATCAATCATATCCAGAGGCTACCATATACCCTTTTCCTCTCCCCCTTTAGAAAAAATATCAGTCCTGGATGTTCCCCCAGTCAGAGGGACCAGGCAACTCTAGAGGTATAAAGATTGCTAGAAAAAAGAGTCATCCAAAGCATCCCCGCAGACCATATTGGATCTGGAACTTACTCAAGGTTCTTTTTAGTTTCAAAAAAAGACAGGGGACTGGAGGCCCATTCTGGATCTCAGCAGACTAAACAAGTCTGTAAAAAAGTCAAAGTTCTGGATGGTGACACTGCAGTCAATACTCCCCTTTCTGGGGAAAGACAATTGGATGTACTCGATAGATCTCCAGGATGCGTACTACCATATAAAGTTGGACAGGAGATCCAGCAGTCACTTACACTTTCAGCCGGGAGCCAGTCATTGCCAATTCCAAGCCCTGCCCTGTGGTCTCACTACAGCCCCCAGATTGTTCACCAAATGCATGACAGTAGTCATGGCTCACTTTAGGTGTCTAGAATTCTGGATGTTGCCGTACTTGGACGACTGACTCCTAACCGCCACCACTGAGCATCTACTAACCAGAGCAAGAGACACCACCATCCACCTTTGCTCTCAACTAGGCTTCACAATAAACTTTGAAAAGTCTGTCTTGTTGCCATCACAACATATTGTATTCATAGAAGCAGACTTAAACACAAGAGACATGGTAGCTAAACTTCCCCCCGACAGGATACAAACCCTTCTTCAACAAGAAAAAACCTTTTAACAAAGAAGAAAGTACAAGCAAAGGTTATTCTGAAGATTTTAGGTATCATGGCGGCAGAAATAACCTCGAGACCCCTCGCTTGTCTGCACATGAGAATTTTCCAATGGCTACTTTTCACCCAATGGTCCATGCAGGAGTTACCCATGTCCCACAAGATTATCATAACAGAATCCTGCAAGAGGGATCTGTGCAGGTGGCTTCATTCTACTCAGGTGGATTTGGGCAGACTCTTCATTCCCCCACAACCAATATCTACAGTGACCACGAACCCTTCCTAGATAGGGTGGGGTGGGCATTATCTGAGGAAGACTGTCCAAGGAGTTTTGTAGGAATATGAGAACCACTTGCATGTCAATGTCCTAGAGATGAGAGCAGTGCTTTTGGCATTGCAGGCTTTCCGCAACTCTCTTCCACCAGGAACGATTGCAATTCAGACAGACAATATGTCAGTGGTGTGGTATATAAACAAATAAGGAGAAACCAGATCTTACCCCCTATGTCAAGAGGATCAAAGTGTATGTCAGTGGGCAGTCTCTTCCTAATGCTTTCTAATAGCAACACATATCCCAGGGAAATCTAAAGTGATAGCAGACAAACTCAGCAGAGCTATTCTAATGCCTCATGAGTGTTCCCTGAAACAGGAAATTGCAGAGCAGATTTTTCGCAAGTGGGGCCAGCCTTGCTGCGACCTTTTTGCCACTTCCATGAAGGTCAAATGCAGCAGCTACTTTGGCCTATTCCTGCCTCCGTGTGAGTCACCAAGGGATGCACTTGTACACGATTGGCCCCCCGGGGTCTTCTATATGCTTTCCCTCCTTTTCCCTTTCATTCCCACTCAAAAAAAAAAAAAAAATGTATCTGCTTTTACTGTATTTGTGTTTCTTCCTACTTTATTTTGCTTTTGCGTCATCTTAAAAGTACTCAGTTGTATTTATTACAGCTTGGTGTAACTCATTCTAAGCCTTTTAGTTTAAGCACTTGGGCTTCAGAACAGTTGTTTTACATTAGGAAGGTTTGTGGTCTGCACTGTGGTGGCAGGACAGGTAGCTTACATCCTTCTAAGTTGGGAACTGCTGATTGAGGGCTCAGTGTCTGTTATTCTAAAATTGTATTAATTCTGGTTTAAGCACTTGGGCTTCAGGCCAGTTATTTTACATTAAGAGGGTTCGTGGTCTGCACTCTTGTGGGAGGAGAGGCTGGACTCTGCACTTCTGAGCTGGGAATTTCTGGTTAAAGGCTTATAGTGCCTGCATATTTGAACTGCTTCTTACTGAAACTGGTACATCTTGTTTGCTGTAGCATAGACTAGATCCAGGCCTGCTGAATCTAGCTTTGTTTGTATAACTTGAGCACTAATCCAGGCATTCTTTAAAGTATTCAATTGTATTTATTACTGCTTGGTAGTAACTTGATTAAAGTGTAGCTATCATTCTAAGTCTTTTGGATTAAGCACTTGGGCTTCAGACCAGTTGTTTTACATTAGGAAGGTTTGTGGCCTGCACTGTGGTGGCAGGACAGGTAGCTTACATCCTTCTAAGTTGGGAACTGCTGATTGAGGGCTCAGTGTCTGTTATTCTAAAATTGTATTAATTCTGGTTTAAGCACTTGGGCTTCAGGCCAGTTATTTTACATTAAGAGGGTTCGTGGTCTGCACTCTTGTGGGCGGAGAGGCTGGACTCTGCACTTCTGAGCTGGGAATTTCTGGTTAAAGGCTTATAGTGCCTGCATATTTGAACTGCTTCTTACTGAAACTGGTACATCTTGTTTGCTGTAGCATAGACTAGATCCAGGCCTGCTGAATCTAGCTTTGTTTGTATAACTTGAGCACTAATCCAGGCATTCTTTAAAGTATTCAATTGTATTTATTACTGCTTGGTAGTAACTTGATTAAAGTGTAGCTATCATTCTAAGTCTTTTGGATTAAGCACTTGGGCTTCAGACCAGTTGTTTTACATTAGGAAGGTTTGTGGCCTGCACTGTGGTGGCAGGACAGGTAGCTTACATCCTTCTAAGTTGGGAACTGCTGATTGAGGGCTCAGTGTCTGTTATTCTAAAAGTGTATTAGTTCTGGTTTAAGCACTTGGGCTTCAGGCCAGTTATTTTACATTAAGAGGGTTCGTGGTCTGCACTCTTGTGGGAGGAGAGGCTGGACTCTGCCCTTCTGAGCTGGGAATTTCTGGTTAAAGGCTTATAGTGCCTGCATATTTGAACTGTTTCTTACTGAAATTGGTACACCTTATTTGCTGTAGCATAGACTAGATCCAGGCCTGCTGAATCTAGCTTTGTTTCTATGCTTGTTGTTTGTTTGCTTGTTATTTCCCTGAAACGCTAATTCCACCTAAAACGCGGCTTTTCAGCGCTTCTGTGGATCCCTAGTGATATCTGCATTGCTTACTGTACTTATTTCCTTGTTTCACTTAAATGAAAGTTACTGTTTGTCGTTTTTGCATTTAAGTTACCTGTAGCACATTGCATTTAAGTTACCTGGCACTTGCTCACTAAAGCAATTGTATAAGTCAGCACTAAAAAAATAAAAGCACTACGCCCTCACAAACCCCCCTTGAGTACCTTGTTCCCCATTGGCCCTTTTCTTTCAATTATAAAGGAATTCCCAATACTATTCTAGCATGTCCAAAGGTCAGTTGTCAATTTCCTCACCGGTCCAGCTGGTGAATCTGGGAATCTTGAGGCAATGTTACAACTGCCTCATGTACACAGACAACCCTCTCCTCCTCCCAACAAATTCCAACACATGTGAGAGATGCAACCATATAGCCAAACTGGAGGCTAAGCTCTCTCAATTCAGTACTGGCGTAACCAGTGAGGAGGAAAAGGAAACCACACTCACTACAATTCCAGTCTCACATAGACCTACCACGACAGCAAAGCAAACACATAAACACAAAAAAACATACGCGGGGGCTCTAAATAAAAATCTGCCTAAGCAGCAGAGACCTCCAAAGCAGACACCCAAAACAAAACACGTGCAACACATAGCTCACAAAGCCAGTGTGCCGAACAGTCACAGCCCTTAAGGCTAAACAACACACCTGATACACTTGTAATAGGTGACTCTATCGTCAGGCACACTGACGTCCCGCTCACCAGGCTGAACAAGGAGAAGGTCACGGTGAGCTGCCTGTCGGGCGCTAGGATCCGCCACATAACACAAGCACTCAGGTCACTTCAAGGCAAGTACAAATATGACTCAGTCATTGTCCATGCTGGTGTGAATGACCTGAGACGTATCTCCCTGGACTACATGAAAAGAGACATAGAGGAGCTCTCTGAGCATGTAACCCAGACTGGTATGACCCTGACCTTGAGTAGCATCTTACCCTCACCAAGAATGATGCCACAATATGAAGACAAGATGATCAATTTCAACAATTGGCTTAAGTATTGGTGTCATTCAAAGGGGATCCAATGCCTGTCAGCCTGGGATGACATGCTCGACAAGCCACGATGCTTCGCTAGGGATGGCTTGCACCTATCACCCCTGGGCTTTCGGATATTGGCAAAGGCTCTTGCTACCCCCATAGTGCCTTTTTTAGGCAAGACTCAAAAGACAAACCCACCTCCATAGGTATCACAAGGGATAAGAAACTAAGAGTAGTGCTACACAATGCCAGAAGTCTAAACCTCAAGATGCATGCACTCAAAACTCTCCTTAGCATGGAGAACATCGATATCTGTGCAGTAACAGAAACCTGGTTCAAGGCTCCTGAGAGCACCCCAGCACTACCAGGTTATACCTCATACCATGCTTTTCGGCCCCAAAACTTGGACCGAACCACAAAAGGAGGGGGAGTATCAATATTTGTCAAAGATACCCACACCTCCAGGTTGGTGGCACAGCACGAAGCATTAGAGACTATCCATGTGCAACTAACAGTGGGTAAAACTGCCTTCCAGTTTATAGCCTGCTGCAGACCACCCTCCCAAACCCAGGAACTCCACTCGGCCTTCCTGAGAACACTGGAAAATATGAAGCTCTCTCCAAACACCATTATATTGGGCGACTTCAACTACCCAAACATAGACTGGGAGCATTACTCTAGCTCCAACACCCTAGCCCAAAGGTTGCTAGAATTTATAAACTCAAATGCTATGGTGCAACTTGTTACCACTCCCACAAGAGGGGAAAACATACTGGACCTGATCATCACCAACATGGGGACTCTATGCTCCAGACCAGAAGTGTATCCCTCACTGGTAAGATCAGACCATAAACTAATCTCACTGGATATTCACATCCCGACCCCACCCCCTGCCCAGAAAAACCACAGTGAAAAACTTCTCTAAAGCAAATTTCACACTCCTCAAAACCGAGGTGGAATCCTTCAAAGCCCCCGGGCCTGTGGAAAATACGGCCCAGACCGCAGTATCCTTTATAAATGCATTCTATGAACACCTTCAGGAATGCATGGATCATGCAATCCCAAATAAAACCAAGACCCAATCCTCCAAAGGCAGACATCCTGTCTGGTGGACCCCAGCCATAAACAAACTATACAGTAGAAGGAGGAAGCTACTACATGATAGAGCAAAATCCCAAAAAGGGAAGGCATCTCTGATCAGTATTAGCAAAAAACTACGGGCACTCATAAAATCGTCTAAGGCCAGCTTTGAGAGAAAAATTGCACAGGACACTAAGGATAATCACAAGGCTTTCATTAGTTATGTTAGGAACCTGGGTGGGAATTCTCAGATATGCTCAGAATTAGTCCAAAATGACAAAAAATACACCGAACCCACAGACATTGCCAACATCCTAGCTGACAGGTTCAGGGCAAACCCCCCCCCCAACAAAAGGGCAAATATCTATCCCAGCAGAGTGCTGCCCCCCTGACATCTCAGATGCTCAGGTAAGAGCCGCCCTCTCCAAAGCAGAAAACACAGCATCAATGGGACCAGACGGTGTCCCGGGCTGCGTCCTACATGAACTCCAAGAAGAGCTAAACCCAAACATAAAACTACTGTTCAATCTCAGCCTTACTACAGGATATGTACCCAAAGAGTGGAGTACAGCAACGGTGGTCCCTCTCCACAAAGGTGGTGCCTCAACGGATCCTGGAAACGATCGCCCCATAAGCCTGACTAGCTTGGTCTGCAAAGCTATGGAAAGGATCATCATGGACCTTATAAATAAAGATATTGGGGACCTACAGACACTGGATCCTACCCAGTTCGGCTTTATTAAGGGCAGATCCTGCCTCTTAAACCTGGTCGATTTCTTTGAAACAGTCACCAAGGCCCTTGACGAGGGGAAGGTGGTCCACACAGCCTACCTGGGCCTCACAAAAGCCTTCGATACAATACCCCACTCAGGCATTATAGATAAGCTCACCAGCTTAAATATAAACCACTATGTCACTAGATGGGTTGCAAACTGGCTCAAGGACAGAACCCACATGGTTAGAATTGCTGGAGCCATGACAGACTCCAAACCAGTTACAAGTGGCATCCCACAAGGCTCAGTCCTGGGACCTCTCCTGTTCGGTATATATTTCTCAGAGGTACAGGCCAACACGGAAGGATTGTGGCTGACCAAGTTCGCAGATGACTGCAAACTGAGCGTCATAATCGACTCTCTAGCTGACACAAGCATCCTCCAAAAGGGCCTCATAGAAACAGACAACTGGTGCCAGAGCCATGGCCTCAAGCTAAATGCCAAAAAGTGTATAATCATCCCCTTTGGCAAAAACAAAGTGCCCACAAATTACCACATAAGTGGTAATCCATTAAGTATGGAAGAAGTAATTAGGGACCTGGGGACACAAGTAGATAGCAATCTCTCATTTGACAACCACGTGGCCAAAGTGGTTAGAAAAACATTTTATATAGCCCACCTAATCATGAAGGGATTCACATCTAGATCAGGGGAGGTCATCATGCCTCTTTACTCATCCCTCATCAGGCCCATAATTGAGTACAATGCCCCTTTTGGGATGTACCTTACCAATCACCTGCAGCAACTGGAAAGACCCCAAAAGTACCTCACCAAGAGGATCAAAGGCCTCAAACAGATGCCATATGCTGCCCGGTTAAAGAAACTCCAGCTCTACTCAGTGGCATACTGCCTGCTCAGAGGCGATCTGTGCCTTACGTATAAAGCCATGTCCAACCCGGAATTAATGGACATGCTGCACCTCAGAAAATCCAAATCCCATCGAGCTACGCGATCGAGAGACTTGAACCTCAGCACTGAAATAAATAGGACATGCTGGAGGGACAGATTCATAACCCAGAGGCTCCCTTCACTCTGGAATAAAATCCCAGTCCAGGTTAGGCAGAGTCCCTCATTGACTCTCTTCAAGAGAAATCTTGATGAGTGGATGGGGGATCATAGGTTTACCCCGGGTATCACTTCTGTGTCACTGTTAGACAGAGGCACAGTATACTAACCTCGAAAAAGGGCATAGCAAAATTAATTTAAAATGGGTGGCGAAAGCCAAACACACTCTGGCTAGGCTTATAAATGCCCTAGGGCAGATAGCCTAGTATGAACCTATGAACCTATGAACCAAAGTTCATCAGAAAGCCAACACATTGAGAAGCAGGTTAATATTCATCACCTCATTCTGGCCTCGTCAAATTTGGTTCCCATTCTTATGTCTTCAACTAGAATAGGAGCCGTGGGTTCTGGACCAGTTCCAGACCTGCTGACTCATCTATCAGGGACACTCCATCCGTCGGTCCAAACCCTCAAACTGATAGCTTGACTGCTCCACTTCAACTCCTAGCCAGGCTTCCGAATATTTCTCCTGCTTTGAAACATATTCGGATCTCATTCCGTAAGGCTACAATCAGGAAGCTTTATGCTAGCAAATGGAAAAAGTTTTCCTGTTGGGCACTCAACAATCACATTGATCCTTTCACAGCCCCTGTCACATCTGTTTTAGACTTCCTAGCAAAACTTTTCAGTGAAGATGCAGTAGCGGCTACCATATGAGTTCAATTGGCTGCTATATCAAACTACCATATTGGAGAAATGGGATTCAAAATCATGCCCCATAGACTTTGGAAGGCCTTTTTGAGAGGTACTTTCTTGCTAAGGCCTCCAGTAAAAGAACCACCAGCTCCTTGGGACCTCAACTTGGTATTGTCCACTCTAATCCTTCCTCCCTTTGAACCTGCATCATCTTGTCATGTGAAGTTCCTAACATGTTAAACAATCTTCTTAGTAGCCATCATGTCTGCCAAGAGGGTATCAGAACTCCAGGCGTTATCAATATGTTCTCCCTATTTGATTTTCCACAAAGATAGAATATCCCTGAGAACTAATCTGTCCTTTCTTCCTAAGGTATGTTCTGAGACTAATTTAGATCAATCAACTGACCTGCCGGTGTTTTTCCCAAACTATGGCAACAAGGCAGAATACAGGTTTCCTCAACTGGATGTACACAGGCAATTACATTTCTACCTGCACAGAACAAAGGAATTCAGAAAATCAGACCAATTATTTGTATCCTTTTCAGGTATGAAAAAAGCCCCCCCAATATCTAAAGTCACGCTTTCAAATTGGCTTACTGATTATATAACCTTCTCATACACAACTCAAAATAGAGAACTTCCAGGAAAGATAAAAGGTCATTCTACAAGGGCTATTGCAACCTCTTTAGCCTTTCAGGCAAGACTACCCATAGATTCAAATTGTGCTGCAGCGACATGGGTAAAGCCTCGTACCTTTATTACTCATTACAAAGTGGATTTGGCCTCCAGGAACAGGGCTTCCTTTGGGTCCATTGTTCTCAAGAGTATTTTCCCTTGAGACACCCAAGAAAGAAGGTACTAGGGATGCTGTCCCATCCAGCAATGAATGAAGGTGAGATAAGGACAATGTAACATTAAGAAGTTATGTACTCACCATAACATTCCATGTTTGTTGTCCATCTCGCCTTCATTCTAGCGTCCCCCTTCTCTCAGCCTTCGCTCCTGGAGGATCGAGAGGTCTCACAAAATTGTAAATTCATGTTCTCTGACTCTCTTCCTTAGCTCCTTTAGTAGATATGGTTTTATGTAGGTACTACTAGTTTAGGATTTGCAAACAAGATCTGGGTAATCTTCCCAAGGCATGATGGGAAAGAGTATAGCCTCGGGCCGGTGGAAGCTCTCGAGCTTTAGTATAGGCCGAGTTGGAACCAAGAACCATCCAGCAATGAATGAAGGTGAGATGGACAACAAACACGGAACGTTATGGTGAGTACATAACTTCTTAATTCTTGATGATGCTTAGGCAGGTCTTGCTCCCCATGTTCAGTGTCAGTACCCCAATAATGTCCTCTGGCTGCTATCAGCACCTGTGTTTTATTGGCTCCTTTGCCAACAGATGAGTATGCTGGTCAACAGGCATTCCTGGAGCCAGCATATATAGGCCTGGTACCGCTACCCCTGGCACAAGTGCACTCCATGCTGTCACCTGTGGAACAACTCCTGTTGCTCTAAATGCTACAACAGCCTAGCGGATAATATATTTGCTTGTGGAACATACAGAGGTCATGCAAGTCATGCCACATGTGGCCTACACAGCTCTGAGGCAAAAGAACTTACAAAAAGATCCTCCTCATCCTACGAGTCCTTGGTGCATTCCTTTAAAAGACATTGCAATGCCCATAGCAAGTCCAATTACATGAATTCACCTTTGGAGATTTTGGTCCCAGACTTGAAGAAGCCATAGCCTCCTGTGGATTATTTCTCTATGACCTCAAGTTTGCAGAACTTCTCTGATCTGGGGGAGATCAACTGACTTATTCCTTCTCCACAGAAAAGACCACAACAGGGATGTCAGTTCATGTTTCAGATATCCCTGGTGACTCAGCTCCTGGTGGACATCCTAAAAAATACAATCAAGGCAGTTAGGAACAGACTCATCATGGTAGCCTTAATCTTCAGGAAATCTGACAGGATTTCCAGTCACCCAGAGATTGGAAGGCCTGGTTAGGGGCCCTAAAATTAGACCAAATCATATCCGCATTGGCACTAAAAAAGACTTCTATATCCATAGTCCTACTGACCAGGGCAACAGACTAGATTGATGGGTAGATATGAGAAGTGTATGTTTATACCCTTCACCCTATCCTTGAGGATTATGAACTGCCTTATTCACTTGGTGTATTTCTATAGGGATATCATTGATGAAGTGCTCCATGTAACTGAAGAACTGCTGGATAGGCAACACAAAGCTCAGGCTGTCACATCTTTTGGCCTCACAAACCACATGGTCCATGTCATTTACAACTTGATGGAGGGTCCAGACAGGACTGTGTCTGCCAGACATCCTATGCACTGATGTGCATATTTCAGGCTTATGGATTTTCGTGCAAATATCTTCAGTGAGGAAGTCAGCAGGTACCTTAAAGATGTGGAAGAGCAGAGCAAAACCTTGATGGCTGTAGGCCTCTGTAAATAACTTTAAGTAAGACCCAGAAGAGCCAAAATCAGATATGGCTTCAGCAGGGTTACCAAAGGAGTGCAGGTGGGGACCAAGACTTGGACTACTATCAAAGCCACCAGCTGTCCAGAGATGCAGGTGCCTTTTTCACCCTAGAAGGCTGCAGCCAGCCCGTGGACCAGAGGAAATATTCTTGAAGTGTTCCACAAATGCTCCTCTGTGGAGGCAGCTGGGGGGATGGTTGTCCCTCTCTTTTCATGAGTAGTTATAAATCACTCTTAATTGGTGGGTAAGGGACATCATATCCAGAGGCTACAAGATACTTTTCATGACAAAGCCTTCTATATACAAATCCCTACCGGGTGTCCAGCCCTATCAGGGAAAACAGTAGGGCAGGTGATCATCACCCTCCTAAAAAAAAAAAAGCCTTCCAAGAGATCCCACCAGACTACAGAAATCAAGGTTACTACTCAAGATTCTTTTTGATACTGAAAATAACAAAGGACCTTGGGCATATCCTAGCTCTAACCTAAACCAATCCATACCAGAAGAAAAGTTTTGAATGGTTTTAGTAAAAAGAGCTTTTCCTTGTCTGTTACAAGGAAGCTGGATATACTGTTTACACCATCAGCATGACTACTTACACATAAAATCATCAAATAACCCAAGAAGTATTTTTTTTTTGGTTCATAGCCGATCTCTACTAATTTAGATGAATGCCTTTCAGTTTCACATCAGTCACCACATTTTCCATACAGTACATTGCACTAGTTGTAGTAGTAGTAGCATCATACCAGAGGCTACATCACCATAGACCCCCTTTTTTCCAATTTCTACTTGGGTTTGGATGTTGTGTGAACTGCTGCGTCTCTCTCACTTCAATGCCACTCTCTTTTATTTTCTTCAACTGTCATGCCTAACTATCACAGGTTTTCTCTCACACAATCCATCTGTCTCTTTGTGAGATACCGTCATTGCCTCTTGCCTTCTTCCTGTCTGTACCAAATCTTTTTCACCAGATTGCCTTCTGTTTTCTGCATGTGTGCCCGAACCACCTTTATCTGTTCTCTTTGACTTTTTCTGCAATTGGAGCTACTTTGGCTTCTGTTCTGATGTCCTAATTTCTTCGTCTTTCCCACAGTGTGTATCCTACCACCCATATTAGGCACTTCATCTGCATCACCTCTAAACTTATTCAGCTGTTCTGCCTTTACTGCCCAGGTTTCTCTACTATCCAATAGTTCTGGTAGCACGACTGTTTTGTACACCTTACTTTTCAGCTTGTTTGGCATTTTTCTGTGATACATTACCTTGACAGTCTCTGCAGGTTGACTGCAGCTCCTCTGATTCTAACTTTGACCTTCTCATTCAGACTTTCCTTCTTCTCAACTGCCTCTTCCAGATACTTGAAGCTGTTAACCTGTTCCACTATTTTCTCCTCCATCTCAGTTCTCATCTTCTGATTTCCTCCATTTGCTGCAATTACAACCTTCTTATCTGTAGTCAGTTTCATCCCATGTACCTTTAGTTTTACATTCCATTCCCCTATCCTTTGTTGATGTTTTTGCTGTCTGCCTGTAATGCCATATTGCCTATAGACAGCAGCTTTGTTGATCTGTTCCACCTAACGTGTTTACTAATGTAGATCATTACCAGTATGAACAGCAGGTGGCTCAGAGCTAAATCTTGATGCACACCCGTTTCCAGTAAGAAATCCTCTCTGAGGCCAAATGCTGTTCATAGTTGATTTATTGGATCTTAGAACATAGCTTGCACTAATTCTACCAATGTTTCTGGGAATTTGGATCAATGTGGACCTGACCAAACCAGCTTTCCAGAGGCTACATGGAAACAAAATATTCCAGTGTTTGGACAACTGTCTGTTTGCTGCTCTTTCCACAATGTTGCTACTCCAGCAAACCCAGTCTCTGATCAGACTGTTAAGTTAGATGGGCATTACAGTCAGTCTGCCCAAGTTGCATTTTATCCAATGCATCACCATTTTGGGAATCACATTAGATATACAGATCTTTACATCCTTCTGACCCCATGGCAAACCTCAGAGCCTTCAAACCATCTTGAAACACTTGATAGAAAACAAGCGAGGTACGACATAACTGTAAAGGAGTTAAGTTACATGGTGCTGGCCATCCATATTGTAACATATGCATGCTTGTACATTAGAACCTTGCATTTGAACCTATTTAAGGTGGAACTGACATGAGCACTGCATGTAACGGATTGATTTGCCACAATCCTACAAAAAACCCTAAGAAGGTAGCTTTGCATACCCTACCTGACCTGCAGCAAACCATTCTCTGTTCTCCTGTTCTCTTACACAGTTTGGTAACAAGAGATGCATCTGACTTGAAGGGGTACATTTAATTGCAGGATAACCCAAGCTTTCTTGTCTCCTTAGAGGCCTTAGTTGATTATCAATGGACTGGAAATATTGGCAGTACTTCTGTATTTGTTTGCTTTCTAGGAATATGTCCCCTGAGACCCTTCAGCAACCCACATTGACAGTATTGTTTAAACATTTCCCTTTTACCTACATTAAATATCTCCAATTTTGCAGTTATTTTCAAAAGATCAGACTTGTTAACCATCCAGACAAATAAGCTCCATCCTCTTATACTCAACCATAGCTTGACAAGAAAGACATGCTGCATTCCAAAAGCACT
>NC_056737.1:1326727142-1326854642 GCF_019279795.1 Protopterus annectens | reverse complement strand
ATTCAACTACCTGTCTCCATAGGGGTTCCCCAAGGATCCATCCTTGGACCCCTACTCTTTTCTGTTTACACCAATAATCTAGCCTCTGCCACCAAACATGGCACGCTCATACAATACGCAGATGACTCGACCATCATCTGCTCAGCCCAGTCCCTACCAAAACTGCAAAAAGTCACACAGGAAGCCTTTTCCTCTGTTGAAACATGGTTATCCGATGCCCGATTAATACTCAACCCAAACAAAACTAAACTACTCATCTTCCAACCCACCAAACATACTCAAAATAACTCTCACTTTAACATCACGGCAAAAGACAACACCACTATATACCCAACTGAACACACCAAATTGCTAGGAGTGGAAATAGACAATAAACTAAAATTTGACATTCACATATCCATGACTATAAAAAAAGTCCACAAAAAACTAGGAGCGTTATACAGAAATAAGCAATTTCTCACCAAAGCAGCAAAGATTTCAATAGCAAATTCCCACCTTATCTCCACCCTACTTTATGCCTCTCCAATATATACCAACCTAAGGCAATGTGATCTAAACAAGCTAGAGACCTGCTACAACAAAATCGTCAAATTCGCCACAGGGGCATCCAACCATAGTCACCACTGTCTCTCACTTGCTGAACTGGGCTGGCTTGAACTCCCTCACCTCCTTCAGTGGTATCAACTGTCACTCGCCCACAAACTAGTAAACCATCCACTAAATGTCCCATCCCTCCAGAATCTACTCCAACCCTATCGCACCACCAGACCACTAAGATCCAGCAGCAAAAATCACTTGCAGATCACTAAAGCCAATAACTCTGCTGGTGAAGCACTGTTTTCTTGCGCCATAGCCAAATTATGGAACTCACTCCCACCCACAATTACCTCCATACCATCATGCACCCACTTCAAAACTTTACTAAAAGTGCAACTAAAAACATGCTGGCTATGCCCTTGCAACTCCCACTCTAATATCATCCACCCCATCCAACCACTACCTTTCTTTCCACTCCACTAACTACCTTGATTATAGCAAGCTCAGATGCTCATAAGCCAGTACTTATTATACAGCACGAACTTCTTCTTCTTGTAACATTTGTTAATGTCTGGTATGTACTTCACAGATAAAGATTCTAGTTGTCTACTGATGTACTATGTTCTTCATCTGTAAATATGTTGTAAGTAATTGCTATGTAAATTGTTAATCACTATGTAATCCAATGTAAATACTGTCTGTTTATTTTAACTGTGGAGCTTTTCTCCCCGGGCCTCCGCTGAAAATGGACCTACGTCCAGTCGGACACTCCCGGTCAACAAATTTAAATAAATAAATAAATAAAAATAAATAATATAGTTAAAAAATAACAAGAATTATTTAGAGGGACTGACAAAGGTTATTTTAGAATAAGGCGAATCTCAAAGAAGAAGAAAATGCACAACTGCATAGTACTAAAGAGAAAATAAGGGACTACTTGGATAATATGTATGAATTTAGAAAGATTGCTGTTATGCAGATATTTTTTATATTAACTCCAGAGCAGAAAAACTTTTAGCACAAATGACTTAGGCAACAGAAACTAGAAAGGGTTTGGGAGCCTATAACAAGGAAAACAACCAGAGATCCTGTAGTGGTATTACATATATTTTGTACATTTTATGAAATTCTTATAAATCAGAGAAATGTGGAAATGAAGGAAAAGCACAAATGGAAATATTTATGGAAGAATTAAATATGCCAAAGTTAGAGATAGGTGAGGCTTAATTATTAATAGTTAGGATAGGAGGAGATGAAATCAAATGGTAATGTATAACCAATCTAGAGGAAAGTCTCCAGGAATAGACGGTATTCCTGTGAAAGTATGGATGCTAGAAGGGAAAAAAGTGATAAAGATGTGGAAGATTTTGTTTAACAGTATTTTAAAAGGAGGGGAAGCACCGATATCCCAGAAGAAAGCTGTGGTGGCTGTAATACCTAAAGATGGTAAAGGTCTATCAGAATCAGTTTAATATGGGCCTACTTTGGTTCTAAACCATGATTATGAAGTGTTTATGTCTAAAATCTAAAAAACGGCAAAGGTGTTGACAAAATTGATTGATATGGATTAATATAGCAATAACCCATGCCTGGTTGTTGGTAATGCTGGATTTACCCATGGTTGGTGTGGTTTGGTCACAAGGGTGAAGCCCGAGTGGCCAAACAAAGACAACCGTGGGTAAATCCAGCATTACCCACACCCAGAAGTGGGTTATTACTATTATACAATGACATTATTTAAGAAAAAAATAATTACTTTTCTTAAATAATGGCATTGTATAATGCCTGCTTGCTGCCCTTCTGCAGTTGTCTGGTATTCTGCGGCAGTTCTGATGTATTGTGCATGCGTACGCTTATGCAGTACATCAGAGCTGTGGGCAGAAGCAACAGAGAAAGCAAGATCTCCGTTGCTTTTTTTAAAGCTGTCTCGCTATGTTAAACCTATTTAACATAGTGAGACAGTTTTGAAAAAAGCAACGGAGAAAGCAAGATCTCTGTTGCTTTTAACAAAGTGTCCCACTATGTTAAAGGAGTTTAACATAGCGAGACATCTTTAAAAAAAGCAACGAAGAATCTTCGTTGCTTTTTTTAAAGCTGTCTCTCTATGTTAAACCCATTTAACATAGCGAGACACCTTTAAAAAAAGCAACGGAGATAAGAAGATCTCCGTTACTTTTTTTAAAACTGTCTTGCTATGTTAAACCCGTTTAATATAGCGAGACAGTATGTAAAAAGCAACGGAGATCTTGCGTTCTCCATTGCTGTAAAAAAAGAGTTATACTAATGGTAAAAGTCCAGGCGACTGGACCTTTTTCCATTACTATAACTCTGATTTACAACATGCATGCTGAACAATCAGTGTGTACGTTTTGGAATATTAATGGGGGGGGGGTCGTTGTATAATGTGGTTTTGTGGAGAGGAGGCAAACATTTGACAACATTAGTAGAACAATGATGATCCAGACGGAAGAAGAATGTAAGAGAATACCACAGTTGTCAGTGTGTCTTGATGCAGAGAAAGCATTCAACAGAGTAAGCTGAGATTTTATGAGTATGGCAATGGAAGCATTTGCATTCTCTGACACAATAATAAGGTTAATTAAGAGGATATACGAGGGATTGGAAGTGAAAATTAAAGTTAGGGTGTTCCTCTTTGATAAGTCCTGTCTGAACAGTAGAACAGGCATTTAATGAATGAATGAATGAATTAATGAATTAATTAATTTATTATTTGCATTATATTTAGAACCGTTTGCAAAGAAAACAAGGGAGTCAGAAAGTTATGGATATAATTGCATGGTAATCAGGAAAAGTTGGCTTTATTTGCAGATGATGTCATTTTGTACCTGATAAAACCAGAAAAGGACATTTCAGTGTTGAGGAACATTCTAAGACAGTTTCAGTTCTTTTCAGGATATAAAATTAATGAGATAAAATAAAGGCTATAGCAAAGGCTATTGCAATAAACTATGTACCCACACAAACTGGTTCAACAATACTCAAATTCATGGGGACATGATAAAATGAAGTACTTTAGAGTATGGCTTAAAAATGATTCTGTTATGGTGGCTACAGATATGTGAGAAGAAACTAAACAAAAGATAATACAAAAACTGAGGAACTAGAAGCTCTTGTTTATGGATGTGGATAGCAAGATACAAGCAGTGAAAATGTTTTCAGTCCCTTTAGTTTTATACACAGGTCAGGTATATTTTTATCAGCCAGGGATGATGTAGATAACAATTAATAAAGAGTTGAATGATTTTATCTTGGATGGGAAAGAGCAAGAGTCAAGTGTGATAAGATGATCCTTCCAATAGAAAAAGGTGGATTGAGATTAACTGATTTGAAGGGATATTTTAGAGCTAAACTGTTAAGGCTTCGATACATAGCACAAGCAGAAAGCTATAATTCAGAGTGGAAAGGGGTGATGATGAAATGGAGGAAGCTCAAGAAATAAGTAGAGAGAGATTTGTATGCAATCCTTAAGGAGACTAACAACAGCCATACAGAATATTATATTCATAAAGCAGCAGAAAGTATTCTAAGAACTAAGCAAACATGGAACTGGAGAAATGAGATTCTGTCAGTAGAGATTGGTGCAATTTGTGGTACAGAGTTTAGGTCAGAGGGTTATAGAATTTAGAGGAAAAAAGGTTAAAGAACTAAGGTATTGGGAGCAAAAGATTAGAGATGGAAAAGTAATAGAATGGGAAGAGACCAAGAATAAATTTGGACTGTAGCCTAGAGAATGCATTCCCTAGCAAGAATTGATATCACAGGATAGGCAAAGAAAAGGGATAGGGTAATCCTAAGCAAAAGACCAGCTCTGGAAGAGTTTTAAGTTGAATCTAGAACAGAAGCTGCTGTTAAAAAACTGATAATTAGTAGGGCATAAAAATGCTGCATTATAACTATCAATCAGAGGAGGTTAGAAAAGATGGGAAGAGAGCTTGGCTAAGCAATTCAAAAAAGACCAATGGGATGCTATATGTATGGCTCCCAAATAAGCAATAAAGTCAAGAAGATTTAGGATTTTGGCTTGAAAGTGTTTGCATAGGTATTTTTATACCCCAAGCAGACTCGAAAGAAATTTTCCTCAGGTATATTGCAAATGTTGGAGGTGTGATGGAGAAGAAGGAGATAATTGGAAAATATTTTTGGGAGTGTAATGAATTGGTAGGTTTTTAAAAAATGCCTAGATATTACTCTGTCAGAAATATTGGGTGAGCAAATTGGTGTAACTAAGGAAATATTTTTTTCAGCTGGGATTCAGAATCTGAATTGCCTAGACGTAGTAGGGTCTTGCTAAGTTTAATTCTGGTGGATGCCAAAAAGAAGCAATAACTAGTAAATGGAAATCAAAGTCTAAACCAGTTGTATTTTAAGTAGTGACTATAGTAACAGAGATAAAAGAACTGAAAGTGGGATCTTTAGAAAAGGGTAGGAGCAAATTACATAAGAAATAATAGGATATGTAAAAAAAATACATGCAGAATAATGTTTTGGTGGATGAATGCGTTTATAGGGAAGGCAGGAACTAAGCTAGTTAGGTAATGCTGGATTGACAATAATTTTACAAAAGATTATATATGATGTGTAATGTATATATATAACTCAGAATATGTCAGTATGGTTTGTGTTCATATGTAAATGCATGATTGCCTATGTCATAAGTGATAATTCATTAAAGATAATTAAAATAAAACATTTCAGCTACTGAGTCCTGTTTAAAATCTACTGTAGTTTGCAGGATTTTATGTTTATAGTGATTCCCAGTGCAGAGCTCTGTTTTTAACTGCTGTCATTGCTGACTCCATCTTAGAATGTCTTGAGTATGTGAGCATTTATTTGTGATCATATTCGGGATGAGTGGAAAGCTCTTGTATTGCTTAGGAAGCCATGGCAACTTTTAAGGATTTAATGAATGTTAATGAGCTGAGACTATTTATTAATGTGATGTTGCTTATAGGTTAGAGTAATAATGGTGGACTGGGTTAAGTGTGTCTGAAGTTCTGGAAAGAGAAAAGGGCTAGGCTAACTCAGTGGCAGCAACTGAGATGTGACAACATGGTGCATTTGCTATTAAATGAGACTTGAATTTTGGTTTAAATATTTTCTCGAGTTTGAAATTTGAATGGATGTTGAATGCTGCAAGAGTTTAGAAGGTAAAATCTACACCAGTACTATTTTTGATGGAAGCTAGAGGTGGCCAGGCTATAACTAAAGAATTAGTACCTTAGGTGTAAGGTAGTGAACAGCATGAAACAAATTGGGGTCAGAGGCATAAAATAGTAAATAAACAATGAAAGATGGAGATTCTTATGACATTTGCCCAGAGATGCCATAAATCAAGGAAAATGAAAATGCTTGCCTGAAATTTTTACATATTTTAAATACCCTATCTAGGTTGTGAGGTGTGTTTCTAGCATGCTGGGACTGCAATATAGGACCTTATGAAATATAAGAATATACCCTTTGGTTCTGCTAGAGGCTTACTACAGTTGAACTGACCATTAGAAACGCTGCTTGGTAAGGCAGTGATGATTATTAAGCTATTAATATTTTTAGATATGACAAATAAATACAACTGAGAAAACTGAACAGACATTTCTAAATCTGAGAATGACATATGCTGAAAAGCAATAAATAGGAAGTGAAAATCCCAGACTAAAGCAATAATTGCTAAAGTAATAGATATTGTTGATGAAGTGGGGAAGAGAAAAAGATCTGCAAAGAAATATTCTTGGGATATGTTTGTATTTACTGGTTTGCTAAATAGAGTCTCTGTAATGTAATCTGGAACAAAGCCATCTCCAGCCTAAATGGTAATACGTGGCTCTTTTTTATGTTGCTGCAGATCCTTTTTCTAGTGAGAACCTATTATGTAACTGAAATGTTTAAATTATTCATTCATCCTTGCAAATGAATGAATAATACAGACTAGAGACTTACTAGAGCAAGGTTAACCACCCAAACTGGAAACAGAAAATAAAGAAACTGAATGCTGGAATTATTGTTATATTCAGAAAGTATCAAATGGAATGTGTTTACAAGTTTGATGAACAATGTCCACCTCATGCAAGCTAGACATCTGAAATTAAAAGAATTGAACTATGGAATGAAGCTGTATTTTTTTTGTTTATTATTGTTATTTTTTTATGTTCATACTTCATTTAAGATTTATAAATATGTTTATGTCTCTCATTTTCAAGGTCATATGTGACATTAATAACTGACTAGGTAAATTCACTGATTGCTGCTTAAAATGAGAAGTTTTATCTGAATTATGTTTGAACTCACTGTTTTCAATCATAATTGAGTAGTTAAGTACAATGAACCAACACAAACGAAAACAAAAACTGTTAAAAACTCTGGAAACCACTTCGAACTTGAAACAACACAACAGAAGCAACTCCCTGGATGATGCAGGACATGGACACTTGGTTTAGTGCTTTCATCCACTTTTATTATGCGAACTTCTTTAGAAACAATTAAACTTACCCTACTCTACCTTTATATAATGTTAATTGATCACATGACAATCATGATATCATAATGTGAAAAATTTAAAGTGAATACATAAATTACATAAAAGAATGTCATAAAATGTAGCCTGTTCTTATTTGTACATCAAAAAACATTTTAAATCGATAGTTTCATTCAAGCTCAGTGCTTGATCTGCACTTAAATAAATTTGCCAAAAAGCCTCTTTACATTCTAACTTGTTGTTGTTATCCCCACTAAAGCATACATTGTCAACCATGTCTAAAACAAAAAAATTTAAATTTCTTAAAGTTACTACAATTTATAGCATGTCTAGCCAAAGAATTTGATAAATATTTTTTCTTAATAGTTAACTGATGTTCGTAAATCCTACGTTTCAAACATCTGATAGTCTTGCTTATGTAATAACTTGGGCAAGACAAACAAGTCACAATGTATACCACATACATACTGTTACATGTAAAATGTTGATTAGCCCAAAAAGTTCTATTGATGTGACTCAGTGTAACAGAGGATGAAGTACTTATAAATATATATTGTTTGCAACTCTTACAAGCATAAGTGCCCATGACGTTTTGTCCATTTTCCTGATCACTTTTTTCACATCTATGCCCATATTCAAGCATACTTTTAATATATACTACTTTTTATATGTGAATTTAGGTTTAGTTCCTGTATGAATAACCAAATCTTTGTTCCCTAACAAGACTTTCCAATTGTCTGTAATGATGTTTTTAATATGTCACATTTCATTAATTATCGGCAGTGGAAATGCACTAACATATTGTTCCACTTTGTTTTTATTATTTAAAGAAGAGACTAAATGACCAGCTGTCATGTCCCTACCTTTTAGGATGGGGGAAGCCACCCCCTTCCTGAGGCCTACAACTTTTGTTCTATTTGCTTCAACCATTGTTCACTATAACCCCTAAATGTGAACAGGGACCTTAGAAAGTTTAACTCATTATAAAAAGTGTTGTCATCAGAAGTTAGATGACTTAGTCCAATAATTTGTCCTTTGACTACACCTTTCTTCATATGTGGCAGATGTAGACCATCCATAGCTCTCAACCTTCCATCTCCAAAATGAGGAACACTCGCCTTCATAATGTGGAACAAATGGGCAAAATGTGGAACACATACAAATGGCTTACTAACAACTTCAACTAGGAAGGTCATAGGATGGTTAAAATATGCTAGTTTTACTCATAAAGATCATCCTTTAATGAATTAATATGATTAATTTCTATCTACCATGGATTTCACTTAAAAAATTCCTAACACTGAATGTGTGACAGACTCTTTCAATGTGGAACTTTGAGGAACTTCGAGGAACATGAACTTTTTAGGACCCCAAATGAGGTATGTTCCTCGTAATGAGGTACACTTGAGAGGTATGAGACCATCTTTGTGCAAATACTGATTTCCTGAAAATACTACTAATGAACTTTTTTTGTGTTTTGATCAAACAATAAATGTATGTCCAAAAAATTAATGGACTCACCAAAACCACTTATCTTGAATTCCAGGAAATCTGTTGTGTGATTTAAGTGAGAAACAAAGTTGATGAACTCATCTTGTTGTCCACCCCACAGAAAACACAAGTCATCTATGTAACGGTAATATATCCTGACTTTATCTGAAAATGGGTGAACACTCAAAAACTTTGTTTCCCAATTTGCCATTACCACATTTGCAAATGCTGGAGCAACCCTGGCTCCCATCGCTACTCCAAATGTTTGCTTGAACAACTGATCACTAAATCTAAAATAATCGTTGTCCAATACTAAATCCATTAGTGCACATATAGTGTTGACTTTTGTGTTCTCAAAACTGGTATTGTGTATCAAATATTCTCTCAAGTATTATATTCCCACTGCCTGGTCTATGGATGTGTATAAGGACTTTACATCCAAAGTAGCAAAATAAATTTGAATGAAACTATCAATTTAAAATGTTTTCTGATGTACAAATAAGAACAGGCTACATTTTTATGGCATTCTTATATGTAATTTTTGTATTCACTTTAAATTTTTCACATTATGATGTCATGATTGTCATGTGATCAATTAACATTATATAAAAATAGAGTAGGGTAAGTTGAATTGTTTCTGAGGAAGTTCACATAATAAAAGTGGATGAAAGCGCTAAACCAAGTGTCCGTGTCCTGCATCATCCAGGGAGTTGCTTCTGTTGTGTTGTTTCAAGTTCTAAGTGGTTTCCATAGTTAAGTACAATGATGCAGAAGCCCATATTCCTTTCTTTAGAAATTGTGTAATATGGGAATTATTATAAAACTGGATTGCACGTGTGTGTGTATATACACAGATGATGAGGATGTATTAAATGACAAATAAAAAACATTGTCGCAGCACTGAAATACAAAATAATGCTCAGCTCAGTGCTCTAAATTTCAGTGAAAATGGACAAAGTGCAAAATTTCAAAGTAAAAAAATCAATTTTCATACAGTATAGTCTGTGGCAAAATGTGTAGAGTTCATTTCAGTTATGGAGGTTGAAAAACAAAAAAACATATCTTGATACAGTGTTTTAATAAAATGCCAGAATAGATAACCCAAGAAAATGTAAAATGTTTAGCTATGAATAATCATAGACTTCCACCTCCAGTGGGAAGACCCAGATTTCAGCTCTACAAAAACAGCTGAAGAAGGATAAATGAACCAACCAACAAAGTCCTATGTTCTAGAAAAATGTACACGTGAATTTCCAGTGATAGATGTTCCTCCACAGTTTTTTTTTACTATTTTCACAGAAGTCATTATGTGTCCACCCTATGCCTAAGGTTGCTGATGTTGGAAGTTATTTGCCTCGAAAAATGTATAGTGATGGTGTAGCAATGAAAACATCATGCATGCATACAAAATGATGCATCTCAGAAAAGAAACAATGCTGATGCTGCAGTTTCAAGGGCAAGGTTTTTATGGACAATGAGGTTAAAGGGAAGACAAGAATTAAGTGAGTTATGCAATACAGCTACATACATATAAGTCATAAAATTGGTCAGATGACACTATCATCTCCACTACAGACATACAGCTCTTCTCTGATGTATATTACTCCACTCTGCATTGTTTCTGATAATTTTCAATAATACAGCAATACATCGTCTTTTTCTGATTATACATTTCTGTGACTGTGATTCTGTTTTTGACTAACGGAATACAATTCCATGTATCTAACCATATGTAGTATATGGAGAATGTGACTTCTTGTTACGCAACCTCATTCTATTTCTCGGAAAATGGGAGTTTCCCTGCAGTGGTCACTTTCAAACAAAATGGCTTTTCATACTCAGCAACAGCTGCAGAAGTGATCATGTCAGCCAGCATATACTGCCCATAATGGATAGGAGCAAATTCTTTGCAACCAACATATATGATCCAGAGAATCTAAAAAACAAAAATATTGCAATCTTGCAAAACTGCAGAACATGCATATTGTACAGTGAACAACTGTTTGAGATACAGATGATTTGTGTGAGAACAGCTTAGTCACCGTAACTTCACTGCATGTGTAGAATTCCATGACCAGAAGTTTAACTTTCATTTTATTTAGTTTTCCATTGATTTTGCTTTATATATCATATGTATGGTCCTCTGTGATATGCCTATATAGAAGTAAGGTATAACAATCAGTCATGGATTTAGTGTGCTTTTTGGTCTTGAGTTGTTTTCAAACCATGGGCATCTAACACATAGTTGTTCTAGGACAATGCATAAATGCATGTGTTCTTCTAAATTCACCTTCCCAATTGTTTTAAGTGCATTCTTAACTATGAGATTACTTTGATTACATTTTTGTTTGATAAAGCAAATTTTCTTGGAGTGTGTTTTAGATTTGTAGTCTTGAACATTTTCCAGCAAAAAATAAAATACATTTTACTAACCAATAATTAGTATATTACCAAATTCAGAGCATTTCATCCATAAAGGACCACTCAAGTTGTTGTCATTACAATCCAGCAATGTTTGTATTAATCACTTACAGCCACGTGTACTGTGTACATCTCACATGTCTAATTATGAGGAAAATAGCCAGTGAAGTATTTCAAATTGCTTCAAAAAATGCACAAGTCTTTCAAAGAAAGACTGATGACTTTTTAACTTTATCAACTCAGCACGGCCTGACATTTTTGTCCACAGAAGCCATATACCCAACTTCTGTATTGTTGGCTGTATTCAGCTCAGATGTCCAATTGTGGTAACAGTAATAATAAATAATAATAATTAATAATAATAATAATAATAATAATAATAATAATATAGTGGTCAAAGTATTTTGTTGTTTTTGAGCAAACACACAGTGGCCACAGGAAAGTATGTCAACTTATTTCACACAAATGTGCACTAGTCCTACAAAGCCAGATTAAATATTGTTTAAAATGTGTTGAGGGGAAGAGAGTATGTTACTTTCATCCACAGAGTGACCCTTCACCTCCAAGGCAGCAGTTATAACCACTTTGTTAATGGAATAACTCTTAGATGTCTGAGTATCACAAAATAATGACCACAGTAATATATTTCAAGTTTTTTCACACACACAGTATCCACAGTATTCAAAGTATTCTAACTTAACACTAGTCCTGCAAAGCCAGATTAGCAATTAACTGCTTAAAATTAGTGAATGACAATAGGTTACAATACTTTTATCCACTGACACCCCCAACTGAGCAATTATAGCCACACATTTGACTTTGTATACCTCAAATGTCTAATTGTGATATACTTGATGGCTGCAGAAAACATAATTATTTATTTACATTTGTTAAAAATAACAATGGAATGTCTAGAAGAAAAATCAAATTAAAGCATCAAAACAGGGAAAATCAAATGACAAATGTTCACTGCCTAGCATTTGTAGGAATTAACTTATTACACATTATATTCACTTCTGTATACCACAGCTGTTCTACCAATGAAGGATAAATGATGGTAATAACAATATTACAGATAAATCTGTAGTGTGTGTCATGTGAAATGCATCTGAAAGTACTGAATGGATTTCCCTGGAGAAGGGGACAAGGGACGACATTAAAAATAAAGAATGATGTATTTAGATGGAAAAAACACTGTACAGAATTTTGAGAATGATGTCCTATTATAAGAATGTCATGGGAAACTTAAAGAAATATTTTTTTCACAAGAAGATTAGTGGATAAATGGAACACCCTACCAATAGAGAAAGGGATGTTTAAGACTGCATGCATGGTGGGAAGGCAAGTGCTCAAAGCTTGTGCAGATTGCTCCTTGTTGGAAAGATAGGGTATATAAAGTTACCCCTGTACATACATACATACATACATACATACATACATGCATACATATACAAGTCAAAGAAGACAGCAGTCATCTTACATCTATACAAAGGAATAGGTATGAAATCATGGCCTGCTACCAGTATCACAACCTGGTCTCCTGCAGATTGCTGAGAGGCAATCTATGCCTTGTGTACAAAGGATCCTCTGATCCTACTCTGATGGATCTGTTGCACATAAGCAGAACAATTAGCATCAGAATTACCTGATCTATGGACCTTAACCTAATCTGCAACATAAATACTGCATGTTGGAGGGACAGGTATGTATCTCAGAGACTACCCCTTATCTGGAACAGGGTCCCAATCTTTATGAAGCAGAGTTGTCTCCTAATTTGGATCAGTGGATGGGGAACTGAAAATGTACCCCTAGTCTGCCATCTGTCTCTCTTATAGACAGAGGCAGCATAGACATGCTTGAACACCTATGCCCAAGTCTACATACAGCCCTTAAAATAACTTGACAGATACATTTGGAAAACATGGCTAGGCTTAAAGAAGCCTTCTGGGTTCATTAACCTAGTAATCAGCTATGAACCTATGCAGACATATACAAACACTAGTAAAGTACTTCTTTGCTGCATTACATGGCACGATCAGTATCAGATAGATTTAGGTTGCTAACTAAGTGCAGTTGATGACAAAACATAAGTAAGTAACTTGGTAGACGAGGGTTATAAATTGGGAGAAGCTTAAGTAGCTATTATAACGCAAGTAGTAGGTTCACCTTGGGGGCATGATAGGGGAAAAGAACAGAAAAATATGTTTTAAAGCAAAGCAGATGACAGGGTTCTCACTAGGGATATTCTGTCTTTAGATATTACTACAGGGAGGGCAGTATAAGGGCCCCAAGTCAGCCAAGGTACCTGTATGTCAGGCTTCTAGATTTTCTCCATGCACTTAGTATGGATAACAATTGCCTTCAAAATATACTTCAAAAGCTGTACTAAAGCAGTCTTTTCTGCTCAATGAAAATCAGAAGGAAAAGAGTTGTTGAAAAGACCCAAAAGGCTTGCTAAGATAAACTGTGTCGCTGTTGCATGGAAATATGCTAAAAATGCATCAGTCCCATTCTGTAGCAAATATAAGTAGTAAACCCTTTGAGATGGGTTTAACTTTCTTACCATATTCAATGTGAAATAATGCCATTTTGTTGCAAAAAGTGTGTTGTTTCTGAATTTTATTTTGTTGATAAGAATGGCCCCTTGAACATTTTCTTTGACTTGAAAATCCCTTTCATGATATTATATAAGACTGAATCCACAATACCTCACTACCTAAACTAATGTATAGGCTACTACATTTCCATGTAAAATCCATTATTAGGAGTTTTGTAAAAACAAGTTATCAAGAAAGTCTTGCAGGTCTAACACCTGAACATGAGAAATAGCGTGATGGTGTAGTAGTCACACCACAATATTAGTAAGAAACTGCTCTTATAAAAATGTAAGTTATTTTTTCCTTACCCATAATGCTTTGAATTTTATGTAAGTCATCATCTAGTATCTAATGTAAAATCATTTTGCGGCTATGGCTATAGAGAAACCCTCAGTAAAGAGTTCAACTGAAAAAAACACACGCATACGCTACAGTCTTCATTTTTTGCAAAATCACTTGCAACATTAACATGAGGAATAAAACTGGAAATGAATGTAGTAGTAAAATAATAATGCTTCAGGACATGATCAATACACTTTAAACATATTTTAAGTTGTTTTGTCATTCCACATGATTATATGAGAAAAAACAGAAGTTCATTTTTTGTATGCAAGAAAATGTGTGTGTGTGTGTGTGTGTGTGTGTGTGTGTGTGTGTGTGTGTGTGTGTGTGTGTGTGTGTGTGTCCTTACCAGGACAGTAACTTGGATGTTTACTTTTTTTTCTTTGATCAGTATAGCTGTTCTGCCAAAGTAGAAAAGAAACTGCAAAAAATCCTTTTAAATCGTTTACATGATTTGTCACTCTTTTGCAGAGTGAAACCCCCAGAGAAAAACTGGCCTTTTGTCTGCAAAATAAGCAATAACTGAAATGCCTACCAGCAAAGAAATAAATCCATATGGTTGCACATACTGTTTGCACTTTCTTATTTTTCTGTTTGTTAACAAAGTAAATTGATTGAATAAAAGTGTTCCCTTTCAAGAGGAAATAAAGAACCACATTATGCTTAACTAACTTAATGACACACAGTAGAAAAATGCAGGTGTGGGAATCAAACCCTGGACTACAGGAACCAGCACATTAGTTGTTCATAGACTTAATGCTCTGTGCTGACACTTTAAGTTAATAAAGCATGTAATTTGCTATGATGTTTGATGGCAGGATGTAATAACAAAGATGTTTTATGCTTTGTGAGGAAAAAGGGAAAATATATATATATATATATATATATATATATATTATTTGTTATTATGTTAATAATAGTAAATTGTTCCAAGTGTCCTCTAAAGAATCACATTCACACTTAGAATAAAGCAAAGTAAAAATCAGGTCATTTGCAGAGCAGTTTCTCTGCTAGTAGGTGTCAAGCGTAGTGACATCTGGGGACTGCAAACTCTTGGGGCAAACATTCAGTTTAATAATTATAATGACCTAGTTCTAAATCTTTCAGAGGAGCCTGAGAGTCAGAAGCATAGTAGCCATTGAAAAGAGCAGTTGTGAAGGTGTCTTTTCTAACATGAAGACCTCTTCGAACATTATATTAATGTACATAACCCGAGTGATGTTTGCTATGTAATAACACATTGTTCCTAAATTTAATATTCATTTATTTGTCTTGTTATATTCCCAAGCACAGACGTTATTGTAATAAAATTTGAAAGAAGTATCACTTTATGAGCAAGTATAAAGAAGTTAACATATGGGATTCTAGCATCTTAAATATTGTACAATAATTGTTCATTGTGAGTATTGTCCAGTAGTATTAACTGTCACTATGTAACATCGTTAAGAAAACCAAATGAATGCAAATGGGAGACTTAATAAGGGAGTAAGAATTATATGCATTTTCTCAGGGTAGCTTGTTCATTTGAATTACAAGTAGGGGAAAATACATGTATCTCTATTTCCCACTATATTTTATTCAGTTTAGACATGCCTAAAACAAACAAAAAAAAAGTAACAGGTCAGCTCAAGAGGACTCGTCTCAGATGGAAAGCAATAGCAAAGGCTATGAGCGACACTTAAAATGATCTATAGAATTTGTATTAGTCTCTGTTCCGTGTTCCAAATATCAAGTCGTAGCCTTTACAGTGGAGTCTGTGATCCTTTGGCACATGTGCAGAATGCATCAATTTAATTTCGAGGTAAATTCAGAAAGAGTTAGCCATGTTTACTGGGAGATCTATGAAGGACAGTGTCACAGAAGAACTAAAGCTTTTATCTGTTAGTGAGTATTAACCAAAAGGTTGGTTTGATGCAGGTGATAAAATCACAACAATCATAACATAAATCATTTTTTTGGTACTCCTGTATCAAGTGAGCAGCAGACTGGGCAGCAAAACGCATTCAAAATGCTTATAAAAGCATCACAGCATGCAAAATTGAAATTACAAATCATTTACAATAGCAGGACTAGTTTGAAATATGGCCTTACTTTTCTCCTTGTTTAAAAATGTAAAAACAAAGTCAAATGTTCATCTGAATCATCTACAGTAGGCATTAAAATTGCATACACTGTCATTTAGTGAATACAATGATACTAAGATGTGGCACCATGGCACAAGCAGTAGCATTGTCGCCTCATAGCAAGAGGTTCTCTGGTTCGATTCTTGGCTGAGGTGTTTTCTTTGCAGACTCTGCATGTTCTGTTTGGGTTTCCTCTGGGTGCTCCGGTCTCCTCCCACATTCCAAAGATATGCAGTGGGTGGACTGGACACTCTAAAATGGCCATAGGTGTGAGTGTGCATGTATGTCTCTGTGTGGTATGGAGCAACAGCTCTGGCAGGGCTAGCCACCTGGCAGTGTGAACACTGGCTCTAGATGATTGTCACTGTTAAAGTGATGCCCCAACCCATGTACAAAAAATGGGAAGATGGGGCTGTGGATGGTGGATGGATAAAATGTGACTGCCTGAACATATTTAAGTGAACCGTCGCAGAATTAACTACTTTTCTATTTGTGCTCTAATGCTGTGAATGTAAATGCATACAGTTTCTGAATGTTCTGAATGATGGGATAAGGTATATCTGGTCAAGAGCTCATTATCCATTCAAAATTTACAACCGTCTCTGTTCTTTGATCTCAGTCCCTGTACTTATGATCTAACTGTAAGATCAAAATATATGTGGCTTGTCTGTTTACCTTTACTGGGTGTTTCTTCTTTCAACACTGTTATGTGATAAGTAGTTTGATTATTTAAGTAAGGGGATGTGGAGTAAGACTACTATATGGAGGTGCAAGGGGCTTTTCCCCCAGAAAAATCATTTATATTGTGTGGTCTGGAATTTCAGGAACCTGTACTGTCGAACTTATGACCAATGAGTTGGGGACTTGTGGAGCTGGGTCTCAACATACAAGAGCCATAATAACTCTGTCTGCCTGTCTTATCTATCTATCTATCTATCTATCTATCTATCTATCTATCTATCTATCTATCTATCTATCTATCTATCTATCTATCTATCTATCTATCTATCCAGTTTGCCATATGCAAGTGAAGATAAGGCATTTTATTCTGAGAAGAAAACAATATTTTGTGGTTTAATTAATGTGCAAGTGCTTTTACTTCAGTCTTATTATGGTGGGAAGCAGGCTATTTTGGCAGTTCTCTTTGGATTCACTTGGTAAGAACAATGTCCAACTTATTTTCAAAGGCTTTTCTTCACTGTGGCTGACTTTTCTTCATGGGATGATTCTATGTCGCAGGTACTCAGTCCCTTTCCGCAAAGGGTGGATGCTCTCTCTGACTTCAGCTTTTCTCAGCCCCCATTTTTATGTTACATCAAATAACTTATTAAACAAGCCTACTCTTCCAAATGTAATTGTGTATCTTTCTGTTCTTAAAGCAACTTAACAAAAAAAATGTAAATAAGCTTCACACAGTTTACAATGGGTTATTTATATCACTGCTGCAAAGATTATTTATATTATGATTTACACATTTTATGTTGTTTGTGTTCTTCCATTTATTTAGAACCAGCATGCTAAGCTACAATCAACCCTATCTGCTTGAAAAAGTTGGCTTCATGCATATTGGATGCACTATGTGCCTGTCATGGGATGAGTCTTGGCTATTTTGGACTTTGAACATAACTGGCTGCAGAAATAAGGCCCTCATACAGAGCTTTGTGTTCCTATCTTATGGTTGATGTAACCAGGCTAGGAAGCATGGCCCAGCAGTAGAGAGAATTGTTTCCCTAACAAATATCACCTTAAGAAATGCAGTGTCTACAATACCTAGCCTCTTTTAACTAAGAAAACAGACTTATCTATGTCAGGAGCTATTTACAGAGGCTCTGAACATTATGTTTTCCTGAGCTTCCTAAAAGCACTATCTGCTTATAATGACCACTTAAGTTTAAGGGACATCTTCCTGGGAGAGGACATGTTATTATTGCCCTACTATCCCCCAAAAATATCCTTACTTTTTCTAGTTTCTGTAACAGGTCATTTCTGTATTACTTCTACCTTTTGTTTTTCAGGTTTAACCATTAATCGCTCTATGACATAAATGAGGTGTCTAACTTCTGTTATGGTCTAACTTGCTCCCTGTTAGTCTTGCTTGCCTCAGGGAGTGTACTGCAGCCTGTACCCTAGATAGATGTAAATCCCAGTTCTCAGAATATATAATCTTTGTAGCCTACAGCACATACCTATCAACTGCTAAAATTTTTGCAGAATGTTCAGATTTTTGCCTCATATTTTTGATCTGTTACTCATAAAATTTGTGGCTTTCTGACAATTCACTGAGGTTTGAAGTCAACAAATAATGACATGCATTTAAGTTTCAGAATTCATATCCTTCAGAAAATGCATGCTAACACGAGTCCTATTATTCTGGCAACTTTCTAAGATTATAAAATCAGTATTTAACATCTGTCCCTATTTTTGGGCCTCTGTCTCTCTGTTATTTTATACTTTGTCCAGATTTCTTGCGCTAACAGGTTGACAGGTATGTTACAGCATAGGTGCCGTACCATTTCAAGACTCTGTCTATTAGTTTTTGAATAGTTGCAGGGTCACCATGTGTCTAAAAGGATTGTAATGACAAGAAAGTTATACTGGAATAAACTGTCTGATGCTGAGAAGGCTATTTTTTTTTCTTAGCCTCAGCTCCTAAAGGGATTTGCCAGTAACCTTTCTTCAGAACTAATGTGGTTAGGAATCTTGCTCTTCCTAGCATTTCTATGCCCGCCACTACCCAAACGTTTTATTAACTCATCAACCGTAGGGCAACTGTCAGATTTTGAAATGCTGTTCATCTTATAATCAGAGCAGAACTTGATTGATTCACCAGGCTTTGGGACTAGACTATGGGACTGTTACACTCACATTTCTACTCCTTAGTTACCCCTGGCAGAAGGACTTTTCTTACATCTTCCCATACTATATTTTACCTTGACTCTAGTATTCAGTAGGATTTTAAGTTAACCTTCTCACCTTGGTTAGTCTCAGCATGGCGTTCAATCAAATTTGTTCTGGCAGGTTAGAACTGAAAACACTTCTTTGTTTCATATCAGCAATTCTTTTATTTCCGGTTTCTATGGCTGAGGCCCTACATCATCTATTTGAACTGCAGCTACAAAGACCATATTCATTAGTCTCTACTGTTGCACTAAATACCACTATTTATCCTTAGTTCCATGTTTTCAGAACATTGATATAGTACATTTGTTCTCATCTTCTTTTACCTGTCTGTCTCTGTAGTTTACCTTATTTATTTTCTCTTTTATTTCAAATGGGGCCTACCATTTAACCAAAAAAAAAAATGTATTTTCTGCAGAGTAGATCAAAACCAATACCTAGTTTGCAGTTTTAAATTCTCTGGCCCTTGTATTAATATACACCCCTTGTTGTGCAGCTTCAGCTCTTTCCATGTAATCCTGCAGTCTGGGCATCACTACCTTTTTACCCTGTCTTGCAAGCTGGTATAGTGTTCAATAACGCTCTTAAATAAAGTTTATTCTTCTATCCAAGTTTCTCTGGCTATATCTAGTAATGCATGAGAGTTTCTGCCATATAATAACTCAAAAGGCCTGAACTCGGTCAAGCTTGTGGCAGTTCACTAATGGCAGATAGGATGTACATTATTAACTGGTTCCAGTTTTTATCTTCTTTAATAAATTTTATTAGCATGGACTTTTACATCCTGCTAAAACAGTCCAAACCACCGATCTGGAGAGGTACACTAAAATTTTTAGTTTTCTTGACATTAAAACATTGGCATAGTTGATACATTAATCTGGGCATACAGAGTCTCTGATCCTTTGGTATATCTGCCATGGAAAGTAATAAGACTAGCTCTCTGGTTGTATAGTATTAGTTTTTCTTGGTGGGATGCTTTTGTGGTATTTTGTTGTATAGGCCAAGATACAAAATGCATTGAAATCCATTGCTGGATTTTAATAATGACCCAACAATAAGTAGAGATAAATGACAGAAAGAAATACTTTTTCAAAAATTAAAAAATAATAAAAAATACAACTTTTTTTTCCTAGCACAAACCATAGTATCACACTAAGCACATTTGTGTTTCAAGATTTCATCAAATTGTGAACACAAGAAATTCTGACTCAGTAAGCTCACTGAAACCATATGATTATTCATCAGATGATATTTGGTTGTGTTATGATTTAAACTGATATTAACTTATTTTCTTTTAAATAGATTTTGAAATTATCCTTATCATTGATGCCAGGGGTACACCTTCAAATTGAGTTTATCTTAGCATCAAATCTGTTGTCAACATTCTCAAAATTATTTTTAAATTATTATATGCAGTTTCTTGAATGCTTGCATAATGCATTCATAGTAATGCTTATGTCAGTTGCATGACAATTTTCATATATTTTTACATTTTCTGAATGTTTTCCAATGTAATATGTCTCACATGTTCTCCAGCATACTATATAACCAACAAACTTAGATTTATGGGTAAATCTCCCTGGTAAACACACTTCTCTACCATTTAGAAGGACTGCAGAGACAGCATAGGTTATATATTTGCACTGATTACTATCATAATATTTGAAGGTACCACTTTTTTAAGTTTGGATTAATGCACCGAAGTTGCTCTTTCATGTCTGAAAGATATATTTGAGGTTCTTGCCCATCTTCTTAACAAAAACAGAGACCTTTCTTCCATTATCAATAATTTCTAGGAAACCCTCGAAGATATTTCCGTTCCTTTTCCCTATTTCCACAATCTCAGTGGCATCAACAGAGTTGTTTGGTAATATCACTGAACAATAATCTTTCTTTTTTCATGGGGCTTTAGTCTTTGCCCTCTGGCTACAGGTTTGAAAATGGTCCCTCTGTCCAGATTAACCTCCCCAATTTTCTTTTCCTGAAATTCAATTTGGCATACTCTATTAATAATCCTATTAGCTAAAATGTTACTTTAGTTGGCAAAAATATCATTATTATCAGACTCTCACAAGTTGTTCTTTAACTGTTTTCTTTTAAGCTTTAAGACTACACACTTTTTAGCTTAAATATGTATTGCTAAGTTTTTTCGTAAATGTTGGATTTTAAATACCAACCATCTTTGTACATTTCTAAATCAAGATAACAAATATTATTCAAATTTTGATTGACTGAACATTTCAAATAATCGCATACATTTTTCAAAAAAAAAAGTCATACATGTACTTAAAAAATTAGTTAACTCACTGCACCAAAAATTAACGTCATATATAAAATGTTTGTAAAAACAATATACTGTGTAAAATCAAATTTAAAAATGATTTCCTTTTCCATCTTGTCTTAAAACATTGGCATATCTTGGGATTGTATCTGCCCTCACAGCAATGCCAATTTTTGACAGAAAAACTTGTTTCAAATACCATCATTTGATCATGTGACAAACACCTAACCTCTCTCAATTGCCTAGTCACAATTTCCAATCCAATTTAAGAATGGATAACTGAATACAAATATTTAATATCAACAGTGACTGGCACATCTTTGGTTTCTACTTTCACACTTTTCAGTTTATGAAATAAAATGAATTACATTTAAAAACATCTAAATAAATGTCAATATTATGTAACAAACTAACTGTAAAATAATGGCCAATGAATCTGTTTTACTGACACCATTAGCCACTACAGGTCTTGAGGTGGCTCATTCAGATTTTTGAATTTTAGGTAAGCCAGATATTCTGCTTATTTTTAAAGATTTTGTCCTTAAAAAGTCATTCAGCTTGAAAGTAATCAGGCCCTCTGTTAGCCATTCATCCATTGATGAACCTGTCATCTTAAATGACTTGTAGATATCAGACCCCAAGACTTTCATATGACTGGTGTTGTCACATAACATTTATAACATAAACCTTTTGTATGTCTGTACATCTAAAATTACAGTCACTACTCTACCAGCTTTTGTGATAAAATGTTAAAAATTACTCTCTAAATGCTTGAAGGCTTTGCCTTTAACTAGAGTCAGATTATAATATCCATTTACTGGCTTAGCTTCTAAATGATGTCTGGTATCACATTTGGTAACTGCCAAAATGATTCCCATTCTGTTTGCAAGGATGGGATGAAACACCATGACTGAACTAAATGTATATTTGCTATGGCCATCCATTTGGTAAACAGACAGCTCAAATTCAGTCTTCAAAGTTTCTTAAATTGCTTAAGTGTTCAGCCAATCTGCCCTTGAAGAAGGTACAAAGGACAAACCCTTATATAACACCCTTGTTTCTGCTTCATTTACTATATAATTAGATAAATTAATTTGAGTTTTTTCTCTGTTGCAGTGCCTTGTTTTAGATCCAGTTGTTTCTCCTGTTTGAATAAAAGTTCCCTTCTTGAGATCTGTCCTTTAGTGGCTTTGCTATCACGTCTGTCCATGTTTTTGTACCTCTGTCTTGATCCTGGTTCAATTCTACTGGCTGACCAATCCCCCTAAAAATGACTTTAATCAGTTTGTCTGTTTACTGGGATAGTAGTTGTATTGTTGTTTTGATCCCTTTTGAAGAGTCCCAGTGTTCTTATCATAATTACTGCTGCTAAATTATTTTCTCCACTATTTTTATTGGATTATATGAGGGCAGCTGGCTCTCTTCTATGACATTGTTTGGATTCTTTATCTGTAGAGCCACAAACTGAATTTTCTCATAGTCCACTGTAGTTTGCCTTAACTTTTTCATTTTGTATTGTTTCTGTACCTTCTTCTCCCTAATGATTTTGTTTTGGGTAATCTGTAATTTGGTATTAAAATTTGTGGGGTGGAGTAGCCTTGATTTTTATATAAGCATTTAAAGACTTTATTGATGCATTTAATTTGTCTGTTTTGTATTGTCTAACAATATATCAACATTTGTTAACACAACTCACTGATTTAATCTTTACATGATTCTATACAACTTTCTGATAAATTATTCCATGAGGATATTGTTAAAACTCTCAGCCTTCTGAGTACTCTGTTTATTTTTTATCTTTGCTCCAAAAATAGTATGTCCCATTGTAGCCTTTTAAACTGGGAACATGTTTTTTGAGATAGTAATGAGTTGTCAGACATTAAAAAATCACTGCAGACTATTCTATCAGAAATATCAGGTGAGCAAATGGGTGAAACTAAGGAAATAATTTTTGAGCTGTGATACAGAACTGGAATTGTGTAGACATAGTAAGGCCTTGCTGAGTTTAGTTCTGGTGGCTACCAAAAAAAGCAATTGCTAGAAAATGGAAATTAAAGTCTAATCCAACTGTACTGGAAGTAGTGAATGTAAAGCAAATGGAAATTGGATCTTTAGAAAAGGGTAGAGGCAAATTACCTAGAAAACAGTGGGAACAGGGAGGCACAGTAGTGCAGCGGTTAATGTTGCTGCCTCCCAGCAAGAGGTTCTCTGGTTTGATTCTCAGCTGGGGTGCTTTCTGTGCAGAGTTTGCATGTTCTCCCTGCATTCGTGTGGGTTTCCTTCGGGTACTCCGGTTTCCTCCCACATTCCAAAGACATGCGATTGGAGTGTTTCTCCCCAGGCCTCCATTGAAAATAGGCCCTGTAGAACCTAGTCAGACTTTCCCAGTCAACAAATGTTAAATAAATAAAAATAATAACTGACGGAACAATAGATGCAGAATAATGTTTTGGAGGAGGAATAAGGTTTAAGGGAAGGCAGGAATTGAATGAGCTATGTAATGTTTGACTGACAATGACTGGATAGATTATAAGTGATGTATAATGTTTGCAACTGAAAATATGTTAATATGGTTTGTTTTCATTTATATATTTGTATTGTTGTCTATGTTATAAGTGCTAAAATGCTGAAAGACAGATTTTGGAGAGTATTAATAAGCTAACAATGTCCATGACAATATGATGCAATACCATGAAATGGCACTTCATTGATAGACATGGCAATCATTTTTTTATGACTCGTCTGCCTTCTGGCATTTACAGCATCCAGCATGGAGGTTTGTGATTTGTTCTATCATTTCCTTTCCTACCAGTAAAACTTCACTGGGATCTTTGCTTTAGTCTTGTTGATTTCTGGGAATCCCCTTAACACATGGCTATGACTTAATCTTATCACTAGGTTTATACAAAACCTGGGCACCAATAGTTGGCATACTACTTCCTTTCTATCCTTACTCCATATAAGAAGTAAATTTTGTACTTCAAAATATGAGTAAGAAGTAGGAATATCTTGGTTTATCTTCTTCTCCTCCTACAATATCTTTATTTTCCCTTATTCTGCTCAAAGTGTCATCTTCCCAGAGTGTCTTTTTAAAATTATCTGTCTTAGTCGAAGGTCAGCTAACGCTGGGGTTTCCTTACAGTCAAAGCACTGTTTCCTCTTATACTAATGTAGTCACTAGGGTATTGGTATCTCACTTTGCTCCTAGAAAAGGGAGTTCATACACTAATTCTTTAGTGTCACCTGTAGCTCTGACTTATTTCGTTTTTGCTGTTTCCTTTTTTTATGGCTCTGATGCACAGAACCCTTTTCCTTTTGTTTAGAGCTCTTGTACTTTTAGTTGAACAGGAATATCATAAAGGTTCTGTTCAAAGGCATCTTGTCTCTCTCGGTATACCCTACCTTCTTCTTTTCCTCTCGTAAATGTGGCTCATTGTCTCAGAATGAGTGAGCACCACCCCCACACTTCTTTCTCTTTACTAGGCTTTTCTCCCTCTGCAAAGGACTTAACTTCAGTTTTACTTTTACCTTATTTACAAATGCATGTTACCCAGACCTTCTCTTCTTTGTTGTTTTTGCCTTACATTGACTGAAATGGATTTCGGCCTTTGACCAGATACTGCTTCTCCCGTTTTAACTATCTTGGTGAATATTTCTATTTGTTCTATTGTTACTTTCAATACCTAACTGCTGCTTAGAATTCTCCATTGTAGTTTTTTGTTTCTGTTTTGGCAGTACAGAAAGATTAGAATCTGCTCAAGTGACACATGTTCAGTACTTGCTTCAGTGCCTTGGGATACCCCCTTTTGGTGAATATTTCCTTCTCAGGTTTGCTAGTCACTTCAGCTCCCCAGTCTACAACATTTTCAGGCTAAAATAACACTTCTACTCCCTGTTTTGCAACACTTATAGGCTACAATATTTTAGTATGCATGTCGTCTTCTTCTACTGATTTTGTCCTTACTGTCTGCTTTGTTATAACTGAAGGTTCTTCATCCCTTTGTATCCTCAGCCAAAGTTTTACACCTTTAGAGTTCACCAAGACTATGCCTTGGTGTTTGTTGATTCATATACTCTATCAAATGCATCTGGCGGTTGCCTCGTTTCACTGGGATATGCAAAGACACATCTATTTATCTATTGGTTCTCCTTCCCACTTTGATTGAATGATTTAGCAATAGTACTCTCTTCCCTTTGTCTCTAAAACTCTTTAAAATTGTGAGACTCTTTAACAATGTTAGTATCACTTGTACAAAATCTAGCTATGAGATTCCTTTTTTTTGTTTGTTTCCAACATTTGACATAAGTTTTTACTATAGGTTTTAACTGTTCAACATACCACCAGTCTCACATAGACCTACTAAACCAACACCGGCAAGTAGCACACATAAATACACGAAAACACACTTGGAGGCTGTAAATAAAAATCTGCAAAAGCAACAGAGACCTCCAAAGCAGACACCCAAGCAACCTCCACACCCCATCACAAACCATGAAACACATACTTCACATAATCAGTGTGCCACGCAATCACAGCCCTTAAGGCAAAATAACATAACCAACACACTAGTAATAGGCAACTCTATAGACAGGGACACTGATGTCCCACTAACTAGGCTGGAGAAGGGAAGGTTACAGTTAGCTGCCTGTCAGGCGCCAGGATCCGCTACATAACACAAGCACTCAGGTCGCTCCAGAACAAGTACAAATATGACTCTGTCATTGTCCATGTTGGTGTGAATGACCTGAGACTTACCTCCCTGGACTACATGAAAAGAGACATGGAAGCGCTCTCTGATCACGTAGCCCAGGCTGGTATGACCCTGACCCTGAGTAGCATCCTGCCCTCACCAAGAATGATGCCACAGTATAAAAAAAATAAATGATCAATTTCAACAGTTGGCTAAGTTTCTGGTGTCATTCAAAGGGGATCCAGTATCTGTCCACCTGGGATGACATGCTCGACAAGCCACGTTGCTTCGCAAGAGATGGCTTGCACCTGTCACCCTTAGGCTTTCAAATACTGGCCAAGGCTTTTGCTGCCCCCATAGTGCCCTTTTTAGACAAGGCTCAAAAGACAAACCCACCACTATAAATAGCACAAGTAACCAAAAACTGAAGGTAATGCTACTCAACGCCAGAAGTCTAAACCTCAAAATGCATGCACTTGAGGCACTCCTCGGTATGGAGAACATCAATATCTGTGCAGTAACAGAAACCTGGTTTAAGGCTCCAGAGAGCACCCCAGCACTACCAGGCTATAACTCATACCATACTTTTCGGCCACAGAACCCTGACCGAAACACAAAAGGGGGGGGTGTATCCATATTCATCAAGGATACTCACACCTCCAGGTTAGTGGCACAGCACAATGCCTCAGATATCATCTATGTGCAACCAACAATGGGAAAAACTGCAATTCAAATTGTAGCTTGCTACAGATCACCCACCATGACCCAGGACCCCCATTCCGCATTTCTGGAGACAATGGAAAATATGAAGGTCCTAGCAAACACCCTAATATTGGGTGATTTCAATTACCCAAACATTAACTGAGAGAACTACTCAAGTACTAACTCCCGTGCCCAACGCTTCCTAGAATTTATAAACTCGAACGCCCTGGATCAACTGGTCAACACCCCCACCAGAGGTGACAACATATTGAAACTGGTCATCACCAACATGGGCGACCAGTGTTCTACACTGGCGGTCAACCCCTCGCTGGTTAGATCAGACCATAGACAAATCACTCTGGATATCCACATTCTGCCCCCACCCCCAATCAAGGAAACCACTGTGAAAACCTTTTTAAAAGAAAACTTCACGTTACTTAAGACCGAGGTAGAAAGGTTCACAGCCCCCATGCTAAAGGACAATGCTGTCCAGAGGCACTCTATGAGCACCTGCAAGAATGCATGGATCATGCTATCCCAAGCAAAACCAAGACTCACTCCTCCAAGAAAAGGAAACCAGTCTGGTGGACCCCTGCCATAAACAAGCTGTATAACAGAAGGAGGAAACTAGTACAGAAAAGAGTCAAATCCCAGGAAGGAAAGACATCCCTGATCAGTATCAGCAAGAAACTACGATCCCTCATAAAATCATCTAAGGCTAGCTTAGAAAGAAAAATTGCCAAGGACTTCAAAGATAACCACTAAGCATTCTTTAGCTATGTCAAGAACCTAAGTGGAAACTCTCAAGATCTGCTCTGAGTTAGTGCAGAATGGCGCAAATTACACTGAACCGACTGATCTTGCCAACATTCTGGCAGACAGGTTTAGTGCAAACTTCACCCCCCTCTCACCCCCTAAAGGGCCCATAACCATACCAGAAGAATGTAGAGCCCCAGCAATCACTGACTTCTTCTTCTTCTTTCGGCTGCTCCCATTAGGTGTCACCACAGCAGATCAACTGTTTCCATTTCTTCCTGTCCTCTGCATCTTGCTCTGTCACACCAACCACCTGCATGAACTCTCTCACCACATCCATAAACCTTATGTTAGGCCTTCCTCTTTTCCTGTTACCTGGCAGCTTCATCCTTAGCATCTTTTTCCCAATATAATCTGCATCCCTTCTCAGCACATGTCCAAACCAACGTAATCTTGCCTCTCTGGCTTTGTCTCCAAACCTCCCAACCTAGGCTGACCCTCTAATATACTTATTCCTAATCCTGTCCATCCTCGTCACACCCAGTGCAAATCTTAACATCTTCAACTCTGCCATGTCCAGCTCTGACTCCTGCCTTTTTGTCAATGCCACTGTCTCCAACCCATATAACATAGCTGGTCTCACTACCCTCTTGTAGACCTTCCCTTTCACTCTTACTGGTACATGTCTGTCACAAATCACTCCTGACACTCTTCTCCACCCACTCCATCCTGCCTGTACTCTCTTCTTCACCTCTCTTCCACACTCAACATTACTCTGAACTGTTAATCCTAAGTATTTAAACTCATCCACCTTCACCACCTCTACTCCCTACATCCTCCCCATTCCTCTGACCACAGGGTCAGAGTTGCTGGCGCCATGTCAGACTCAAAGCCTGTCACAAGTGGTGTACCACAGGGCTCAGTCCTGGGCCCACTCTTGTTTGGCATCTACTTTTCCGAAGTACAAGCAAACACAGGAGGGTTATGGCTGACAAAGTTTGCAGATGACTGCAAACTGGGCGCCATAGTAGAAAACACATCTGACACAGATATCCTTCAGAAGGGTCTCACAGAAACGGATAACTGGTGCCAGAGCCATGGCCTAAAGTTAAATGCCAAAAAATGCATAGTCATACCCTTCGGGAAAAACAAGGTTACCCCTAGCTACCAAATAGGTGGCAATCCACTGAGCACAGAAGAAGTTATCAGGGACCTGGGGACCCAGGTTGATAGTAGTCTGTCATTCGACACCCATGTAGCTAAAGTAGTTAGGAAGACCTTCTACATTGCCCACCTTATCATGAAGGGATTCTCATCTAGATCAAGGGAGGTCATAGTCTCCCTATACTCATCACTCATCAGACCAATGATTGAGTACAATGCCCCATTCGGAATGTATCTGACCCGACACTTGCAGCAGCTGGAGAGGCCACAAAAGTTCCTCACCAAAAGGATAAAGGGTCTCAAACATCTGTCCTATGCTGCCCGACTGAAAGAACTCCAGCTCTATTCAGTCGCTACCGCTTGCTCAGAGGTGACCTTTGCCTAACATACAAGGCCATGTCAAACCCAGATTTGATGAATATGCTTCACCTCAAAAAATCTAGATCCGTCAGAGCCACAAGGGCGGGAGACTTAAACCTCGACACGGCTATTAATAGGACGTGCTGGAGGGATAGATTCATCACCCAAAGACTCCCTATGCTGTGGAATAAAATCCCGGTATATGTGAGGCAGAGCACCTCGCTGGCCTTGTTCAAGAGAAATCTTGACCAATGGATGGGAGATCGCAGATATACCCCAGGGATTACCTCAGTGTCACTGTTCAACAGAGGCACAGCAAAATAATGGGTATAGTTCCCCATACTAAAGGGGTGGCGTAAGCCACAAAACTATGGGCTAGGCTTGTAAATGCCCTCGGGCAGATAGCCTAGTATGAACCTATGAACCTATGAACCTAGCCTCCCTCTCATTCACACACATATATTCTGTCTTAGTCCTGCTGACCTTCATTCCTCTTCTCTCTAGAGCATATCTCCACCTCTCCAGGGTCTCCTCCACCTGTTCCCTACTCTCACTACAGATCACAATGTCATCTGCAAACATCATAATCCACGGGGACTCCTGTCTGATCTCGTCTGTCAACCTGTCCATCACCATTGCAAATAAGAAAGGGCTCAGAGCTGATCCTTGATGTAACCCACCTCCACCTTAAACGCATCTGTCACTCCCACCACAGACCTCACTGACACACAGGTTAAATCAGCCCTATCCAAAGTCAAAAATACAGCTTCAATGGGACCGGACAGTGTCCCAGGCTGTGTCTTACATGAGCTCCAAAATGAACTAACCCCTCACCTAAACACACTGTTCAAACTCAGCCTCTCTACAGACTATGTACACATACAGTGGTGCATAGCTACAGTTATCCCGCTCCACAAAGGTGGAGCCACAACAGACCCCAGAAACTATTGCCCTATAAGCCTAACTAACCTGGTCTGCAAGGCTATGGAGCACATCATCATGGAACTCATTAACAGAGACATTGGGAGCCTCCAAACATTTGGCTTTGTTAAGGGCAGATCATGCCTCCTAAACTTGGTGGACTTTTTTGTGACAGTTACCAAGGCTTTAGACGAGGGAAAGGAGGTCCACACAGCCTACCTAGACCTCGCAAAGGCATTCGACACCATTCCCCATTCTGGTATTATAGACAAACTCACCAGCCTGAAAATAAACCCCTACGTCATGAGATGGATTGCCAATTGGCTCACGGATAGAACCCACGCAGTGATAGTTGCAGGCTCTAGGTCAGACTCTAAACCGGTTACAAGTGGCATCCCCCAGGGCTCCGTTCTAGGACCCCTCCTGTTCAGTATATACTTCTCAGAGGTACAGGCAAGCAGAGGAGGACTATGGCAGAACAAGTTCATAGACGACTGCAAACTGGGTGCTATAATTGACTCTCTGGCTGATGCAGACATCCTCCAGAAGGGTCTCACTGAAACAGATACCTGGTGTAAAAATCATGGCCAAAAAGTGCATAGTCATCCACTTTGGAAAAAACAAAGTACTCGTGAACTACCACATATGTGGTAGTCCCCTAAATACAGAAAATGTAATAAGGGATCTGGGGACCCAAGTAGATAGTAATCTCTACTTTGATAATCATATTGTCAAGGTGGTTAGAAAATCCCTCTATGTGGCCCACCTAATCACAAAAGGGTTTGCATCTAGAACAAAAGAGGTTATTGTGCCCCTCTACTCATCACTCATCAGACCCATCATAGAGTACAATGCCCCATTTGGGATATACCTTACAAGACACCTGCAACAGCTGGAAAGACCACAGCAGTACCTCACCAAGAGGATTACTGGCCTCAAACAGATGCCCTATGCAGCCCGACTGAAGAAACTCCAGCTGTACTTGGTCCCATATCGCTTACTCAGAGGTGATCTCTGCCTGACATATAAGGCCATGTCCAACCCAGAATTGATGGACATGCTCCACCTAAAAAAAACAAATCCCGAAGAGCCACATGCTTTAGGGATCTAAACCTCACCACAACGATAAATAGGACATGCTGAAGGGATAGATTCCTGTCCCAGAGACTCCCCATGCTTTGGAACAGGATTCCAATCTACATTAGGCAGAGCCCTCACTAACACTCTTCAAGAGAAACCTTGACGAGTGGATGAGAAACAGAAAATTTACCCCTGGGATCACTGCAGTGGCTCTGCTGGTCAGAGGCACAGGGAACTAATCTAAGGGGGTGGCGAAAGCCAACACATTCTGGCTAGGCTTATAGATGCCCTCGGGCAGATAGCCTAGTACTTACCTATGAACCTACTACACACATTTTCTTAAACAGTAAATAAAGACTTTTTAATTTTGTCAACTGCTATCATTTCTATTTTTTTTTTTCTTTTTATGTTGGCCATTTGACTTTAACCATAATTTAACAAATGTCATAATTTACTTAACTTTCACCTTACTCTTTTATTATGAGAAAATATCCAGCTGTGATTATATCCTTGAGGTTACACCAGCTATGTTAAGTAAAGCTTTTTTTTTACTTTATAATGGTCCTGATAATCATTTTCCTGCATGCCCATAAAAGTTGTCAATAGTTCATTGGTTAACTGGGCTGATAAGATACTGGTATTATTAGCTAAGTCCCATCCCTCCTGGTGGATATTTCACTCAAATGTGGTACAATACATCTCAAAATCATCATTATAGGTTAGTCATTTTAATGGTGGCACAGTTCTTGTATTAGCCATCAACTTAGTTTCTATGGCCAGTGCTATGGAATATTGCAATTGCTTTAATGTGGTCATCTTCTCACAAGGGTACAATAAACACACACACACACACACACACACACACACACACACACACACACACACACACACACACACACACACACATGCACATGCACACAGACACACACACACACACACACACACACACACACACACACACACACACACACACACACACACACACACACACACACAAACACACACAAATCCCAGCACATACCAAGTCTCTCTCTTTATCTATAATTCTATCAGTCTTTTTGACAGCAAAAGGTATAGTGTCTTGACTATGGCATTAATAAATGTTGCCAGTATACCTGCTATAATCCATCAATATGGAAGACTGAAGCAGTTGAGACCACCAGCATTTAACATAATAATAAAGTTTATTATATACAAATAAAAATAAGACAGCATATTTCAAGCAAAACAGAGTCTTGTTAAACTAAATGTAAAGCAAGTACCTTTACTTCAGTCATATATTGCTAAGAAGCAGCATATTTTGCTATCTCTCCTTGTATTCTTCTGTTAGCAATAATTGCCAGCTTTTTTTCTCTAAGGTCTTCCTTCACAGTGGTTGATCTTCTTTCTCTAAGAGTCCTTTCTGCAAGGTGTAAATGTTCTCTTTGAATGTTTCTCAGTCCCACTCATTTCAACTATATTCATATTTCACCCAACAAGTCATTAAACAAACCTGTTGTTAGCAATGCAGTCAGGTATCTTTCTGTTCTTAAAGTAACAATACAAGTATTTATAATTTCAGTCTATGCCCCACAGCGTAGTTGTAACATTGAGGAAAATAATGCATTCAGGCAGCAGTTGGGGGACCTTTTAGGTAAAACAGGGCAACATAAGTTATTGTTGATAATGGGATCTGGGCAGAGCTGGATCCAGCATTAGGTGACCTAGGCAGTCACCTAGGACCCACTGGCTTGGGGAGTCCACTAGCCAGGGAGGGGAGGGGTCCATTGGCTGGGGGCTGCCACATAAACCGGTATTTCTTCTTTAAGAATGCACTCTGCATGTGTTACATTTCTTCTTTAAGGATGCACTCATAGTGCGTCCTTAGTAGCATCAGTACATGCTTCTTTAATATTACGTATGCGCATTCAAACTGAAATAGAGCATGTGATTTAAGAAGTGAGCATGGATGTTGTTCCAGATGAATCCAGAAAATGAATGGATCCTGAAGTAAGTTAGTTGGGAATGGTGTGTGTTGTTCTGAACAAACAGATTGTTCCTGAAATAGGGAAGGGCGCGTGTGTGTGTGTGTGTGTGTGTGTGTGTGTGTGTGTGTGTGTGTGTGTGTGTGTGTGTGTGTGTGTGTGTAAAATGCCCCTGTTAGGAATGGCACATTGGTTAGCTCATTCAGGTTCAAAACTTTTACCTTCACTACAGGACCCTAGAGCCTGAATCCTCTACACCAACTATCAAGCTGTCATCAGCAAAGACTGTTGAGTTTTAGTGCATTTTCAAAGATTGTTGAGTTTCTGTTAATTTAAAAACAATGTTGAGCTTCTGTGCATTTTCAAAGATTGTTGAGCTTCTGTTCATTTTCAAAGACAGTTAAACGTCTACACATTTCAAAGACTTTTGAGTTTCTATGCTTTTTCAAGGAATGTTGACTTTCTGTGCATTTTCAAGGAATGTTGAGTTTCAACTAAATGATAGAGCAAAATTCCAAAAAGGGAAGGCATCTCTGATCAGTATTAGCAAAAAACTACGGGCACTCATAAAATCGTCTAAGGCCAGCTTCGAGAGAAAAATTGCACAGGACACTAAGGATAATCACAAGGCTTTCTTTAGTTATGTTGGGAACCTGGGTGGTAATTCCCAGATATGCTCAGAATTAGTCCAAAATGACAAAAAATACACCGAACCCACAGACATTGCCAACATCCTAGCTGACAGGTTCAGCGCAAACGTCTCCCCCCCCCCCTCCCCACCAAAAGGGAAAATATCTATTCCAGCAGAGTGCTGCCCCCCTGACATCTCGGATGCTCAGGTAAGAGCCGCCCTCTCCAAAGCAAAAAACACAGCATCAATGGGACCAGACGGTGTCCGGGCTGCGTCCTACATGAACTCCAAGAAGAGCTAAACCCAAACATAAAACTACTGTTCAATCTCAGCCTTACTACAGGATATGTACCAAAAGAGTGGCGTACAGCAACTGTGGTCCCTCTCCACAAAGGTGGTGCCTCAACGGATCCTGGAAACTATCGCCCCATAAGCCTGACTAGCTTGGTCTGCAAAGCTATGGAAAGGATAATCATGGACCTCATAAATAAAGATATTGGGGACCTACAGACACTGGATCCTACCCAGTTCGGCTTTGTTAAGGGCAGATCCTGCCTCTTAAACCTGGTTGATTTCTTTGAAACAGTCACCAAGGCCATTGACGAGGGGAAGGTGGTCCACACAGCCTACCTGGACCTCGCAAAAGCCTTCGATACAATACCCCACTCGGGCATTATAGATAAGCTCACCAGCTTAAATATAAACCCTATGTCACTAGATGGGTTGCAAACTGGCTCAAGGACAGAACCCACATGGTTAGAATTGCTGGAGCCATGTCAGACTCCAAACCAGTTACAAGTGGCATCCCACAAGGCTCAGTCCTGGGACCTCTCTTGTTCAGTATATATTTCTCGGAGGTACAGGTCAACACGGAAGGACTGTGGCTGACCAAGTTCGCAGATGACTGCAAACTGGGCGCCATAATCGACTCTCCAGTCAACACAAGCATCCTCCAAAAGGGCCTCATAGAAACAGACAATTGGTGCCAGAGCCATGGCCTCAAGCTAAACGCCAAAAAGTGTATAGTCATCCCCTTTGGCAAAAACAAAGTGCCCACAAATTACCACATAGGTGGTAATCCATTAAGTACAGAAGACATAATTAGGGACCTGGGGACCCAAGTTGATAGCAATCTCTCATTTGACAACCACGTGGCCAAAGTGGTTAGAAAAACATTTTATATAGCCCACCTAATCATGAAGGGATTCACATCTAGATCAAGGGAGGTCATCGTGCCTCTTTACTCATCCCTCATCAGGCCCATAATTGAGTACAATGCCCCTTTTGGGATGTACCTTACCAGACACCTGCAGCAACTGGAAAGACCCCAAAAGTACCTCACCAAGAGGATCAAAGGGCTCAAACAGATGCCATATGCTGCCCGGTTAAAGAAACTCCAGCTCTACTCAGTGGCATACCGCCTGTTCAGAGGCGATCTGTGCCTGACGTATAAAGCCATGTCCAACCCGGAATTAATGGACATGCTGCACCTCAGTAAATCCAAATCCTATCGAGCTACACGCTCGAGAGACTTGAACCTCAGCACTGAAATAAATAGGACATGCTGGAGGGACAGATTCATAACCCAGAGGCTCCCTTCACTCTGGAATAAAATCCCAGTCCAGGTTAGGCAGAGTCCCTCATTGACTCTCTTCAAGAGGAATCTTGATGAGTGGATGGGAGATCGTAGGTTTACCCCGGGTATGACTTCTGTGTCACTGTTAGACAGAGGCACAGTATACTAACCTCAAAAAAAGGGCATAGCAAAATTAATTTAAAATGGGTGGCGAAAGCCAAACACATTCTGGCTAGGCTTATAAATGCCCTAGGGCAGATAGCCTAGTATGAACCTATGAACCTATGAACCTAAGGGAAGATAAGTTTACTGTTGCTCATGCTAAGTCTGTTTTCAGTATGTAACTGTTTTGCTTAGAAAATGGCTATCATCAGTGTTTGTGCTATAAGTTTTAAAAGCAGTGCTAGTAGCACAACAGGTAGTATACTTCCCTTTGGTTCAGAAGGTTATGGATTTTACTCCCATACCATGTAGATAGAGTGCTGATATTACAGTGCCTCCTTTAAAGGGGATGGGGTGCTGCACTCCTGAGTGTGTCCTCCTTTGGATGAGATGCCTAGTAACCTAGATCCTACAGAATGGCCTCACTGAGACCAACGACTGGTGTCAGAACCATGGCCTTAAGCTCAATGCCAAAAAATGTGTCGTCATCCCCTTTAGGAAAAACCTGGTTCCCATGAATTACCACATCGATGGTAGTGCACTGCACACAGAAGGCATTATAAGAGATTTAGGAACACAGGTTGACAGCAACCTCTCTTTTGATCACCACATTGCCACTGTGGTCAGAAAGACCCTCTATGTGGCACATCTCATTACTAAGGGTTTTGCATTCAGGAAGAAAGAGGTCATTGTCTCCCTCTACTCTTCCCTCATTAGGCCAATTATTAAGTACAATGCCCCATTTGGCATGTACCTCACTAGACACCTGCAACAACTGGAGAGGCCACAAAAGTACCTCAAAAAGAGGATCCTAGGCCTTAAACACTTGTCCTATATGGACACACTCAAAAAACTCCAACTATTTTCTGTCTCATATCACCTAATAAGAGGCAATCTCTGCTTGACTTACAAAGCCATGTCTGACCCAATTCTGTTAGAAATGCTACATCTAAAGAAATCCCAATCCCTCCGCATCACATGCTCCAGAGACCTCAACCTGATTACCACAATCAACAGAACATACTGGAGGGACAGGTTCATAATCCAGAGACTGCCCATGCTCTGGAATAGACTTCCCGTACATGTCAAGCAGAGCACCTCACTGACCCTCTTCAAAAGAAATGTTGATGAGTGGGTGGGAAATAGAAAATTCATCCTGGGATAAGAACAGTGGCTCTACTCTACAGAGGCACTGAGAACTAAAGTCAGGTGGCATGATGCCAGGGTAATCCTATGACTAGGCTTGTAAAGGCCCCAGGGCCATTAGCCTAGTACACACCTATGAATCTATGAACTATGAACCTGTTGCTAACTTGACAGCCATTCCCTATTGCAATATGACCAGCTTACCAATTTCTTTTTTTTTAAATGTAACATGGGTAGTTCATTCTTCAAGGGCAGCAGGCACTACATTTATACATGAAACACTGAAATGTAAAGTTATTTGCCAGCAGCAACATCTTCATTAGTTATAGACCTCTTTAATGTGGAATTAATCATATGACTTTTACTTCTGCAGAAATTGAGATATTGACTGATATTAGTGGGCTGTAATGATGGAAGTTTGATTGGTGTTTTGTGGTTGAAATTTTCTGTCATGGTTAGTTTTTCTCATTTAGTTCATACATTTTCTCTCATTGCTTACTGGAAAAATGTGCAAACCTGCAAATTTAAAACACTGTCTAACAAGTGGTGTATTATGTAAGGAGTATAATTTAATACAATTAGGATGGTACATCAAAGAACATGTACGTGTATGCATAGTCCAAAAATGTATGCAAGGGGCCTATTGTTTGAAAACAGCCCAAAGGTAAACTTAATCCTTCACTGACCACAATCATTTTCTTTGAATGTGGGTTTCAATGTGATTTTGATGAATGTGAGTTTCAAGGGCAGAGAAGCTTACTGCTCTTGCTAAGTCTGCTCTTATTGTGAGACTGTATTGTTTTGTTTAGCAAAGGGATATCAAATGTGTTTGTGCTATAAAATTTGTAACAAAAGATTTAAATGTCTCTAATCATTGTAGAAGTAAATAAAGAAATAGTAGGTACACTGACAGGTCTGAACAGTGTTTATGGTAACTGGGGGGAAATAGCCAAGTGAAGTGGCACTGGAAAAGCTGAGGTGGGGGCGGCTGCTGTGAGGGGCCTGATCCATTACCCTGCCTAGGGCTCCACTTGAACATGACCTGGATCTTGGTCTAGGAAATCAGAAGTGATGAAATCATTGTTTGTTAGTTACATTAGACCCAAACTTAGCAAAACAATTACTATAGTTAAGGAAATAATCTATTTACAATGGATTCTTTATAAAACTGCTATAAATACTATTTACACATCTTAGGTCATTCATATTCTTCCAGTTTGTGAGACTCATCATGCTATGCTACTCTACAGTTATACATGACACAGCTGGCATAATGCTTAAGGTCTTTGCCTCCCATGCATAATGCAAGGTTCGCTTCTGACCGCTGGCCAATGCCTATATTGAGTTTGTATATTCTCCTTGTGTCTCTATAGGGCTCCTTCCACTTCCCAAGAATATGCTGAGTGCTTTCACCTCAAACTCACCCAAGACTGGAGTTGTGGGCAATAGCACCGACTCTAGATGGTGCCCATCAGGGGAAGACTTGTATAGATCAACAGCTTTGGGCATCAACTGTGATGCACTGTGTCAGTAGAAATAAAAATTGGTTCTAGGTGATTTGGTCATAGTGACTATTACTACCCAAAAAGAGCTTGAGTATTTGCCAGTCATAAGTGGGTTGAATATAGGACCTATGCCTGGGACCCATGTTATGGTGGGAGGGGTGTGCCCACCATAAAGACCAGCAGTCCTGGGTCAATAAGCTACTGGTCGGCCACTGTCCCGCTACCCATTACCTGGAATAGCTATTTTTAGTGAAAGTTGGATGCAAAACCAAGCAATTTGCCAAACATGAACTAAGAATTACTACATTCAATGTAGATTCATATCAGGGTGGAGCTTGGAAGTGGATGACAAGATGGTAGGAAGGAGTCTGGACATCCTGTGTATCCAGAAGACAAAATCTGGCTTGGAATCCAGAGTGTACTACTCAGGAGGTGGAGAGACTAGAAATGGAGGGGAAGTGAGGGAGAGGTTTTAGAAGACAGTGAGGGATGTCATCTAAACTAGTGACAGACTAGTCTGACTCCAGTATAAGGATGAGGCAATATTCCTAATCTCAACCTATGCCCCACAGCAGAGTTATGACAGTGAGGAAAAGAATGCATTCAGGCATTTAGGCAGCAGTTGCAGGACCTTCTAGATAAAGCTGAACAACATAAGTTGGTGTTGATAATGTGGTTTCAGAAATCATTTTTAGTTAGTTACATTAGCTCCAAACCTGAGTATTGAATAACAATATGGAAACTTTATAAGAAAACAAACATGAGTAAATTGGAAAGAGTACAGAGGAAATAAACAAAGGGCATCCATGGATATGAAAAATGAAGTTACTATGAAAGACTAAAATATCTGAACTTGTACAGTGTCTCATATACATTTATTCGGGTATACAGAGCATTTAGCGATAACTACCTCTGGGGATGTTTGGCGTTATCAGAAAGTAGTACAGAGTCATCAGATAACCTAAATTACATCACAACACAATTTTGCATTTATGGCTGATATTATATTGTTAAACAACATCATGTTATAGGTGGTTATAGATCTGTTTTCAACATGTACATATTGATATATGATTTCAAATCCCAGCCTTACCAATTCTGAGAATGATTTATGCAAAATAACCTTCTCTATTATTTTTCCAAACAGGAAAGCAAACTTATGGGTCTATACGACTCTCAGTTTTACTACTTCTTACTACTTTTTTTCAGACTAATCACAGGCAAAGAAATAATTGAGTGTATCCACAGTCTACCACATTCCCAAAAGTAAATACTGAGCATATCCTGGCCTGGCTAACTACTAGCATATTATAGGAAATTATACTTTTAGGTGACTTTACTGCTGGACTAGTACACAATGATTAATCTTACCCACAAAATCAGTTCTTTGGTGTTATACAATTAGTTTAATTCCCAAAATACAAAAGACTACTCATAGACAAAGTAACATTCCCTGGATATTTGTATCAGTCCCTGAGAACTTCCCATCTCTCAGCACTTTATCTGATTATTTAAGTGACCACTCACCTAGATTTACCTGCAGAAAAAGTTCCAGATATCACCCACCCACTAGTACATCTATTTCTGTAATACATTAAACTTCATTTAGTTTTGCTTCATTTTTTTCGTGCTATGTGTTTTCCCCAGTATCTGCTAACAATCAGACTCCTTCCAATCAATCTTGAGCCCGCTCATTCCCTTCTTGCAGAGGGCCACATTCTGGCCACTGTGGAGGAATTTACACCGTTTGCCTGAACTTCTATCTTCTGTGCATCATCAAGGTGAGATGTTTCTTGTCTCAACAGCCTGAAGATATGCCTCCCCCCTTAGACTTGGGCCATCAATGTCTCGTCACTGTCGCCAGGCCAGGGAATTACATAAAATCCACCCCAGTGACTGCATCATTACTGATGTAGATGATGAAGGTGTTTCTCTTACTAATCTAGTAGCATTTCATGGGATTTATTTAGTTTTGAGATTCCTTGGGCCAAGCCTGGGCAAGCTGTTCCAAGATGCAGGAGCAGTCTTAAGGAAAACATTTTCACAGATCTCTAGGGAGTATTTCTGCCTTGATAGAAGCATATATTGCTTCATGGGTTAAGTAGATTTTTAGGTGGGGGGATACAATAATCATTACTGAGAAGTTTGAAGATCAGTGTGTTAAGCAGGTAGGCAGCTCTTATAGTCACAGACAACTGTTTGTTGGCCTTTCTTATGTTCAAGCAGTGATGCTCCCTGCTGTTTGAAGGTTGCATGAATCATAACATTTTATTTTCAGCAGTCTGAAAGACTACAGTATTTTAAGGGGAGTGTAGAGAGATGATTAAGTAAATATTACTAAACTGTTGGCAGTATGATATTAATTGCAATGTTATGGCCTACTTCTGTTGTAAGCAGAGGAGCAATTTGCTGCAATACTTTTAACTGCTTTAAAACCTTGTCTGTGAGCTGCTCTGTGTGAGAATGGAGAGTTAAATGTTGATCAGGTACCACTCCTAGGCAGTACCCTAGGTTGGGTAGGGTACAAACTGTTAGAAGACATGATCGACAGTGAAACTGAATTGCTGATCAGGAGCAGGTGTAGTACTGGCAGTCATTTAAGCAGCAGTGATGGTTATCTCATGGTGACTTAAATGACTTTTATTGTGAGTGTGTGTTAGTATATGTAGCAAGCATATAAGATTCATATGACTTGTTTTTGTTCCTCAACTTTGGAAGAGCTCTTTTGTTGAAGGGGGCATTAGTCTGAGGACTTCCCATGTCTCAAATTGCTTTAGTTACAGCTCTGCTCCTAAGTACCTTTGTTCTATAATATTGGGGATTGAGGTCCCTCTTTGATTATTAATAGATGAAGCCTATACAGAGGAGAGTTATTGTGAAGTCACAAATACCATCACAGAGGTTTTTAGGGTATTAATAAAAAGCTTATTGTTCCATGTGGAGCTGAAGTCAGACATCAGGGTTTTTCTTAAGGTGGTGGATAATTTAACAGTTTTGGAGCTCACACTATAATCAACATACTGATTACATGATGGAATTACCAGGGTAAACTGTTTATTAACAGCAAAAAAAGTAAATGGCCTAAAACAGATTCCAGGGGAAGACCTCAAGAGAGAGTACCAGTATCTGTGTGAATGTTGTTGCCAACCATACTGAAATGTTCATTAGTTTGGTCAGAGACAGTGTCACAACAGGTAGCACACTTGCCTTTGATGCAGAAGGCTGTGGGTTCTATTTCGACATCAGGTAGGTGGATTGCTGACAGTGCACTGCAGCATGGGGATGGAGAGAATAGTGGTGATGGCTCCTGAGTGTGAGATGTTAAACTGATACCCTGGCTAAAATGTTTCTAATAGTATAAATACCACATTGGGTCTCCCTTTAAAAGTTAGCCTAGTGGGACTAACAAGGCTAACAAAGGAAAAATAACTAAACTTTAGCTGGAAAAAAACGCAGTCAGCTAGTGTTTCAAAAATTATATAATAGCTGACACTTTTCTAAGCATATTTTAAGTCCAAGAAGATGGCTTATGTCAGATTGCTTTGCTTTATGCTCATTAGAATTTGATTCATTAATGAGAAGAATACCGTTTTACTACTATAACTAGGTCTGAAGCCATGCAATCGGCAAGAATATTGTAGTTCTGAATATATTAATGGGTTTGTTCATAGATTATTTTTTTTCAAGGATTATTGCAATGGATGTTAGCAACAGGTCTGTAGTCAATGGCTGTACTGGGATGTAGGTCTTTGCTTAGTGAGATTATTAATGCATGCTTAAAAGTGGGGGATTATCTTAGTAATTAACATAAGTTTGAGGATAGATGCTAGTGGTATACTGAGCAGTGAACTGTCTATACATAGAAATTTGGGGTGCATTAGATGAAATGGTGGCTTGTAGTTTTCATAATTTTTATCAAGGCAGCTAGCCTGGTCGCTTAAGCCTAACCTAAGTGACTCAGGTTCAGGCACTGTCTGGGATGACTGATGGTGCTGGCAAGGACGGTGGGAAGTGCTTATTTTGTGGGAAGGGAGGTGGCACCCAGACAGCTATGCCTGTCACTCTGTTGCTGAGTGATGGGGGTCTCAGGGCAGGGGAATTAGGAGATGGTGAAGGGAGAGCAATGGCCAAGATGATTACAGTAGCTCTTGCCCTGCATGTGAAGGCGCACACATGTATTGACATGGGTGGATATTGGCAGTCCATGTGATAATGCAGTTGTGCACATCAACCCATTGAAGGGGGGTTTGTTTTACTACAAAAATGCTGTCATTGCTAGGATGTCAGCAAAAGTGCAAATATCCCTGATGTCTACCTGGATGAGAGTTTCCTATACAGGCTGAGGCTCCAGAGAATCTGAGGATTACCCTCACCATCAGGGAATGAATTGGTCCATGTATTACTAGGGAGGCTTGATAGTTGGTGGGCAAAGGGGAGAAAAGGTTTTAAAAAGTAATAGATCCATAAGCCTGAATAGCCTCATATATAAATCCATGGAATGAATAATCGCGGATATGATAAGTGATGACATGGGTAACCTTCAAATATTGGACCCAGCTCAGATGGGAATTGTTAAGGGTAGGTTATGTCTACTCAACCTGGTGGACTACTTTGAGAATGTCCCCAAAGTAATGGATGAGGGAAAAATGTAACATACTGCCTACCTCAACCTGGTCAAAATAAATGACATAATACTCTACTTGGGCATTGTAGATAAGCTCGCAAAATTAGGTATAAACCTCAGTGTCATCTACTGGATAACCAGTTGGTTCACAGATTGGACCCAAGAGGTCAAGGCTGGGAAGTCTCCCTCCACTAAATGGCAGGTCACTAGCAAGGTCTCTTAGGGTGTAGTGCTGGGGCTGCTCCTCTTTGGCATCTTTTTCCTGAAGTCAAGAATAACATCAAAAGCCTCTGGCTGACTAAATTCACAGATGATTGTAAACTAGGGGAAGTTCTGGAGTCCACCCATTATGCAAATGCCCTCCAAAAAGGCCTGACACAGACTAGTAACTGGTGCCAAAGTCATGGTCTAAAACTTAGTACCAAGAAGTGCATAATAGTTTCTTTCAGAAAGAGGGCCACCCCTTCAAATTACTACATTGATAACACACCCATAAGGGTAGACCCAGTGGTCAGGGATCTGGGAATACGTGTAGAGAGTGACTTGGCCTTTGACCACCATGTGTCTAATGTAGTAAGGAATTCAGTCAATATTTCGCAACTTATAAGGAAGGGTATGACATCCAAGTCCAAAGATGTCACTGTGCCACTGTACTCATAGTTTAAGTTTAAATTTGTGATGTTTAGAGGCTTAAAAATGTTTATAGTTTCTCAATTAGCTTGAAAAAAGAAATGGCAATTTATATTGCAGCATGAAAATTTTTGGTTAGTATTTTGATGTGGACGGAGACATGCGTGAATGGGCATACCTTCGTTGAAGGTTGTGCATCAGGCCTGGCAAGCTGGTACGTAAAAATCAACTGCCAATCATTAGCGGACCGGAGTTCCGCTGTGGCGACCCCTAACCAGGAAAAGCCGAAAGACACAAACAAACAAATTTTGGTGTGTTTGCCCAGTTATATTTGAGTTAATTATCTAGGAGCTATGTCACTTGTAGAGTTGCTTTTAAAGTAAAGTCTTAGAAAAAGGTCTTCAGCCTTCTTTATAAGCCTTAGAACATCTTCATCATCCCTAGCTCCTGTTGTTTTATTAGCAAATGATGAGTAGTTTTGAGTGATGAAAGGAGAAAACCACTTCAAAAAGCCACAACAAAGTATGAAATGATCTTTACCCCAATTGTACCCACTGCTAAGTGACATATTGGCAAGCTTCAAATCCCCACCAAACCTAGCTATCGCCACTGAATACATGGAGACATATACCACCACACTATATCAGCATATAAACAGGTGCATAGATGCTGCTGTACCCTGGGGGAGCAAGCACATGGCAAACCCCAGAAACATACCCACATGGTGAAACCATACTATCAACAAGCCTTATAATGAAGAAAAATGATGACAGAGCCCTTGCCATTGAAAAAAAACCAATAAGGAGCTTAATAAAATTCACCAAAGCCAAGTTTGAGGCTAAAATAGCTGCCCAAGCCAATGAGGCCTTTTTTTATCTATGCTGATAATCTCAAAAGCACAATGCAGCAATGCACTGAGCCTATTGTGAAGCATGTTATGTACACTGAGGCTGAAGTTATAGCAAACTTGCTGACCAATGAATTCAGCTCTAACTTTATGCCTGTCTCCCCTCTGCCTCTCTCTCAAGATATACCTAAAAAGCACTATCAAAAGCAAAAAAATGCTGCATTGATGGGTCATGACAATATCTCTTGATGCATCTTAAATAGCATGAAACACGATTTAGCTGCCAACCTATCAACACTGTTCAACCTCAGACTCCATGCAGGTTTTATATCAAGTGAATTTAGAACAGCTGCAGTCATTCAACTACATAAGGAAAGACCTTCCACAGACTCAGGCAATTACTGACCCATAAGTCTGACCAACCCCATATGCAAAGTCATGGAAAGACTTATCATGGAATTAATCAGTAAGGACACAGGGAACCTCCAAACAATGGGCGTGTGTCAGTCTGGATTTGTCAAGGGCTGGTTATGCTTACTCAGCCTAGTGGCCTTTTTTGAAAAGATCTTCAAAGGAATGGATGAAGGTAAAATGGTACACGCCACATACCTCAACCTGGCCAAAACTTTTGAAACAATTCCCCATTCAGACATAGTAGCAAAGCTAAATAAACTGGGAGTAAACCCCTATGTCACCTGCTAGATTGCCATTTGGCTCATGGATAGGACACAGAAAATCAAAATGTGGAAGGTACCTCCACAAAGAGACCAGTCACCAGTGGAGTCATCCAAGATTCCATGCTGGGACTTCTCCTGTTTGACATTTACTTCTGTGATGTAAAAGCGAATAGCAAAGGGCTCTGGCCAATGCATTTGCTGATGACTGAAAGCTAGGAGTAGTCATTGAGTCCCCAAATTAGTTAGTTATCCTGCGGGAAGGTTTGTCTCAAATCCATTCCAAAATCATGGATTGAAACTAAATGCCATAAAATGTATTATCTTATCCTTTTGGAAGTCAACTACCCTGCGGAACTACCATATTGACAATATTCCACTAAGAGCTGACCCAGTAGTTTGGGATTTGGGAACTTATGTGGACAGTGGCCTAACTTTTAACCAACATGCATGCATTGTCATAAGAACATCCTTCTATATTGCAGAGTTTATAAACAAAGGGATTGTGTCTAGATCTAGGGATGTCATTGTTCCCCTTTACTCAGTTCTCATTAGGCAGTTAGTGAATATAGTGCTTCTTTTGGCATGTATCCATCCAGACACATGCAGCAACTGGAATGCCCACAAAGACACCTTACTAAAAGGATACAAGGCCTAAACAACATGTCCTACTTGAACCGACTCAAAACCCTCTCACTATACTCAGTATCCTACAGACTGCTAAGAGGTGACCTGTGTCTGGCATAGAAGGCACCCTTCAATCCAATACTGATGGATTCACTGCACATCAGCAAGTCATTTGACATCAGAAATACTCAGTCTAGGGATGTAAACCTCTTCTGCAACAACAGCAGAATAGTTTGGAGGGACAGATATAGTTCACAGAGAATACTGCAGCTATAGAACAGACTCCTCATCCACATAAGACAAATTTCATCTCTGTACATATTCAAGTGCCATCTGGATCTATGGGTGGGCAACAGAAAGGGCCACAGGACTGCCCCCTGTACAACTAATGGACACAGTTCATTACTAAATGCTGTATCCCTTGCTTGGGTCTTCCCAACTTATCTATGGTATGCTCCCAGTTATTCACACAAGGAGTGAAGTATAATTATCAACCTTGAAATAGGTAAGGCAAGACTAACACTAAATGGGATAGGCTCTTTCAAGCATTTAAAGAGAAACTGGCTAGGCTTAAAATGGCCTGCAAGGGCAGCTAGGCTAGTACTTATCTATGAACCTATGATATGTTTTTTGATTGCTTGTTGGATGTGGAGATTGAATATTGTGGTGTCATCTATTCCCACTGTCATTTAGTACTGGTGAATACCTCAATATCTGTGTTATTTGCAGGGGCCCTTTGAAAGTTAGCTTTACATTTGGTATAAGATTGGCTTAGAAGTGAAAAGGAGAAGTTTGGACTTTTTTGGTATTAATATTAGGTCTGAGTTTGCTAGCCAGTTTTCTGTGGAGGAGAATGAATTTAGTAGGAGCTGTGATGACCCCGCACTGGACCTGTAATCAAGGAGCCTCAGTCCTCACCACTGGCACCTGTAGGGGACATTCACTGGGAGGATAACAGGCACACACACAGTATTTCCAGATGCAGCTCTCTGTATCAAGTGCAATTTCCCTTAAGAGCACACAAAGACCACGGTCAGTCTGGGGCTGTTTTCTCCCTCTTTCTCCAGATCCCCAATAAGACTCTCCACTGGTACAGCTATAGAGCTGAGTCCTTAGTCAGGGTTCCAAGCCAAGTTCTCCAGCACTCTCTCTGTCCAATCAGTGCTTCATGTCCCTGCCCAAGTTGCTGACACACACAAAGGGATTGTGTCTAGATCTAGGGATGTCATTGTTCCCCTTTACTCAGTTCTCATTAGGCAGTTAGTGAATATAGTGCTTCTTTTGGCATGTATCCATCCAGACACATGCAGCATGAGGAGTCTGTTCTATAGCTGCAGTATTCTCTGTGAACTATATCTGTCCCTCCAAACTATTCTGCTGTTGTTGCAGAAGAGGTTTACATCCCTAGACTGAGTATTTCACGCACACACACACACACACACACACACACACACACCTGGGAAAGGCTGGCACAGGTTTACTAGCTATGTCCCCTTCTGCCCAGACTATAAGGTAGTTATGAGTGCCACCAGGAAACCTTGCTAGCTACTTTAAGGCCCTTAACAAAGGGTGTCCAATTTTATTGTGTAATATTAATACTAATACAAATGGTAGTTTGACCAAGAGTAAAGCTATTAGGAGTGGCCCACACAGTGTCATCAAATAAATATGCAAGTACTCTCAAAACTTAAATATCTCTACAAAGATCAGCCACAATGAAAGGTTTAAATATATTTAGCAATAAATAATAAAAGAACAAGAAAATACTAAATATATATTCACAGTGACATCAGAGTTCAAAACACAGGAAATATTTAAAATAATATTGTAGGACAGGCTCAGACAAATAAAGAAAAACAATATGTAAACTAAGCTTCACTATATTCCCATCTGTATCTAAGAGAGTTACTATACCCTAATAACTTACATAACAGAGCAAGGCAGATGATGTGGTGAATGGTTCTTCTTGTTGTCAGGCCCAAAACAGAATACAGAATGCTCTGTCTCTCAAGGAGACTTCTCAAAATGTTATCTAAAATATTACTGCTGGCATAGCTTGCAGAATTACATCACTTCTTGTCATTTGACTTCTAGTTCCCATGCAAAACCCCCATTGCTGGTAGCTGGCAGGACTTAGCACCTACCTGTAAAAATACACACACAAGGGCTTTTGCTCAGATCTTTGGCAGCTGCTGGAAATCATAAAACAATTGCATTCATCCACACTTCCAGAATAGTAATTAGTTCACCCCAAAGACAATACAGAAAGCTTCCTAGTACAGACTTTGTGTCTCTGGCTGCATTGAAACTTGTGAGATAGTATCATTATAGCGAAGCCTATAAAGCGATTTAATTTCAGATATTTTTCTAAAGTTTGCTGGACTAAGGTTAACCCTCCAGTTTCGTCTGTTAAAACATATACATTTAAACAGTTACAATAGTGCATGTAAGGCACACTGTTGATACATTTTAAACCCAAGCGCTTTACAAATACCTTTTCAACACAAACATCTGTACAAATCAGTTTGATATACACATGACGTAGAGTTCTAATACATTTATAACACCAGCATCTTGTATGACCCACAGTTTTAATACATTTGTAACACAAGCATCTTGTATAAATCAATTTGATATTCACAAATGACATATAATTATTTACAAAATTCCAGCTAGCCATGCTGTCAGTACCTCCCTTTGTCACAGGAGCTGTTGGAGAAGAACAAGATTTTGGGTAGAGCAGATAATGGTTAGATCATCAGCATATTGGACTAGTTTGGCATTTTATGAGGCAGTGCATGAATTATTGATAAATATATTAAACAGGAGTGGTTCTAGTATGGATGGTTAAGATGCTATATTGCCATTTAACAGCTTGGGATCTGTCAGACAGGTAGATGAGGAACCAGAATAGACTGGAGTAGGACAGATCAAGGGAGACTAGCTGATGGAGCAATTTATTATGGGAGACAGTGTCAACGGTGTTAGACAGGTCCAAGAAAAGTGCAGATACAACATTACCTGTATTGTAGCTACAATTAATGCTATTAGAGAAGTCTGTTAGTACAGTAGTGGTACTGGTTTTGTCTTAAGCCACTCTGAGTGAAGGACAGGTCATTATTGGTAAGAATGTGGTTGACAAGTTGAGGATGGATGTATTTTTCTAAGATTTTGACAGGGGAAAAGAATGGCAAGAAAGGCAGGGTTCAGATGAATGATTTATTTCATAGGGATCAGATACGAGACGGTTGGATGGATCTGTTAATGAGTATTGAGACAGGGTAGGCAATGATGTCTGCTGCAGTATTCAGGTATTCAGCGGCTAGGTTATTTGCAACTGGGATGGTAGGTTTTATTTTTAGGAGGTGCTTTTTAATGAGAGTGGTTGGGACAGTGTTGATGGAGAAAGTGTCACAGTTGCCACTGACTCTGACATTAAGCTGGGGTGAATGGTTAGTGTTTATGTTAAGTAGTGATTTTATGGTGTCGAAGTGGGTGTTAAATAATGAAGCATTATTATCTGGTTGCATGACTAGGTATGGGTTACTGGGCTGCTCTATTCTACCCACAGATAAAAGTTTTTTATGGAACTACATAAAGTAACTGGATTTTTTTTTTATGATTTTTTTTAGTTTTAAGTAGTGATTTATTTCATTATTTTTAACTTTTATTTTGGTTTGATTATGAAGGTGTTCGAAGTTTTGGAGATTTTGATGTATTTTGTTAACTTGTTATGTTTTCCATTCCAATGGTGCATTATTTTTTTGGTTGTTGCAGACAACCAGGGGGCAGTGCTTTGTTTGGCCCTCTTTCTACATGAGTGCCAGTTTGTTTAGAACATGGAGGTGTGCAGTATTAAATAGATGGAATGCATCATCTAGGGAAATGGTTTTGTGAATTCTTCCACTTACAGAAGTAAGGGTTGTTAAGAAAGTTTCTTTATTAAAGTTTGTTAGACTTCATACTTCTTGAAAATGGTATTTCTTGGTTAAGGAGCTGTGTGTTTAAGGACAAAGATTGGTAGATGATCACTAAATGTATCTGGTAAGGCACTCAAAGATGACATTTTTTCAGGATGGTTTGTTAGAAACCTGCTTAGTGCTGATTTTTTCCTGTTAGACATACTGGGTCTGGTTGTGGTATAAATGAGTTGTAATTAACCAGATAAACTTTGTGGTATTGAGGGAGAGTAGAAGGTGAGGGATAACCAATCTATGTTTAAGTCACACAGGGTTATTGTTTCGTGGTGAATATTTGATATAGTCCAGGAGAGGAAATTTTCTAATCATTTTGCACTATCACCAGGTGGGATATATAGAGCTGATTCAGAGGCTTTTGTTGTCATTTAGTCAGATGAAGGAGTTGAGTATCTCAGCATTATTAAAGTATGGGGAAGTATTTGGGTAGAGACCTATGATCATGACTATTGGGTAGGGACTGGAAGGATGAGATCATGGCACAAGTGGCAGAAATGAGGTTCCTTGAAGTGACTACTGGGCTTACTCTCCATGACAAAGTATGGAGTGTAGTAATCAGTTAGCATCCTGATTGCTTCACCATATTCTTCCAATGAACAGTGAAAAAGGCACATATGGGAATACATGGCTATTAACAGATGAATATCTTTGGTTAATCATGTTCATCTAAAAGCTACTGTTTGTATTGTGCACAGACTCTCTCCATCACTAGACTTTCTTCCCCAAGCACATTAATCTGCTTTGTGAAGCAGCATTCAACTAACCCCTCTACAAATACAATCAATGGCCCCTCACTATCTTTGTGTAATAATGCTTTATAACGTCATTCTTAACTACCCCTGCAAGTAGAAGTTCACACCTTTGCTTTTTCTATTGTCCTTTCTCTATATTAATTTTTTTTTTCTTAATATTTGTTAACAGGTAAGTGGGCTGGTCCAGAGGACCTTTACAGCTATGTCCCAAGTCACATGGAAAGGCTAAATACAACATAGGGGATTATAATGGTGTCAGTGATCATAACCTGTTTATTATGTGTTTGAGACGTGGATGCTACGATATCCACCTCCAGAGTGAAGCTCAAGAATATATAATTAAAGGTTATGATTAGAGACCCGATCATAATTCTTTGTAATGCATGGAGCTTTATCTGCTCTATGTACTACAAGTTACAGAAAAAAAATATATATGCGTTTTCGCTGCTTTCAAAGCCCTGAAGCACTTAGCAAGCAAACACAGTGTAATGCAGTCTCCCATGTTTACATTCACCTTGCTATGCCCCTCAAATGTCAAGATTTTTGCATTATATGTTTGGTCTGCTCTTCATAAAATATTTGTTTTTTGGACAAACCACTGAAGATTGAAGTCACTAAATAATGTCAGGCATTTGAGTTTCAGACTTTGTATCCTTCAGAAACTGCAGGGCAACACATACATCCTGTTATTCTAGCTACTTCCTAAGTTTATAAAAGGAAAGGTCACCATGTCAGTATGGACAGCAGGCAGAATCAAATCCGTTTTTATTCTGCCACTGTCTTTGCTGGTCAGTACTGGCAGATTTGACTATCTAGCTCAAGATCTGTCCTTAACAAATCAAGCAGGGGGTGCTTAACATTTGTTAAGGTCATGTCTCATGCTATAGAAGAGCTTAACTGATTTTTTTTCCGAATAACTGAGGGTAAGCACTGTGCTCCATGCACTACATATAAATTGTATGGACAATTTAGTGTAACTGTTCAGTCAGGTTTTATAATCCAACATGGACATTCTTAACTTTTTGGAGCACTGAGCCTTTCCTCAAATTATTTTGCTCCTCCTCAGCTGTACACTTTCACTGTAGCTAGTGTCATACAAAACTGAACTTTTCAGTTACAGTAGCTTACTCTTCTGTCAAATTTAGAAGGAAGTCAAAAATATTTTCTATTAAGATGTCAGGGTAATGGAAAATCAGAACTGCCCAGCCTTTCTAGGGACAGGTTAAAGATAAGAGACAGGTGATATATATATATATACCATAAAGTATATGTTATATTTCTTGAGAAGAGACCCATCACAGCAGAGTCTCATCCTTGCAGGAACTATTACCATATCTCAGAAGAACTTGTCTGCTCAGAGAATTATGGACAAAGCTAAAATAATGGGGAACAAAGGCCCAAAATCAGGGACAATTTTAAATGGTAGTCTAATTCACTTAGGAAGTTATCAAACAACGGATTTTGCATCAATAATGATTTTAGAGCAATGAAAAGTAATGAATCTGAAAAGTCTGATATTATTGATTGACTGTAATCCTGAACGATTTCACTAGAAAATCAAAAATTTACGTGGGACAGAGTAAAAATATGAGGCAAAAGGGGACAGTAGAGAAGTATGACTGTCACCAAAACAAAAAGTTTTTTTTTTCAGGTTACATTCAGGGTGACCCAAGTAATAGTATGCAGTTATGCATTTATTCTTAAGTATAAATATTGTTTTACAGTAAGAAATCGACTTCATAACTAAAATACGACACTTGATGGTAAATGGGTTACGGTGGAAAGCTGATTCTTTTTAATTGATTAAAGTTCGATGTGTCCATCAAACAACAGAATGACCTTCCTTCATCTGTCCATCAAGTCTACCAAATGTTCCTGAGCTCGTATTGTTCAGATTCTGTAAATCATTCTCTCTCAGAGAAGGGAGTGCATAATGCTACAAAAATTACTTCTCAATTAGTGCAGTATTATTTCCATAAAGCACCTGATCGGCTAATGTTTAGTAATTATTGCAGTGTACATACAGCTGTAAATTTTAGTGTGTGAAAACCAGACATCCTGTGAGTTTCAAAAGGACCTGAGACGATGTTGAGGCTCAAGCAAAAAAAAAAAATTGGAGTGTGTCTTTAAATCAGTTAGCAGCCTGAAACTGGAGGCTGGTGAGACGTTCAGGGAAGAGGACAGTGTTTGATCGGTGTCCACATGAGCCTATTTCTGGCCACTGGAAGGTGCAACTTGCAGGTAGAAGCCTGCCTTTTTATTCTACCATCCTCTTCATTTCTTAAGGAAGCTGATAACTAATAATTTTGCAAAGCCTAGCTCTGGATAGCTGTGCAAACCAAGTCGAGTGCGTATCAGCCTCAGCCATGGCTGTTCATCTGCATACGAAGCAGTGGATCACAGAGGGACTGCACACCCCCATCTTCCAGGTACCAAGCCGGAGCCGGTGAACCGGTTCTTGAAGCATCAAGGAGCACCGAGCGTGCAGATCTGTACAGCTAGCAGGCACTAACAGTAGTCAGCATTGCTAATCCGTTTTACTAGGTCAATGACAGCGCAAAACTCAAGAGGTTTAAATACTTTATCTGTAGAGGCAGGTATCTTTAGTTCTTAACTTGTATACTTGTGCTATATTAACAGCTGTTAGTTACCTTTGCATTGATATAGAGGTGTGTACAGTTTAAAGCAAGTTGTCATGAAATGAGTGCCAGTTTCATCAGAAAGCAATGGAGGGTGGGGGTGGGATTGGGTTTGTGTCAGAGCCCAAGTGTTTAAACCCTTCTAATTTGAGCTCTGTCCTTTTAAAGTGACACTTTTCTCCGGATTTCGCTAGTTTGCTGAAGCAATGAAAAAGGGCAGTTGCTTGGTTAAATCAAGGGGTGTGAGGGGATGCTTAAAGCAGTAAGTTTGCCCAAATTTACGGATTGCAGATTCGTGCATTGATGTTTGAGTGCGAAATATTTTTATTTTCAGCGTTTCTGTTATATTTAACCCGCCCTCGTATTCAGATATAGAAACCGTGGGATTTACAAATGTAATTATCTAAAAACTGGATAGTTGTGTCTTTTACTGCAGTTCTCCTTTTTGACTTGAAGAATATTGTGATTGTGTTCTTGCTGTGACTTTATCCAGGTTTCTCGGGCTACTACATCTAGAAGAAGTAGACTGAAGAGATCCGATGGCAGCACCACTTCGACCAGCTTTATTCTGCGACAGGTAAGGGTTACTCTGTATGTTTATTTATTACAGGTAGGGCTACCAGCTGTCTTTTCGCTGGACACTCCTGATTTAGGCAGTTGTGCCCTCTTGGAAATGGCAAATACTCTCATATTTTCAACGTTTCCAGTAAACATTGCAAACACTGTGACAAAATGAATATATGCATTTTCATTTTAATATGGCAAGTTTATGGGTCAGTGTGGTATGTCCTTTCATAATACTTTGTTTCAATAAAAAAACTCCCACTTTGGAATCTGAAAAGGTGGCAGCAGAAGTTACAGATTATCACCTTTGAGTTGTCCTTGATCTTCAACGACATTACTGATTTTAGCTAAAATATTGTTCCAACTCACTTAAAATTTTTGATAGTATGGCAGATTAGTGGCAACTGGTTATAATAAAGAAAAAGTGCAGGACATAAATTACAGGTATTCTTGTTCATCAGAAAATTCATGTTAATGAATTTCCTATTTTTCTTGTCATTGCCTTTTGTATTACCAGCATTTAAAAGAAAGGTCCTTATATGTACAACTGGTGTTCATGGTCTAACATGTTTTGAAATATGTTTCCAGGCATTCTCATCTATGTATTATAATTTTAAAGTGCCTTGCTCAAAAGGGCTGCAGCATTGCATATCTTCTTAAAATCAACCGGTGCGGTGGGGACCTCACTGATATTAATTTCATTGTGTTTAGTCATAGTGACTGCATCATACTAGATTGTACAACACTGCTCAGTGACTTACAGTAGAAGGAAGGAAAGGGTTAATGCATCATATCATTATGTGGACACTTTAATGTGACCAAGCCACAGCCCCTGCCTACAGGATAGGAGACCTAATTTTATTATTGGATGTTGTTTCTAAAGCGTAGACTGGGGGGGGGGGGGTTAAGAGTGAGTTGAAAAGCCTCATGAGCTTGACAGCTCATCTTGGCCTGAGTCTTGTCCCATCTGGCAGCATAGCTTTGGTCAGCTAGTGAGGGAACAAATGGGTCAAAAGGATGAGGAAGGTGTTGATGGTCTAGGCCAAGGAGATCAGGAACACATATAGCCATAAAGACAGACGCTGAATGCCAGACACTTAAAAATAACTCATAAGGCACAAAAAATATCTTGTGTACACTGATGAAAACTCTACTGAAAGGTATTGTAAACATGACAAATGTCTCTTTGTTGCCTCACCTCTTATTCTGTAAACAGTAGTACAGTATTTGTAGAGTGCGTAGATAAAAACTCAAGTATTTCTCTTTAACATCTTCCTATTACCCTTTAAACAGCTGTCTACTAGCTGCAAAATGTCTGCCATTTTTCCCAGATGACCAGGGTAATGGAGAATAATTATGTTACCTAGCAATTATATATTTAACAGTGGTCAGACCACTGGGAGAAACAAAAGGTACTGAGAATTAATATTTTTGAAACAACTTTATTAAATATCACTTAAGACATAGGCACACATGCATTAATAAAATCTATAGTTAAAATGTTTTCAGGCATTATACATTACATATATGCTTTCTATATTTTTAACAGTTATCATTCATTCCAACATTACATAAATTGCTAATTTCCTGCCTCTCTTTAAAGCTTTCTCTTTCTCCTGAGCATTATTCTGCATGTATAAGGTGGGGACCTAATAATGAGGTTGATATAACTGTCAGGACCATTTTGTTGATAGGTGTGTTTTCAGTGAAATTTTAAATATTAGCAGGGAAGGTTTATTTCTGATATCTGTTGAGATATGATTTCCACAGTTTAGTAACATATATAGAAGATAGAGGGTGGGTGATTGTTATGATTTTTAGATTTTTAAGTGAATTCTAAGGGTTGGCTCAGTGAGGACAGTTTTTTGTGCTGTGTACAGCAGTTTAATAACTGTCTGGTGGCAGGGAATCTATCTTGGGTACAGAATGTGTTATGGGCAGTCTTGAGGGAAGTGTAGGCTAGTTGATTAGGTATCTCTAACCAGATAAGGGACTGAAGTGTGAGACAGTGATGCGTTCAGTTAATGTGGTCACTTGCAAAGTTTGTAATTTTATTATGAAAATACTCCACGTTAGCGAGCTGATAAGACTGTAGGTTAATCAAAATTGATGAGATATATAGACGACTAGAGAGTGAATTGGTTTGAGCTATGGTCTTACATGCATATCCTGTTTGGAAAAATTTGACTTTATGAAGAACTACTTCATAGTTGTTTTTTAAATTGCATGATGGATGTGTTGATTGAATCTTAAACTATAAATTATTCCAATTAGTTCTAAATTTTGTACTAGCTTAAGTCTAGTGCTAGTGACTGATAACATTGTTGAGTCATGAACTTGTCGAGTTTGATTTGTAAATGATGTTAATTTAGATTTATTTGGATTTAGGGCTAGTTTAAATTGTTAAACCAGTTTTCTGTTTTTGAAAAGGGGTGTCATAGGTCAGCTTGGAGGTGTCTGACTGAAAAGGCTGTTTATGTTTGTGTTGAGTCACCTTCATATTGTATTAGATTTGCTGAGACAGAGACTACATGTATTTTATTTATAAATATATAAGTGCAAAGTACCTTAGGGCATGCCTACTTTTAGTTGCTGGAAGTTGACAACTTATCTGGTTAGTGTACCCAATATGCTCGATGGCTGCGGGAACTTTTAAAGCAATTGATTATGCTGATGGAATGGCCTACTTCCTTTTGACTAGATAATATTATGGGATGTGAAACTGTATCAAATTATTTGGATAGCTCTTAAAAATATGGATGGAACCATTTCACCTTGCTTTCATTTTTCATAAACATAGTTTATAAAAATTATTATGAAATGGTGTGATGTCACACAAAATAACTTGCTTGCTGTTGTCTGTAAAGTTGTATTTTGAAAAAACTGAAGCCTTCAACTTTTAGAAAATATCTTAAGTATGAACTTTTTGTCTGCCAATTTGTATTTTTTAAAATGTGAACATTTGAAGAAATTCTTATTTTTAAATAAAAGTATTACAGTGCAGCGCACAGCACACTTATCTAACTTCTTTGCATTTTTCTTATTTGATTTTTATGTCATTGTTTTATTTATTTATTTATTTATATTTGTTTACTGGAGTAGTGCACTGATCAAAATTGACCAATTTCAGGCTTATTCCGGGAGAAATACAAAACATCTCACAAACACAAAATACAGAAATGTAGGCAATAACAGAATAGTTCAGACTAATTACATAAAAATGCATATGCATTCCAATGAACAAGAACAGTCCAGTGTCTGTTACTGGCTGCTAGCTTTGAAATGATCATTACATCCATTTTCTAGTACTTTGCTGTGCTTTGAGATGTGTTTAGTGACTTTTATTTCTTTGTGAGGATACTTTTAAATATAAACTGTATTTTATCAATATTTGATTATAATATTTTTGTTTATTCAAGTTATTATGTGAATACTTATTACAAATTAAGGGTTCTGTATATGCTGTTTTAAAAATATATAAGTAATATACATTTTGGTACAGATCATTTTTTATTTTATTTTGTTACTTGTGAGTAGATGAACTAGTTTTAGGACTTTTCCGGCCTTGATCTGGACCAGCAGGCACCATTTACATGCAGTCTGATGAAGTTTAACATAAGACATTTAATTGTGTACATAGTGTGCATGAGATTGCACATGACAATGAACCAGAGCACATGACATATATATAAATACATAAGACGTGAGACTTATGTTATAAGTAGCTACAGGTGATAAAGGTATTTATAAAATAAGTAATGCATCCAGCTGGTGGTTATTTTGCAAGATATTTAATACACTTAATCCTACTGGAGAATAGTAGTCTCGTTTAGTTGTCATTATAATTAAGTTCCAGTTGTATTATGCATCTAAAAGAACTTATATGTTTGTGTCTTTCGGCTTTTCCCGGTTAGGGGTCGCCACAGTGGAACTCCGGTCCGCTAATGATTGGCAGTTGATTTTTACGTACCAGCTTGCCAGGCCTGACGCACAACCTTCAACGAAGGTATTCCCATTCACGCATGTCTCCACGCAGAAGACGCTCTAGCTGAGAATCGAACCGGACAGCGTCTTACTGTGAGACAACAATGCTACCGCAGCACCACCACCGCTAAAAGAACTTATATATGAATATGAAATTGGCAATTTCCATGATTCATTGCTGAGGGATAGAATCATGTATGGCATAAAATGACAAAGTAAGAAAGACACTTTTGCCAGAATCTGATTTGATACTGCAAAAAGATGTTAGTATGTGTAGAGCAGCAGAAATAAGCATTATTCAAATGAAAAAGTTTACAGAAGAGTTGGGAATATATTAACTTAAAAATGAAGCTAAAGTCTGTAGACAAAATAAAGAACAGTAGTGTGAAGGTAACTCATAATATAGGCAATGTTTCAAACAGTATAATTGTAAAGAAAGCTATAGTTATGTCTGAAACTGGTGAATTCATTAGTACTGCGAAATATACTTCACTGAACTTAAAAACTCAATAGTTTTTCCAATGTAAAACCAATTGACTGAAGGATTGTGTATAAATTATATGTTAATACTTTTAAACGAGATACTGGGGCTGACTGTAACATCATTCTTGAAAGTGCATTCAGACAGCTGGACTTGAGAATTTCACTCCATGAGTCAGATACCTCATTGCTGACTTATTCTGGGAATAATGGTTCAGATTAAGCAGGTATAAACTCAAAGAATGCAATTTATTATTTCAAGTAGTGTTCGTTTAGCAGCCTTAACCTATTGGGAATGTCTTCATGTGAACTAATAATTATAATTAAGTAAAATCACAGTGTACAGATGCAGCAACAGTGCAAAAGAAAGTGCAGTGCAGTCAGAGTCAATAATGCTCACAGCTGCAGGGACAATGAATCACTCAGGCACAGAGGCAGTATGTCTCACAGTCATAGAGGCAGAGCTTAGCATATTTGCTGAGGCACTAATTCACATATTCCTCCAGTACAGAGTGCAAAACCTTGGAATCAGAGTGCCATGCCCAGTGATGTTGGATCACAAAGTGCAATCCAAAAACTGAATTCAAATACTACATTTAGTATTTTTGAGCAGTATGTTGATTTATTTACCAGACTACATTGAATACCAGGACAGTGTGATATAAGGATCATTCTAGAGTTTTCACCTGTTTTACATGCACCAATAAAAGTGTTAGCTGCATTGAGGAAAGCATTATTTAAGGGCTGCAGTTTACTGTAGACTTGAGGTAATAACCAGGACAACCGGTAACACTCCATGGATAAATTGTTTGGTGGCTGTAGTAAAGTCTGACAAGATTAGGATATAGATTGACCTACAAGACTTGAATAAAGTCACACTGAAGGAATGCTGTTCTATAAAACAGTGGATCAGATGGTTTCCTTGATGCCAGTGGCAGTTTTTTTTGCATTTTTTTTTCTGATTCAGACCTCAAGCTCCCTGCCTGCCTCTATGTCCTCCTCTACATGTCCCATCCGTGGCCCACATTGTAAGGGTGTCCCTTTTGGAAGTGCACCTAATCATGAAATTCTTCTTTTCCATGTTAGGTGTACTGGGTGTGTAACTTGCTAGGTGAATGAAGTAGGATGAAGCAGGCAGATGCCAAAAGGCTGCAACTTTTGGGTTTTAGACTTGGCCCACCCTACATGTACCTCCCTCATGCTGATATCTGCACATAGGCAAAGAAAACAATGAATAGTGTTTTTTAAGTGTGTACTGGCCCTAGCTCATAGGAGTGGCACATCTTCACAGACCTCCCGCACACCAGCCAGATGTCATCTCTCTGAGCTCCAGCCTCCACTATGACTTCATTAGAGAGCTGGGCAGGGCAGTTCATCCCACCCCCAAACAATAGACATACACATTCTCCCTTACCTTCTGTGTCAGATGCCTGAGCCTCTGGTTAAACTGCAGTCACTTGGGTTGTTGTCATGGCTTTATCGCTGTACACAGCCAGCAAGGTTAAGGGCATTTTTAAGTTACAGACATCAACTACAAATTTTTGCAAATAAACTAGATCTGGGTGCTCATGACTTTGTCGTTTTCATGCCCCATTTGGAAGATATAGCTTCCTTATGATGCCTATTTGAACTTCATCTACTGCAGCTGTATTTTAGCAGGCAGATGCCTAAAGTTTTGAAGGCATAAAGGGACTGTAAACATTACTGTTGTTATTCTGGTTTAGGTCAAAACAGTTGAGCAGCACAGTGTAAAGCTCAAATATTTGTTTGACTAATTATGAAATTATAATTTGAAAGTTTATGGGAAATAATTATATATGACATATTCTACCAAACTGTAGAACCCAAATACATGATGATAAAGTAAGAGTAGTGTTTCAGATAGAAGGGCCTGAAATTTGTGTGCATAATACAGTACCTTTCAAAATTTATTCCAGATTTGTCTGAAGTAAGTACACGACTGTGGCATTTCTTATAGGTTCATAGGTTCATAGGTAGATACTAGGCTATCTGCCCTAGGGCATTTATAAGCCTAGCCAGAGTGTATTTGGCTTCCGCCTCCCTATTAGATTAGCCTACCTTGCCTCTGTAAAGTAGGTCACAGAAGGTACCCTTTTAAGATTAGTTTACTGTGCCTCTGTCTAGCAGGGACACAGGAGAGATCCCAGGGGTGAATTTGCGATTTCCCATCCACGCGTCCAAATTTCGCTTGAAGAGGGTCAGCGAGGGGCTATTTCTAACATGAATTGGGATTCTATTCCAGAGTGAGGGGAGCCTCTGGGAAATGAATCTACCCTCCAACATGTCCTATTTATTTTTGTGCTGAGGTTTAGGTCCCTGGAGCATGTAGCTCTAAGGGACTTGGATTTTTTGAGGTGGAGCATGTCCATTAATTCTGGGTTTGACATGGCTTTGTACGTCAGGCATAGATCGCCTGTGAGTAGGCGGTAAGCAACTGAGTAGAGCTGGAGTTTCTTTAGTCGAGCTGCATAGGACATCTGTTTGTAGCCCATGATCCTCTTGGTGAGGTACTTTTGGGGTCTCTCCAGTTGCTGCAGGTGTCGGGTAAGGTACATCCCAAAAGGGGCGTTGTATTCAATTATGGGCCTGATGAGTGACGAGTAGAAGGGCACAATGACCTCTCTTGATCTAGATGCGAACCCTTTCATGATAAGATGGGCTATATAGAAGGTCTTTCTAACCACTTTGGCAACGTGATCATCAAAGGAGAGATTACTATCTACGGTAGTCCCCAAATCTCTAATTATTTCTTCCATACTTAATGGATTACCACCTATGTGGTAATTTTTGGGCACCTTGTTTTTCCCAAAGGGGATGACTATGCACTTTTTAGCATTTAGCTTGAGGCAGTGGCTCTGGCACCAAGCATCCGTCTCTGTGAGACCCTTTTGGAGGATGCTTGTGTCAGCTGGAGATTCGATTATGGCCCCTAGTTTGCAGTCATCTGCGAACTTTGTCAGCCATAATCCCCCCGTGTTAGCCTGAACCTCAGAGAAGTATATACCGAACAAGAGGGGTCCCAGAACTGAGCCCTGTGGGACGCCACTTGTAACTGGTTTGGATTCGGACATGGCACCTGCGATTCTGACCATGTGGGTTCTATCTCTGAGCCAGTTTGCAACCCATCTTGTGATGTAGGGGTTGATATTTAAGCTGGTAAGCTTATTTATGATGCCCGAGTGGGGTATTGTGTCGAAGGCTTTTGCGAGGACCAGGTAGGCTGTGTGGACTACCTTGCCCTCATCTATGGCTTTGGTAACTATTTCAAAGAAATCAACTAGGTTTAAGAGGCAAGATCTGCCCTTAACAAAGCCGAATTGGGTAGGGTCCAGTGTCTGGAGGCTCCCAATGTCTTTGTTTATGAGTTCCATGATAATACGCTCCATAGCTTTACAGACCAGACTAGTCAGACTTATGGGGCAATAGTTTCCGGGGTCCATTGTGGCACCACCTTTGTGGAGTGGGACCACTGTAGCTGTACGCCATTCTTTGGGTACATATCCTGTAGTAAGGCTACGCTTGAACAGTGACTTAATGTGAGGGTTCAGTTCTTCTTGGAGCTCGTGTAAGACACAGCCTGGGACACCATCCGGTCCCATAGATGCTGTGTTTTTTGCTTTGGAGAGGGCAGCTTTCACCTGTGCATCTGTGATGTCAGGGAGGTTACATTCAGTTGGGATAGGCATTTGCTCCTTTGGGGAAGGGGGGTGAGAAGTTTGCGCTGAATCTGTCTGCCAGGATGTTGGCTATGTCTGTAGGTTCGGTATATTTTGTACCGTTATGCAACAATTCAGAGCATATCTGGGAGTTTCCCCATGTTCCTGACATAACTAAAGAAGGCCTTGTGATTATCTTTAGTGTCTAGGGCAATTTTTCTTTCGAAACTGGCCTTTGATGATTTTATGAGGGATCGAAGTTTCTTGCTAATACTGATCAGAGATGCCTTCCCTTTTTGGGATTTTGCTCTATCATGTAGTAGCTTCCTCCTTCTGTTGTATAGCTTATTTATGGCCGGGGTCCACCAGACCAGTCTCCTGTTTTTGGAGGAGTGAGTCTTGGTTTTATTTGGGATAGCACGATCCATGCATTCCTGCAGGTGCTCATAGAATGCATTTGTAAAGGATTCTGCGGATTGGGCTGTATTATCCTCTGGACCAGGGGCTTTGAAGGATTCCACCTCAGTCTTGAGAAGTGCAAAGTTGGCTTTTGAGTAATTCTTTACAGTGATTTCCTTGGCTGGGGGTGGGGACGGGATATGGATGTCCAGGGAAATTTGTTTATGGTCTGATCTTACCAGTGAGGGGGTTTACCTCTGGTGTGGAACATAGAGTCCCCATGTTGGTGATGATCAGGTTCAATATGTTGTTCCCTCTTGTGGGAGTGGTGACCAGTTGTTCCATTGCGATAGAGTTTATAAATTCAAGGAACCGTTGGGCGAGGGTGTTTGGGCTTGACTAGTTTTCCCAGTCAATGTTTGGGTAGTTGAAGTCACCCAATAACATAGTGTTTGGAGAGACCTTCATATTCTCCAGTGTTCTCAGGAATGCCAGGTGGGGTTCCTGTAATAGGGAGGATGTTCTGTAGCAGGCTACAAACTGAAAGGCAGTTTTGCCCGCTGTTAGTTGCACATGGATGGTTTCTGATGCTTCGTGTAGTGCCACTAACCTGGAGGTGTAAGTATCTTTGATGAATATAGATACTCCCCCTCCTTTTGTGCTTCGGTCCGAGTTTTGGGGCTGAAACGCATGGTATGAGTTATAACCTGGTAGTGCCGGGGTGCTCTCAGGAGCCTTGAACCAGGTTTCTGTTATTGCACAGACATCGATTTTCTCCATACTGAGGAGAGCCTCGAGTGCGTGCATCTTGAGGTTTAGACTTCTGGCATCGAGTAGCATTACCTTAAGATTTTTATCCTTGGGTTGTCTATGGAGGTGGGTTTGTCCTTTGAGCCTTGCCTAAAAAAGGCACTATGGGGGTGGCAAGAGCCTTGGCCAGTATACGAAAGCCTAAGGGTGACAGGTGCAAGCCATCCCTAGCGAAGCAACGTGGCTTGTCGAGCATGTCATCCCAGGCTGACAGACACTGGATCCCCTTTGAATGACACCAATACTTTAGCCAATTGTTGAAACTGATCATTTTGTCTTTATACTGTGGCATCATTCTTGGTGAGGGCAAGATGCTACTCAAGGTCAGGGTCATACCAGCCTGGGCTACATGGTCAGAGAGCTCCTCTATGTCTCTTTTCATGTAGTCCAGGGAGGTACGTCTCAGGTCATTCACACCAGCATGGACAATGACGGAATCATACTTGTACTTGCTTTGGAGTGACCTGAGTGCTTGCATTATGTGGCGGATCCTGGCACACGACAGGCAGCTTACAGTGACCTTCTCCTTGTTCAGTCTGGTGAGCGGGACGTCAGTGTGCCGGACAATAGAGTCCCCTATAACAAGTGTATTTGGTGTGTTGTTTGGCCTTAAGGACTGTGACTGTGAGGCACACTGATTTTGTGAGATATGTGATTCATGGGTATTGTTGAGGGGTGGCTGTTGCTTGGATATCTGCTTAGGAGGTGCTGTTTAGGCAGATTTTTATTTAGAGCCTCCGAGTATGTTTTTGTGTGTTTATGTGTTGGGTATGCAGATGCAATAGGTCTGTGTGAGACTGGATTTGTGGTGTGGGTGGTTACCTTTTCCTCCTGACTAACTGTCCCAGTCTTGGGTTGAGAGAGCTCTGCCTCCAGTTTGGCTGTGTAACTGCATCTCTCACATGTATTAGAGTTTGTTGGAAGGAGGAGAGGGTTGTCTGTGTACATAAGGCAATTGTAACATTGCCTCAAAATTCCCAGATTTACCAGCTGAACTGGAGAGTAACCTTGAAACTGACCCTTGGACATACCAGATTAGTATAGGGAACTGTTTTTTTACTGATCAGATTAGGGAAGGGGAACTGATTTTTCACTTGATCAGGAAGGACCAGTTGGGAGTCTAATACTTATGAGAAGTCAAGGAGGGTGTAGTGCTTTAGTTAGTTAGTGTTTCCTTATAAGAGCTGAGCAAGTGCAGGGCTTTAGAAAGAGAATAGAGTGATTACTTTGAGAGTTTGAACATTTCTAAGGGAAAAAGTGAAGAGCACACTTTGTGGAGCCTGGAATAATCCTTAGACAAGGATGTTATGTGTCATTGGGATCAAGCTGGATAGACAAGCGTTCTACTTTTTAATATGCTAATAAATGAGGCGTCTTTCATTATTTTATTATGAGATAATAAAACCTGTAGTATTGCAAGTTGATCTTGATGAATTTGGCTTTGGATAAGTGTTACAAGAGGACCAGCCAGTATCATACAATTCATGAGCTGTGACAGATGCTTGGGCATGGTATGCAGAAATAGAGAAAATGTTACTGACTTTTGTATATATGGTTGTGAAAAAATTCAAATACTTTCATGGTTCAAAGGATACTGTGGACTCTAATAATAAACTGTTAGAGAGAACTTTTGCAAGCCTCTGTATAATGCTCATTTAACCCTGCGTAGAGTGCTGCTGCTACTGCAGAAGTTTTATTTAATTATCATGTATAAGTGAGGCAAGGAAATGCATGTTGTAGATGAAAAATGTGATACTGACATGAACTCTACTACACTTATCATAATAGAATTTATGAGTCACGAAAAATGATGTTCATATCCAACGGAACTATTGAGCCAAACTAGCTACCTAGTCTCACGTTAGAGAGAGAATTCATTTGCCTATGACCTCAGGCAAATTTTCTGAATTTCCTCATCACACTACAAATGATTTATGACTATAGCTGTTGAAAATACAAGACTGACAGGATGACCAGATGACTAAAAAAAATCCATTATGAATTCAAGTCTCTACATCTATCATGACAAAATTTATGAATCACAAGGACTGATGTACAAATCTAACAGAACTGTTCTGCCAAGAAAAGCGATATAGACTAATGTTAGAGACAATACATGAAACACATAGGAGCATGTGGTATAATGTTTTGATCAGACATGTCCAGACTGGATTGATTTAAAAGCTGCCATATCTGTAACATAATGCAAAATAATGTAAAGATGTAATGATACTGCATATACACTTTTACAGGAAACGTGATTCAAGGAAATGTGTCATCGACAAAATCTGTATTCAGTTAATTTTATTCACCATTTCTGATTCAATCATGTGTACATTAAATGAAATGTGTGAGAACTGTAAATACAGTAATCCTAAATTATCTAAAAGATTCAAAATTCCTAGCGCTCAGATCTTAGCATTGTAAATAATACCTTTTTTAACAAGATTTATTCTCAAACCTCAGGGAAATCCAAAAGTCATATTTATTAATTCCTTCTCATATATCTCAGACATTTGGTACACTCCTCTTCTTTCTTCGGCTTTTCCCGGTTAGGGGTCGCCACAGCGGAACTCTGGTCTGCTAATGATTGGCAGTCAATTTTTATGGTGCCGAGGTGCCAGCCCGATGCCCAACCTTCAACGAAGGCATGCCCATTCATGCATGTCTTTTGAACGCCACTCAACTGCAGGGAGGACATGCAGACTCCACAGAAAAGGCGCTCCAGCCGAAAATCGAAGGGGAGAACCTCTTGTTGTGAGGTGACAACGCTACCGCTGCAACACCGTGGCTTATATATTCGGTACACTCCTCTATATTACTCAAGTACTATTGATTGCATTAATTTGGTACACTCCTCTATATTACTCAAATACTATTGATTGCATTAACTTTCTTCTTAAAACGCATAGGAAACATGCGCCATAATTTCATTATCTGTCTTAATTTCCCCAAACTTTCCTCCATTTTCTCTACCCAATATATCCTTCATGAGTTATGGCTAAAACCTTTATTTGCATCTCATTAAAATAAATATCCTGTTGTATTTTCTCCTACTCACTTATATTTCCTGTTATTCAGAGCCAGCTCTACATCAGTCTCATCTATTTATTTAAAATTTCCTTTACATATATGTATGCCTTCCTACTGTCACAACAGTTATTTATTTATTTATTTAACATTTGTTGACGGGGAAAGTCCGACTAGGACAAAGCCTATTTTCAGTGGAGGCCCAGGGAGCAATGCTGCAGATGCATGTCTTTGGAATCATCAGCATATGACATCACCACTGGTAACTTAATGCCCTGCACTGTTTCCCATCTACCATTCTCTAATCCCCCACTTGTTCTTTTACTTAGTGCATTCATTATTATTTATTATTTATTATTATTTAATTTATTATTAATAAAAACATAATGTTGCTTAAATTACATGCCCTTCTTATGACTTTCTTATTCCCTAACCAGACATTGACAGTTATTTTCATCTTTTTATACACTGTTCAAAATGAAGTTATAATGTTCCTCCTTTATTATATTGTTTTAGCAATTCACATAGCTGTTCATGTCTTACATTCTCAAAATTCTAGAATCATATACTATTAACTGATCTTTCTGTTTTTTTTTTTTTGCAATCATATCTGCTACTTCTCTCCTAATCCATAAAATCTCCCATACTTCCTTCTCTTTTATACTGCATATACGCTGTTTCAATACAACCTTCATAGCCAAAGAAAATCTTTCCTGCATCATAATCAATATGTTACAATCAATGTTACACAGTGCTGCCAGTTGGCTTTTTTGCTCCCACGATCCCATGCAGTATCCTATCAGCTATCACCATCTCCTCTGCTCATTCACTGGGTCTACTAGGCATACCTCAGCCTCCCCCAAGCTCAATCTGATTCATGTTTGGGTTTGGTGAACAGATATGAGGGTGTGGTGCAGAGTTACACTACAGTTGGGAACTGTACCCTAACATCCACACCCCACCTCATGGCATCCATGCAAGCTCCATAATGGCTGCCTTCAGGAGGTGCATATGCAACCTCCTGACCAAGCTGTATACTGCTTACAGCAAGAAACTCACAAGTCTCTCAATGCTGAGCCTGGGCAGCTACCCCCATGAGAGAGTTGGCACCAACTGCACATTCCCGTCCTCCCAGTCCCTCCAGTACAGATGGAAATCTAGTCATCTGGGACACGGTCAGGACTTTATCCCTGTGTGCCTTGTGGCCCAGATTCTTTCTCTTCTTTTGCACTATGTTTTTGTTCTCTATTTCTCTTTTGTAACTGTTCATTTAACACCTTACAAAAGACTTTCTTTCACATATTATCCTTTTTTTGTAAAAGACTTAATGAGCCCATTTGTTCCAGGAAATGCGTTTCAGTCAATCTACTTAAAATTAGTGAACCCTTCTAATGAAAGTTTAATTTGTAAAACAGTGTTCATCATGTGAAATAGCATCAACATACAAACGAATAACTTTATTTTTACCTCCTGGATTATATACTTTCTTCACATAATGTGTCACGACATCTGTTACAATTAACTGTTTATATTTGATGTTCCCCTCTCTGTACTTTAGTCATTTTCTGTACTTCACTTCTTAATCCCTTAACCAAGAAAGGTTAATTCCATCTTCTTACTTTTTTAAATAATACTTCTGTCTCCACTTCATATCCTTTATATTTTATTAATTCTATTCATAAAATTTGCCTTTCTTTATTCAGAACAATCACATATGGCCTCTGCTGCTCTTTCATATTTTTCCTTTATTTGCTTGTATTTATCCTTCATTCTCTTTATGTTCTATTCTTCTAAATTCCAACCACCACTCCTTTTATATCTCATAGTTAAGTGATCATTGTACAGTTCCTTTTACGCCTGTTTCATCCCCACCTTGTCACATAACCACATTTAACAAGCATTTTATTCTAATACCTTACCTTATTATTTCATCATTATTACACATTATACAGTGGCCCCCCATTAATATTTCAAAATGTGCACGCTGATTAGTCAGCATGCACGTTGTAAATCAAAGACTTATACTAATGGAAAAAGGTCTGGTCGCCCAGATTTTTTCCATTAGTATAAGTCTTTTTTTTTTTTTTTTACAGCAACGGAGAATGCAAAATCTCCATTGCTTTTTAGAAACTGTCTTGCTATGTTAAAGGAGTCTAACATAGCGAGAGCTTTAAAAAAAGTAATGGAGATCTTCCTTTCTCCATGGCTTTTTTTAAAGCTGTCTTGCTATGTTAAACTCCTTTAACATAGTGAGACACTTTGTAAAAAGCAACGGAGATCTTGCTTTCTCCGTTGCTTCCACCTACAGCTCTGATGTACTGCGTAAGCATACGCATGCGCAGTACATCATAACTGCCGCAGAATACCAGACAGCTGCGGAAGGGCAGCACGGAGGCATTATACAATGCCATTATTTAAGAAAAGGCTGTCTTTGTTTGGCCACTCGGGCTTCTCCCTCATGACCAAACCACACTAACCGTGGATAAATCCAGCATTACCCACACCCAGGTGTGGGTTACTGCTTAATAACTATACAGTAGCGTATATGATCTGAAAATCCACTCTTATTTATTGCCTCTGTATTTATGTATTTATTTTATTTTATTTTATTTTACTTTACTTTATTTAAGATTGTTTACTGGGGTAATGCACTAATCATAGTAGACCATCTGTAGGCACAGCCAGGGTAGAGATATCTCTTTCAAGCAATCAGAATACATAATATAATCTATTTTTTCATTTAAAGTCTCTGTTTTATATGCATGTACTCTCTTCCCAATTCTTCCTGTCCCACTGCATAACATATCTCATTTTCACAACAATCTGTTCTGCTTTCCATCATTTTTTCTTATACTACAATTCATATCTCCAAAACATCCCCAGAACTAAAATAAGGATGTCTATTATTACATATGTTTTATGATTCTCTTTACTTAAAGTTTGTATCTGCATAAATTACAATCAGCTTTATTAGACCCCTCTTACCATAACATGAATCTCTTCAGTTCTTCAAGGTTTTACTATTGTAGCATCCTTTTTTTTCAGTTGTTTTTTTTTTCATTAACACTAAAGTTCCATGACACCTATCATGCCGACCAACCATACTATTTCTTTTTTTCCAAAATGTTTGAAATTATTTCTTACTTTCTTCAGTAACAAACCTGGTATTCGGTAAACAAATTCAATTGCAAGTCAGGTCTGAGCAAAATTCATGCACTAGCAATGTTTTTGGATCACTTTTAATGCCTTTAACATTTAAACTCAGTACCGATAAATTATCCGTTACCCGTAGCAAGTTGTTTTTTAAATACTTTTTCTCTCCTTTTTTTCTATTCCATTCCCTTACCCTATCACCATGGAATCTTCTTCTTCCTCCTACTTTGTTGGAGTACTCCCATGAGATCTAATGACTCTTCCTGTAAAATTTTTGAATTTGTTTCTAACTTCCACTTATCTAAATCATCCTGCTGTACCTGTATGACTTTTGCATTTTTTTTGCTTTTCCTTATCTTCTGCAATACTTGCATTTTTATTTTCATTTTGTTGCATATCCAACAATCTGCCATTTTCATATTGTGTACCTAATGAAAATATATCATACATTTTCATCTAGAAATGCCCTCATAGCCACTTTTAGTACATTGCATAATCATCTTTCTACTATGTTTCATTTTCCCACATTGAATGCAGTGTTTTTCTGTTTTTATTTGTAGCCACATTAACTAAATAATTCAAATATCCACAAAAGAAAGATAATTTGTTTCCACTAAAATATCATCGCTTGTCTCTTTTTTTTTATTGATCTTCATTAAACATAATAATAATAATAATCATAGCTAAGTGACATATTCTACTATTTTTATACTTAAAGTCCCATACCTCCCACTCACCATTCAGTTAATTTATTTCATCAGTTGCTTTCATTATTTCATGAATAGTCTCACCTGTCTGTTTAGGACAGGCCTCTGTTTCAGTCTAAAAAATATTGTCTGTATGAAACTGAATATTCAGATATTTTCTTATCTGTAGCTAATAGTCACCAGCTAAAAATACTTCCATGGTGCCATATGCTTTCTTTGTCTAAAAAGTTACAAATTCAGCTGCTAATTCCATATTATGCCTCAATATGTACTATGAAAAGAACTCCCTGAAATACCAATGGTTTTACAATGTTGTCTCACACAAAATATCAGTATTCTCCAGAGTCTTCGATTTTACCCTACAAACTGGTAATTTTGAAACATTCTCTTGTTTCACAGCACCTGCTTAACTCCCAGGTCAGGCACTCCTCAGCTCTGCGCTTCACATTGTTCCCTTGCAGGTCATTGCACTGTTCACAGTCTTCAGGGAAGAATTTGATGATTCTGCCATCATTTACTTAATTCTCTTGGCACCATTTTGTTGATAATATCATGTTATGATGGGCTGCCATCCTTCTGTTTGTTCAGCCTCTGCAAACATGTTTGGTAAAACTGTATTTCCACTCCTGTTCTGTACAATGTGAGTATAGTAACACTTTGCTGTGGCCTTGTCTCATTCACATTACATTTATTTAATTTAGCCTCCTAGCATATCTGTCTTTCTAATCTCTCAGTCAGCAGGTTGATAGTGGCAACTCCAGCACCCCCACAGAAAAGTTGGAGAACTCCCCTGGTCACATTTCATCTAATTAGTATGAATGGCACCTCAGGTATCCCGTGAAAGTAGGCTATGCCTACTTGGACTGACCTGGTCAACTAAATAAATAGTAAAACTCTGCAAAAGTGCCTGCTGTAATAATTGTATACATCGACATGTGCATTAGTGGATTATAGTTATGGATGGTGATGGATGCCATAAACAAGTGGAACTAATGTTATCAGAATTATGATGTACTACCTGCATTTTAAATGTGATTATTCTACAGTTTATATAGAACAAATACAATATAATTGTTCAGAAATGCCCTAGACACTGGTTGTTTCATTTCAGTAGCTTTATGTTTATTTAAATAGTCTCTGGATTGAGAGTAAACAGTATTTTTATTATTTCATTGCAGTTTCCCATTATTTTCTTGTGGTGAGTTCCACATTAATATGAAGGTGCGTATTTGCTGTCATTGAGTAATTATAGATACAGGCAGCCTTGTAGATATCAGCACCAGAAATGGTGGGACACTGACTGAAATAAAGATACTGTTTTAAACGTTTTAGTCAGTTACTTGATCCCATAGCTAGTCTACCATTAATAATTGCTAAAAAACATACTCTTGATGTCATATGCTAACAGAAAACACCATATAAGCAGTATCTTATGTAGCCTAGGAGATAAAAATCGGAGCATTTATGCATGAAAACATGATACAGTCTCATACGCTGAATCATGCAGACTCAGCAATGTGCTTTTATTTTATACCAAAATGCAAGCACCTTGAGGTTTGCTAAATTAATACATAAAGGAAGCTTTGCCCTGTGGTGGGAAGATCTTTTGTGCTGTTAGGTTAGTCATTATCTTTATGTTGATTGTCTATAACTGAGCATATTACAGAACATAAAGCAGAGACAACATCATGCAATGTGGAACAGCAGAAGTCTGGCTGTTTTATTTAGGGATTATGGTGAATAATTGTCTAAAATATGAATATCTAAATTGTTTATTGAGAAAATGTTATGGTCTAATTATTAAAATCCTTTGTTGCCTTTCTAGTAGGGACAAAAAGGTGCTACTCTCACGTTTCAAGGCATTTGTCAGACCCATTTTAAATATTGCCGTTCTTTTTGCTTGTTTATTTCTTCTCAGATAATGAAACTCAGAAGTATGCAATGCACCTACACTAGACAAATTACTGGGGTTAGCACCTTACATATAGGGAGAGACTGGAGCAACTTTCACTTTTTTCATTTGATTACAGATTACTACGATCTAACGTTGATTTATACAAATTAGAAAGCTGAAATCCGGTGGTGGTGCTGTGGTAGCGTTGTCTTCTCCCGGTTAGACGTTGCCCGTTCGATTCTCAGTTAGAGCGTCTTCTGTGTGGCGACATGCATGAATGGGCGTTCCTTCGTTGAAGGTTGTGCGTTAGGCCCGGTAGGCCAGTACGTAAAACTCTACTGCCAATCATTAGCGGACCGGAGTTCCGCTGTGGCGACCCCTAACCGGGAAAAGCCGAAAGACAAGAAGAAGAAAGCTGAAATCCTTCCAGAAGCTTTGAGTATTAGTTTTCATCTGCTAATTTTTTTTACAGGAAATAATAATTTATTTGTTTCTGTTCCTCAGTACAGATATTCTGCCCTTGGTTCCTTCTTTCACTCAAGGTCTGGCAGACTTTGGAACATAGAAAAAAGTGCAGCAGGCAGATGAGGGAATACTCCAAACTATGAAATCACTCCGTTTATTGAAACATCCACGAAACAGCTCCACCAGCAACACACAGCATAAGCATTAACGCAATTAATACAGCACTACGCGTTTTCGTCCACAAAACAGCTTGGACTTCATCAGATAAGCCATTAATTGCCTTAATTGCCTCTTAAATACTTAATAAAAAACCAAACCGGCCAATAACAATCACAAAAAGGAATTCAAACATACAAATCAGGCTACTACATTAGGCTCATTAATATTAATTAGGACAATATTATTGAATTTCTATACATACGCATATTACAAATCAAATAAAAATTCAAGGGATTCACTTTCGACATTTAAATAAAATCATGATGTTAAAATATTGAAAATTACATGATATATAACCCTAACTAATTAAAATCTAACCTATATCTAAATATTAAGAAATATATATATAAATACCCATTATAAATATACATCAGTGCATGCTTGTCATTAAAATCAATGGGTACAAGTGTAGTGGTGCCATCTACTGGCTGAATGCATAACAGCACTATTTCACATTCTAGCAGCTCTTAATTTTAACAAAGGTAAAAGTGAAATATGTTCATTTAAACCAGGTGTTCTTGCTGCTTCCAAAGTAATCTGCCAGCATAATTCCTTGTATTCTAAGAATTCTTCCCAAGGACCACCTCTTGTATCCTTCATAACCTGCTCTAAAACAAAGAAGAGGAATTTGTACTCTTCACAAACCCTAGAATGCTTATATAAAGCATTGGTTTCTTTACCTTTGGAAATTTCATACAAATGTTCGTAAATACGTCTCCTCAAAACCCTCTCTGTTTTACCCACATAAAATGATTTACATTTTTGACAAACTGCCAGGTAAATTAATCCTTTTGTATCACAACCAAAGTTTCCCTTACTACTTATCCATCTATTTCTACTTTCTATATAGATTTCCCCTTCATTCATAATATACTCACATTGGTGGCACCTTCCACATTTAAAGGTGCCCATTTTCTTTCTTCCACCCATGTGATATGCATTTTCACTATAGTTAGTGTTTCCTATATTGTTACCCATCTCTAGGATTTTTTTCATGTTACATGAATTTTTATATACTACCTTTGGTCTTAATTTGGATATTTCGTCAATATCTGATAATATCACAAACCTATCCCATTCTCTCTGAAATATCTCTCTGACCCTAAAATTAGAAACAATATATTCCAATAATAAGGCCTGTTGGTAATCATTGGAGGGAATAATGTTATTGCCATCCTGTATAACAGATGGAAGTTCTAATACAATTCCCTTAATGGGTCTGAATTTAGAACTCCTACCTTCCTCCACTTCCTTCCTAATACTTTCAATGAACATACTAGGGTACCCCCTTTCCATAAACATCTTCTCTAATAGGGCACTTTCATTAGTAAAATCTGACTCCAAACTAGTCATGCGACTACCCCTCACAAACTGTCCTTTTACAATATTCTTTTTACAGTGTGAGGGTTATATATCATGTAATTTTCAATATTTTAACATCATGATTTTATTTAAATGTCGAAAGTGAATCCCTTGAATTTTTATTTGATTTGTAATATGTGTATGTATAGAAATTCAATAATATTGTCCTAATTAATATTAATGAGCCTAATGTAGTAGCCTGATTTGTATGTTTGAATTCCTTTTTGTGATTGTTATTGGCCGGTTTGGTTTTTTATTAAGTATTTAAGAGGCAATTAAGGCAATTAATGGCTTATCTGATGAAGTCCAAGCTGTTTTGTGGACGAAAACGCGTAGTGCTGTATTAATTGCGTTAATGCTTATGCTGTGTGTTGCTGGTGGAGCTGTTTCGTGGATGTTTCAATAAACGGAGTGATTTCATAGTTTGGAGTATTCCCTCGTCTGCCTGCTGCACTTTTTTCTGTGTTGGTTGGTTTCGAGTGCAGTTTCACTTTTTTACTTAGACTTTGGAACATGCTACCTTTGTAAGTTAGACATGTTGGCTGCACTGAGGTTTTTTAAAGAATCTGTTGACAACTGGTTTGGTTGTGAGGTCAATGACCATGGTTTATCTCTAAGCAAACTCTTAAATGGCCTTTAGTGGGTCTTGAGTTTGTAATTTACACCACTTTAACTGAACACTGAATATATTATTCCAGATGTGGATGTTTTCGCACAACGCAGTGCACTTGAAAGCTACGGTGCTAACTGTTAACTGTTTTTAAGTGACTGGATTGCAATATTTTCAGCTGTGTCCTAAACAAACAGCCTATCAACTTAATTGTTATTTCTTATTTAGTATGTAAAGCTTCTTATTTCAAAGATATACTGCACTGTAATAGTGTGGTAATTGGAAGTACGAAGATCAAAATACTTATCGGATTGTTGATGTAGCATTATATCAGAAGTTTCGCCTTTGATTGTTGCCTTTGCTGCTGGCATTATATCTGTATGTGTATGTACAAATGACTTGCTGTTATTAAACTTGGCCAGGAAACATGGTAGTAGCAATTCATTATGTTGCACATTTTTAACTATGGTCTGCTTATGAGTACATTGTGTCACATTTTATATCTAACTAATTTGATGGAATAAGCAAAACTGAATCCAGAGAGTGAAACTAAGGGCAGAATGAATGAAGGAATGAATATATAAGTGGCACAGTTAATGTCGTACAGAGCAGTGAGGCCTCATAAAAAGTGGCAATATATATGAGAGTTAAGATTATTGTGTTTCATGCAAAATGCTGATGTAGTGACATTGGCTGCTAGTTTCCTCTGTATATAGCAGTTGATAACACACTCCAAGATGAGTTTGATCCTTCTCAGGCTTGGTTTACTGCACATTCTTTCTTTTTTAACTACTGCTGGAAAACAATAATGTAACCCCTTAAGGGTAGGTCCTAGTAGCCTAATTGTTACAAAAGGGTTAGTAATTGAAAGGGTTAGTCTGTTGCAATATTTGATAATAGTAACTGATACATAATGCTTTTAGGAGCACAGATTTGTTGATATATTTCAAATTACAGGCTACTTTTTCTTCTTTTGGCTTTTCCTTGTTAGGGGTCGCCACAGCGGATCACCTGTCCGCTCATGATTAGCACATATTATTAAAAGTTTTTAATAATGTTTGGCTTTGAATAAGGAGAATTCAGGCTAATACTTTATCACTAAATGCAATGGACACTGATTTGACAGTTTATGCAGTACATTAGAAGTTTTGTTTGCAAACATTAAACATGGTCTGCTCTTGTCATGTCTAACAGATTTGCTGTGTAAGATATGATCTTTGTATTGCTGCTTTATGCCTTATACTTGGAATCACATGGACATGATGTATAAATTGATGTATGTAAATCGTGCACCTTGTTATTGTTGCAATTAGTTACTGGTTTATTTACAGCTAATAGTATAGGTAACACTAAATTTGAATGAACATGTTGACATAATAAGTTCTGAAGGTAAGTTAAATTGTGCACAGAAGTTTCTTTTTCTGAACTTCTAATAAATACAATCTCTAAGCATTGCTGGGCAGTGATTATTTATTTGTTTTCAATGAGAGACATGACAGCACTATTTAATAACGTCATTGTTTATAACAATGTTATCTATAACTATGATTATTATGAGCTACTGCCTGGAATGTTTTGCTAAGTTGCACTTATGAAATTGAGCTGTAATCAGGTACATTCAACTGAGATAATATTAAAATGAAATGATTTGACATTGTGGGGTATCAGTGACTTTTGAAATACTTGTCACAATCCACAATTAAGTTAATGTTTTTTTTGTGTGTGTGGTTTTACCAGTATCTTGGGTCACCTGTAGCTTTGATTCTGAACAAACAAAGATGCAAATGATTTCATTGTGCTGCTGACTGCACAATACTCAGCACATTGTTAAAGGAAGCTATTTCTGCAGAGAGCCACAGTGAATTATTATTTTTTTTTAATTTGTTTTTTGTTCTGTCTTCTAGATGATGAACTAGTGATTACTGGGCTGTTTATTGACATGTCGACACTCGAAATGCTGAGTGCTGACATGATGAAAAAAAAAAGATTGAAAATCCCAGACAACAGTGAATCTTAAATGTTTCTCTTCTCCTTTAAATTTCTTTTTATTGCAGAGGGGTAAGCCCTCCTTCACATCCCATTTGTGGGAACAAGCCCTCCCCCAAACTTCAAGATCTCCATACTTCAGAGAAAAGGGAATACTTTGGGAAATGGCCATCTCAGACTTAGTATATGTAAGTCTGTTTCCTCAGCCATTCAATATCTCTTTTGGGACTCAGTCTAGCAGCTCCTGATATTTCAAATGGTTACCGATTATTGTTATGCAATGTGACGGCACATGGCGCAATGGTTTGAGGCACTGCTGTACTGCTCTAGGGTGTGGTACTTAATTCTGTCTTGGTTGCTTTACATGTAGAGTATATGTGTTCTTAACATGCCTGTGCACTTTTTTACAGATACTTTTTTTAAAATAAATTAGCTTCTATGTTGACATAAAACAGTCTTGTACAATAATAGCAGATATGTAAAGCAACTTCAGTTTATTACACGGAAAAGATATGAAAAAAATGTATAGGTTCATAGTTTCATAGGTATATGCAAACCAACCAAATGAGAAAAAAACTAAACAAACTAAAGATAAGGCTATGAAACTCGACAAGGAACCACACCAGGATGCCATATTAAGCAATTCAAAACTTTAATAAATGAGCGCAAATAAAAATAAAAGATATAAATACAAATATTATAATAAGCGCTTTCAGCCCTACATGTGAACATCATCAGATAAAAAACATATACCATCATTGTCTAGTTAAATAAATTCTGCATTTAAAGCAGTATCCTCTAAAGATATATCTCCTAAATTCATTCATAAAAGTATACTTCCTATGAAAGAACAAAAGCGCTTATCATAGTATTTGTATTCGTGTTGTTTTATTTCTATTTGTTCTCATTTATTAAAGTTTTTGAATTGCTTAATACGACATCCTGGTCTGGGTCTGTGTCAAGTTTCATAGCCTCATCTTTAGTTCATAGGTATATACTAGGCTAATTACCACCAGGGCCTTTATTGGTCTAGCCATGTAACCCATACCAGCTGTGCACCCATGTAACATGGGTGTCTGTTTGGAGGGATAGGTTAGTTCGGAGGCTGATAAAGGTTTAGTAGGTGGGGTATGTTATTTAGGAAATATTTACTGTCAGTCTCTGCCTATCAGAGACATGGCCAGACCAGGGGTGAATTTTTGATTTCCCATCCAATGGTCAAGGTTACGTTTGAATAGGGTTAGGGATGGACTCTGCTTCACATATATAGGGATAATATTGCAGAGCATGGGGATCCTTTGAGACACATATTTGTCTTGCACGCATGTCCTATTTAAGCACAAAGCAAAATTGAAATAATTGAATCTAGTGTTTCTGGTGCTGTTCATTTTGTGGATGTGTAAAAGGTCCATCAGAGTTTGATTTGAGGATGCCTTGTATGCGAGGCATAAATCGCCTTTCAGTAACCTGTTAGAGACTATAGAGATAAGGCTTTAAGGTGATCTGTATAGGACAATGTGTTAACACCTTGGATTCTGTTGGTAAGGAACCTTTCTGGGTGTTCCAACTGTTGCGTATGAATGGTCAGGTACATGCCAAACGGGTTATTGTACTCAATGATGGATCTTATAAGGGCTAAGTAAAGTGGTACTATAACTTCATTGGACCTGGATATACTTATAGGTTAGGTGACACAGAATGATTTTCTTACTGCCTTGGTAAATAACTTGGGTGAACCTTTTCCCAAAAGGCACTATAATACACTTCTTGTTTTTAATCAGTGGCTTTGGCACCTGTCATTTGTGTTAATCCCTCTTGTAGGATGTTAGTGTCATGGGAGAATATATGATATCCCCCAATTTGCAGAGGCTCTTGACATTAGACTTGACCTTTAAGAAGTAGATGCAAACTGGTGTGAACCCAGCACTAAACCCTAAGGTACTCCACTGGTAACTGGTCTAGTGGTGGAGGTGGTCTCACCCCTCCTGACTTTGTGGGTCCTAGCTGTGAGCCAGCTGGCAATCCAATGAGTTATGTAGGGATTTATGACTAGTTCAATGAGTTTGCCAACAGTACCTGAATGGAGTATTAGACTGAACACCTTAGCCAGGTCTAGGTGGGCAGTAGGCACCATTTTCCCCTCATCCATTGCCTTGGTAACTCTCTAAAAGACATCTACCAGTTTAAGTAGGCATAAACTTTCTATGACAAAACCAAACTCGGAATGGGTCCAATGTCTGTAGGTTGCCAATGTCTTTGTTTAGCATTTCCATGATAATTCATTCCATGGCTTTGCATATTAAACTTGACAGACTAACGGGTCTGGAGTTTCTGGGTTCAGTTGATGATCCACCCTTGTTAAGAATAATAACCTCTGTAGGCCTCCATTTACATAGTACACACCTTGTTTTGAGGCTGTAGTTGAAAAGTGACTTGAATAATCTAGTTAGGTCATGTTTCAAGCTAATTAGGAGGCAACCCAGGATATTGTCTAGGCCCATTGCCGCTGTGTTTTTGGCCTAAGAGAGTGTTGTCATGACCTACTCCGTGCTAATAGTGTGTGTGTGTGTGTGTGTGTGTGTGTGTGTGTGTGTGTGTGTGTGTGTGTGTGTGTGTGGTGGGAGGATATGCTAGTAGGGATTTAACCAGGGGAGGCAGGAAGAGAGTGGAGGGTGAAGTTAGAGCTGAACTTGTCAGCCAGCAGATTTGCTATGTTACTCTGCTTGGTGAAGGTGGCACCATTTACCACCAATTTAGCACACCGTTGTGTGTTACCTTTAAGGTTTAGGACATAGCTGTAGGAGACTTTGAGGTTATCTTTAGCCTGAGATGCTACCTTGACCTTGTAATTGGCCTTCTTGCATTTAATTAATCCTCTTAGTTTCCTGTTTAGTTTAGTGAGCTCTTGTCATTATGAAAGTAACTGGTTTCTCATTTTGGCCAAGACTTTTTTAACTTTTGTTATATACCCTTTTAAGGATAGGATTCCACAAGTGTGTTTTTGGTTTATGGGCTTACTTCTGGTAGGTACAGGAGCCTCTGTCCAGCCATTTACATTGCTGTACAGGTTTATGCGAACAATTCCACATAGGCTGCTGTGAACTCAGGGTTTGAAGGGGCTATGAATTTTGATAAACTGTCACTTAATAGGATGTAGTTTGCTAGTTTGCTTTAGAATAGTTCCTAATTTACAGGTTTTACTGGGTTTTCCATGGCGATTTTTATTTTGAAGGAGACAGCTTTGTGATCCAACTTCACCAGCGAGGACGTGATATAGGGGGGGGGGGGGGGCTGCAGCACTCTGACATATTGGTGAATACTAGGTCCAGTATGTTTGAACATCTGGTTGGAGTGTGCACTATTTGGTCAAAGGTATTTGTGGTAATAAAGTCCAAGAAACATTGTGCCTGTTTTGTTGGAGGCAGTGTATATTTCCCTGTCATTAGAGGGTTAGTTGAAGTCTCCTATGAATAAGGTATTTTTTCTGGCTGGTGAGTTCCTACAGCAGGTCTAGGGACAAATTATGGGATCCTGGTAGCATAGATGGTGACCTGTAGCTCTCTAGGATATGGTAATGGACTTTATCTATGGTGACTTACATGTAGATGAACTCCAAAGGATCTTCCAGTTTAACCAACCTGGTAGTGGCAGGCACTGAAGCCTTGCACTGCCAAAGTACATTCTGTGGCTTTAAACTTTTCTTGGTAATAGCACAGATGTGCATATTCTCCAGAATGAAGAAAGGTTGTAGGGTGTGGTGTTTCTTGTTAAGGCTCCTAGCATTAAGCAGTAACACCGTTAGGTATTATTTGCTAAGTTGGTAGTTTTGTCACTTTGGCATTGCCTAAAAAGGCTCTAAGGGGGTGGATAAAGTTACCAGGAGCCCAGGGGACAGAAGTAGACCACCTTGGCAAAGCAATCCCACTGGAACAACACCAGAAACTAAGCTAATTGTTAGTCAATCATTTTTTGTTCATACTGTGGCATCATCTCTGGTGAAGGTAGAATGGTGCTGAGTGCAAGGCACACACCCATTTGAAGCACATATTTAGACAGATCTATAATGTCTGTCTTCATATAGTTCAGCAAGGTACATCTTAAAGTCATTTACACTCACATGGATTATGATAGAATCATAATGGTATCTGTGTTGATTTGAGTGTGTGCATAACCTGGTGGATCTTGGCGCCAGATAAGCAACTAACTGTTATCTTGTCCTTGTCCAGTCTGGTGAGTGGGGCATCTGTAGGTCATACAAAGGAGTAATCTATGACAAGAGTGCTGGGTAAAGTGTCTGCTTACCTTATCGGTTTTGTTCTTGGGGTCCATCAGGTGTAGGCATATGTGTGGTATTTGGTGTTGCTTTTGGTGAGTGCTTTAGAGATTGCTGAGGATAGATGTTGCCATTTGTAGGCTTAGGAAGTATTTGAGGTTTGAGAAGATTGCTTGTTAGTACCTCAGCATAAGATGGTTTATGTGGTGGTGGACACTATGTGTGATGGATGCAGTTTGTGTGTTCTTGACAACCTTGTTTGTAAGACAGATTTTTGCCTCCAAGGAAATTGTGTATGTTCACCTCTCGCATACTGTGTAGCTTGTTTAAGGATTAAATGGTTGTCTGTGAACATGAGACAATTGCTAAATTGTCTCAGGATGCCCATATCTACCAAGCTGGCTAGGGAGCCATTTGGAAATTGCATATCCATGTTGCCTGGACCTTTAATATGTAGGCTACTATAATTTGAGGACTGGGTTATACAGAGGTCTCCTAAGGTGGTCTCTGGGGTTAGGGACCAGAGTTAGATAATGCTAAGATATGGTATTAGTGCTGTTTGACATGCAAGCTGGCTGGTCTAAGCTTAATTCCATGCAGTGCCTCACTGAGTTATAGGTTGCAGTCCAAATACTAGTTATATAGGTAAACTTTACTGTCCGAACATTTGCATTTGTACAAGCACTGCCACCCACCACTGTGCAGTGAGCAGCTCCACACAAACTCACGTAATTTATAGCAACAAAAAAGAAACTGCAATCTAACTTCTGAGCACTCTGGCCAGTAAACTACTAAACCTCGAACGCTCGTGGAGTGCTTCCCAACTCAGAAAGACCAGGTAAACACATCTGCCACAAGATGGATGATTTGGTTCTCTTAATGTAAAAACACAGCAAAAAAAAAAGGAACCGTCAAATGCAATACAACAACAAAACAACTTATTCCCTTGTTAGATCAACCTACGGCAAGGTGATTTAAATGCAAACAATATAGAAGGCATCACATAAATAAGGCAGGTGATTTTAACACCAAACATGCATTGAAAGTGTGTTAAACACAGTAAAAACAGTAGCGACCAGTTCAATAATGAATTGCTAGTGCAGGAAATGAAATCTAATAGCTTATCTTTGCCTGGATGATACTGGGTACAGTGGAGACACTTCTCAGTCACAGGTGAGGATGCCATGTGATATTGGATACAATGGAAACACTTCTCAGTCACAGTTGAGGATGCCAAGTGATACTGGATACAGTGGAAAGACTTCTCAGTCACAGGTGAGGATGCCAAGTGATACTGGATACAGTGGAAAGACTTCTCAGTCACAGGTGAGGATGCCAAGTGATACTGGATACAGTGGAAACACTTCTCAATCACAGGTGAGGATGCCAAGTGATACTGGATACAGTGGAAACACTTCTCAGTCACGGGTGAGTATGCCAAGTGATACTGGATACAGTGGAAACACTTCTCAGTCACGGCTGAGTATGTCAAGTGATACTGGATACAATGGAAACACTTCTGAATCACAGGTAAGGATGCTAAGCTTTGCTTTCTGTGAAATGAACACAGATCCTCACAAACAGACCTAATTTATAACAACTTAAGTAAGTGTTTCATATTTCTCTTACTTCATCAGACTTTATCTTGAGTGCCAGTATGCTTCATATATAATATTTATAACTTAATGCTTTAAGTGACTTGCTTTAAAGACTAGCTTAAGACAAATGAATAAATTCAAACTAGGATATACATTTGCAGTTAAAACAATTTACTAGTAATGTTCTTTGCTGGGTATTAATTTCTGCATATTCCCATATCTGGTATTTAGGTTAACAATCTGCAAAAAAAAATGACATGTAAAGACATGTATGTCATTTACTCTGAATATGTTTATTCCAGGCATTTTCTAAATATTCATTCTTTTCTGGATAAACATGAAAAACATTCTATCATGTAATCTTCTTGCTATAATATTAATGGGAAATTCATCATATACTAATGTTTTGTTCAGTCTTGCATAGTTTTTTTTTCTAGCTGGGCACTTAAATGTTTTTTTTTCTTCATTATGTAGCTACATACAGAAAATTTCTGACAAGAAAAAAAACTTCCATTCTGATGTTACTTGTTTTGTTTTAGCTACAAAATCATTTTGCAAGTGTGTCTTTCCTTATGAACAAAATATGGTTCATCTTGAATTAACGTAAAAAAAAAAACCTTTACTCCCTTTTAGTATTTTCCAACTATTTCTTAAAATTTACAAACTGCTAGTACATCAATTAAGAATTTAACTGTAAAGAAACATTTCTGCTATTACATTTTTCTTACAATTTACAAATTGATGGTGCAATTGTGTTTTTTGTAAAAACATTCCTAATGTTAATTTTTTGCTTGTTTTCCAAACTGCTTTTATTTATTTATTTATTTATTTATTTGTGTAATGTGTGTGTAATGTGTGTGTACTTTTACCCTGTGGTCATCTATTACCTTTGCTTTTGTTTCAAAATCACTCTCTGAATATTCCCTTGTCCCAGGGATTTATTTAATAAAAGTGAAATTTCATTCCAAACTAATCTTTTTTTCTGATTAGTCTGTTAAAACTAACAAGATATGCTTTAATAATGATATGCTTCATAAAATGTGGACATACATTCCTAGCATGTAAAATACACAATTCTCTTTATATATGTGTGAAATAATTTGGTGTCAAGCCCCAATTTACCTGTTTCCTTAAATAGGTATATTTAAAAATGATTTAATGGAAACTAAAAAATGATTTCCTGGAAACTGTCAGCAGAAGTGAACCTCAGTACATTGCCTGTATTTCACAAATTCTTTGAATAAAACTAAAATTCAGAATAACATTTTCACAAAAAATATATATGTCTGAAATACATACATACATTAATCTTTTATCCTTAAATCTGAATACTTAGGGTGTGCAGAAATAGTTTCAATGTCATGGTACATTGCTACATATTAAATATCTTGTTCTTAAGCATGGCATAATGCTTCTTAAGTGTGTAGATTAGGATCTTCATAGCAGTGACATCCTGAGAAAAGGACTACGTTGTAAATCAGAGCAGCTGTATCTGTGGCAGCATTTGCGCTAGTGAGGTGTAACTACACAACTGCATTGTCTGCAGTTGTGTGAACAACGTAACAAGAATGGGAACAGATGGTGGCCTGAGGCTGTGTGCATTCGCATGTGTAATGAAACACCTCATTATGGCAACTCAGCACTCTGAGCATTCCTCAGGGGACCAGCACAGCAAAGTGCCAGCTCAGTTCATTATATACGTAGGGAAGACAGGGGGATACTGAAGGCATGAAAAGGAGGACAGCATGCACAGAAGGACAGACAAGGGTATTATGCTAGTGTTTCTCAGAAATGTTGATATGTACTAAACATTATAGTGAGGGCAAACTATGCTCCATGGCTTAGCAGGGACACAAGAGCCCTACTAAAGTCCAGAGTCAAAGCATGGCAAGTCTGGAAGAGGGACAGCACCAGCCTTGCCAAACAAAACTACCTTCATCTTAGGAACCTGGCCAAAAAACATATCAAACTAGATAAAGTAAATTACTTTCATAACATTCAGAACAAACATTCAAAAGACCCTCATAAGTTTTGGCTAGCAATTAACTCCCTACTCATACCTGGCAAAACCATCACCCCCTGCTCCCAACATAACCAATAACACTAATGATATTGCCTCTCAATTTAATCAACATTTCACCAGGTCCACTCTATCACTATCTTTCCAACTATCCCAAAATAACACTAAATGTACTCCTCCCAAATGTCCAGATAACATCCCCTCCTTCACCCTCTCACCTGTTCACCTCTGTAATCAAAAAACTTCTCCAAAAGCTGAAACCCAACACCCTGGCCACTGATAGTCTACCCGCTAACTACCTAAAAATAGCTGCTGATGCCTTATCTTACCCCATCTCCATCTTTATCAACCATTCTATACAAGAAGCCTACATCCCACAACTATGGAAAGTCTCTCATATTATTCTGCTACATAAAGGTGGCAACTCCTAAGACTTCTCCAGTTAGCATCCCATTGCCATTCTGTCTCCCTTATCCAAACTGCTTGAGAAGTGCATTCATTTTCAAGTCATGCAATTCTTGCACACACACACAATCTCCTCTCCAGTACGCAGCATGGCTTCCGGCCATATCATAGTACAACAACTGCTCTTCTTTCCTTTACAAATTTTATGAACCAACATAGACATAATAATAACTTTGTATCAGCTGTATTCTTAGATCTCTCCAAGGCATTTGACATGGTATCACATTCCAAATTACTTGACACAATGGCCTCCCTCTCCTTTCCTCCCTCAACTATTGCCTGGTTCAAAAATTATCTCTCAAACAGGTATAAATCTGTTCTTTGGGACGGTGAACTATCCCCTTTACTGACGACTACTATAGGTGTCCCCCAAGGCTCAATATTAGGACCACTCCTTTTCACTATTTTTATAAATAATCTTCATATCACCACCCATCATACTACTCTTATACAATACGCAGAGGATTCTACCCTGATCTGATCAGCTCCTTCTCTTATCACTTTTCGTTAAATCACACAGGAGTCTTTTAACTCTGTTGAATGTGTGATTAATGATATTCATCTTCTCCTAAACTCCAGTAAGACAAAACTGCTCCTACCCCCCCCCCCCCCCAACGAAAGCCAAATCCACCCCTCTGTCTTTTACCATCACTTCCAAGAACGGTACTGTCATTTCTCCTTCTACACAAAGCTACTCGGTGTTGAAATCAACAATAACCTACACTTTGATGTTCATATCTCATAAGCCATTAAAAAGGTCCATAAAAAATGGGAACTCTATATAGACATAAAAAGTACCTCTCTGATAATGCACGGATCACCCTAGCACAAACCCACCTTTTATCCACTCTGCTGTATGCCGCACCAATTCTTACCCATATTTGAAAAAATGATCTAACCAGACTGGAGGCATGTTATAATAAAATAGCTAAGTTTGCTAACAAATCCTCTTTCAGAAGCCACCACTGCCAGGCTCTAAGGAGCATAAAGTGGCTAGAACTTCCACAATTACTTCTTTATCAACAGCTTGTCATAGCTTATAATATTCTAAAGCATCCTGATAAAACCCATGCACTAGGTCACCTTATCACTCCCTACATAGCAAACCTCCCTCTACGCTCAAACGAAAAATCTCTTCTCTGAATTGCTAGAGTCAACAACACTGCAGGGAAAGCCCTATTCTCTCCTACCATAGCTAAGGCCTAGAACAACCTTCCCCAGTCAATTACATCTATCCCCACTATCACCCAGTTTAAAATCTCACTCAAAACTCATCTGATGAATACCTGGTTATGCTCTACCATTTCACCTGATTAACAAATAAGACTCAGACATCTAACCTATTGCAAACTCAGCTCAATCTGAGGCACTGTCCAAAAGGCGTTGCTATTATTTGCTCTCATTTTTTACTTGATGTTTTGATGTAAATAAGTTGTTTTTCTTTTCCTCCATGAAAATACTTAACTCTATTATCCTGTGCTAAGGGTGGTCGATGGATTTTGTTCGAATATTTCTCTTTTGCTTATTGTCTTTAATATACCTACTGTGTATTTGTATTTACTGTCTTGTTCATATTATGATAGTTTGACTGTCATTCTTTTTCTGTGGAGCTTTTCTCCCCGGGCCTCCGCTGTAAATGTACCTGTGTCCAGTTGGACTTTCCTGGTAAACAAATGTAAAATAAATAAATAAAAAATAATTTTACTTTGTTGACTCTGTATGTAACTGTTTTTGCACCTTATACTGATAATCCATCTCAGTTTTCAATGTTCGGAATTATGAATGTTGCTATGCTACAATGGTAATTTTTTGTCTTGAATCTTGCAGTAACAGATTCCTGTGTATTTCTTCCTATTAAATATGTTGGTTTATGTATATATCCTTTTTATCATTTTCTGTGGCATAGGCACAAATTTCATATATGTACACAAAGCTCCCATACTCCTTCCCAGAATAGCTGACCTTTATCCTATGGCATATATCCTAAATATACAATTAGAGTTGCAACACACACAGCAAAAGTCTGATAGTAAAATCCCCATGATTGGACAGCTAGTAACATGACAAATGTACATCTATCTTTGCTTGCTCAGTTTACCTTTTTATTTAATTTGATGTATTTTAAGATGTGGTATTTAATGCTGCCCCCTTAGAAATTAATTTGTACGCCTTTGTTGATATGGTGCATGCCTGGTTATAATTGTGTATGATTCTACTTTCAATATTTTGTTTTTAAACATAATAGACAGTAGTTACTCTACTTACTAATAAGGTTAAAATACAAATAAATAACCAGTGTCAGTGGGCAGCATAATTGTGTGAAGGGATGAAGGGTTGACTGCAGCCTTGGTGGCCTAGGCTTGATTAGCTGCTCAAGTGTCTGAGGTACTGGCAGGGGGGGATGGGTGTGCCCATCATGAGATGGAGGGGTGCGTGCACTGGGTACACATTGCTGTTGAATTTCCCTGCTGGAAGCTGAGGAAACCACAGCAAAATGCCCCTGAGGGAGAGTGGGGCAGCTTGTTGGTGTTAGCTCCTTGCAGAAGCCAAGAATAGTCCAATGTGGCATGCCCATTGTATGTTCCCTTCATGGGAGGTTACCATGCCTACATGCAGGGAAGGGAAGGGAAGTGATGGGAGAAATACTCCCAAAGGATGCTTTTATTTCCTTACTGGTCTCAGCTCTTATCGGAAAATTCCAGGGGACTCAAAATGGATAGGTAAAGCCAGCAACTGAGGGGAGGGCCTGGGGCCTGATGATATTTGTGTGAGAGAGATAAAGATAGTTAAAAAAAAGAAGCAGGATCCACATGAGACAGGCTTTCTTGTATTACTGCCATTTGGTCTTGCCTGCCACCACAATAGGTGTAATGTATGTACTTACTCTGATTGCCGAATACTGGTCCATTAATAGTCTATCTCTGAAATATCTGTGTACACAGAAGGCAAAGTACAACCAGCACCCAGCAGTAGGTTCTTGTCTTAAACTAAACAGTATACATTGTCTAAAAAGAAATTTACAGAACACACAATCCAAGCTAACACCCCACCAAGCAGTTTTTAGATTTTGCTATGTACCTTTTATCCAGGTAGTTTAGCAGTTTTTAAAGCCACTGAGCAAAGAAGTGTATTTTGCTTAATAGAGGTACTTCCCTACTCAAGTCAAATCTGCTTTATATATACTGCAATACACATTTGTTATCCATTTATCTTAATGCTATTATTAGTTCTGCAGAACATGCAAAATGGTTTTGAGACTATGAATGCATTAAAAAGAAAATGAGGCAAAATATTAAGGACTCAGCAAATTTTACTGCACTACTATGTTAGGTATGGGAGGCATGCAAATGAGTTTCTCAGAAGTCAGGTTAAGGGCGCATTCTTATGCAGTGCTTGCAAGAAGGAGAAAATGTCATGTAGCCATGAATGCAAACAGAAGCTGTTAGTTTTGCTTCCAGTCTTTGCACATCAATACGTTTCCAGCCACATTATGTTCTGTACCTAACTGCACTGATTAAAATAAAGAAAAGTGATTTCTGACAATAGAGAGAGGTTGAGCGAGAGAGAGAAGATAAAGCATAACTAGTGGAAACAGTATGCTACATACCTAAGTGGGCCTAGGTGTAGATTAGAGACAGGTAAACTAAAACCAAATGACAAACATAACTCTCCTAAAAATAGTAACATAGGAAGCTTATAACTACTTGAATTCTTATTGAGTTGAGTGGTACTTTCTCTACCTCAGTTTGCCTTTTTTAGTTTAAGCATATTTCAACTAGAAAATAAATAGCTGTAGAAGTTTTAATGTTTTCTCATTGCATATATAAATCAAGGTATAAAAATGATGTGTACTTAAAACTAAATCCACTTTGCCCTTTTTATATCATGATTTGCTTTTGTCTATCTGGAAAACAGATTGCTAGCCAGACTGTAGAAACTCCAATCCCATACTAGTGCCAGAGGGCACACTGCACACGTATTACAGCACGGCATGCACTGCACACATATCACAGCATGGCATACACTGCACACATATCACAGCACGGCATACACTGCGCACATATTACAGCACGGCATACACTGCACACATATTACAGTATGATGTACTTCACACACATATCACAGCATGGCATACACTGCACACATATTACAGCATAGCATACACTGAACACATATTACAGCACGGTATACACTGCACACATATTACAGCATGGTATACACTGCACACATATTACAGCACGGTATACACTGCACACATATTACAGCACGACATACACTGTACACATATTACAACATGGCATACACTGCACACATATTACAGCATGATGTACTTCACACACATATCACAGCATGGCATACACTGCACACATATTACAGCATAGCATACACTGAACACATATTACAGCACGGTATACACTGCACACATATTACAGCACGGTATACACTGCACACATATTACAGCACGACATACACTGTACACATATTACAACATGGCATACACTGCACACATATTACAGCATGATGTACTTCACACACATATCACAGCATGGCATACACTGCACACATATTACAGCATAGCATACACTGAACACATATTACAGCACGGTATACACTGCACACATATTACAGCACGGCATACACTGCACACATATTACAGCATGACGTACAATGCACACATTACAGAATGGCACACACTACACATACATTATGGAATGATGGCACACACTGGACATGCATTACAGAATGTTGGCACACACTGCATATGCATTACAGAAGGGCACATGCTGCATGCACATTACATGATGGCAGACACTGCACACACATTGTAGAATGGCACACACTGCATAAAGACACTCACACACACATTACAGAATGATAGCATACACTGTACACCTATTACAGAATGGCACACACTATGTGCAAATTACACAATGATGGCACACACACTGCACAAGTATTGCAGAAAAGTTTGCACTGCAAACACATTACACAATGATGGCACACACTGCACATCCATTACAGAATGGAATACACTACACACATTACAAGAATGATGGCTTTTAGAATTTAGAACTGGGGATCACCACCTAAATGTGTTTCATTTATTAAATTGTGGGAACAAAAATATGCTGCTTATACTTCTACATTTCATAATGCTGTTTGTCCTTCGCCTTCTTTCTACTTTAAACAGGGTAGTAAAGTAATCAACAAGCAATAGGCAATTAGTTCAATATGAGCACAGAGGACATTAAACCAGGAAGTGGTTTCATGGCTGAGGTTGGAGACTTAATGATTTTAGTTGTTTATTAAGGTGATTTGTCATCCAAATCCATTTCTTCAGGTATCTAGTTTAATATTTTGGCTTTGGCACTGAAAGCTACTGCCTTACTCCATCACAGAGCCCTGACGAGTTTGCTCTGTGATCTACAGCTGTGAGATACCTGCTCAAGAACCGATAGATGCTTTATTTGTAATACCTTCACAGTGGCTTGACTGCATTGGTATGTTGACTGAATGGTATACCGTATAAATTAGTTCACTTTCTATGACTTTATGCTCTCCCACTCAGTTAACCTGTCAGCTCAGATGTTCTAATTCACCTTCCACTTTATTTTAGATGTTTTTCAGCAAAGCAGAATTAGAGAATACCATGAAATGGCCCAACATCATTCATGTAAGGTGAGCAAATAAACAAAAAATGTAGAAAATAAATCATCCCACAGCATCAAATGCAAATAAGTATGATTTGAGTGACCTACAGAAGCTAGCCAAGATAGGACACTCTCAAAGCCAGTATGGCAGTATGCTCCACATGTTTTATAAAGACCAAATACTAAATGTAAGATGTTCTTAAGTCCACCTTGGGAACCACTATCACCCCCTGGGAGGCCACAGACAAACCCAGGAGGAGCAATATGGCACATCACAGTGTCCATCATGTACGAGAGATACACGTTGTGTATAGAAAATAGACTAACACCAAGACCTTAAAGACAGTTATGTAACATACTGGAAAGCAGTGCAGGCTATGGCTAACAGGAGCAATATGCTGGTATCACAAAGTACCAATAGGTAACCTGGCTGCAGAATGTTGCACCAGTTGCATATGGTGAGACACAGTATCAGGAAGTCCCAGGTAAACCACACTGCAGTAATCCAGGTGAGATGAGACCAAAGCAGGGAAGACTATCAGCTTAAGAAAGCAGGTGCTGAAGTCTGAAAATGTTCCATAGATGGAACAGGAGGATCGGAAAACAGCAGGCACTTGGTCCTAAAATGCCACCGAACAGCACAGGATCACTCCTAAATTGCAAACCTTATCCCCAAATTCAGTTGCATTACCTTGTGAATGATATAATTAAGAAGTGGGGAGCAGAGGACTCCCTCAAGGTAGCACAAACTGTCATGAGCTCAGTTTTGAGGGTGCTGAGATTCAACAGGTTATGAATGAGCCACAAATGAGTGACATCCAGATTTTTATAAAGAGAATGTACACTCATCATATCTTCTTGTGTGAAAGAGAGGTAGAGCTGGGTGGGTTTCATTAGCATAGTAGTAACATACTAATCCCTTCTTCCTCATAAGATCTCTCAAAGTTAGCACTGGTACTGTAAACAACGAAGACCAGAGATCAAGACCCATGTCACTCCACATTCAAGAGAAAAAGGGGAAGAGGTATAAATACCCTAATATACTACTTTCCGAGTACAGCCAGAGAGGTCAGAAATAAATAGCTTTGTGACTATGGATGGCAGGAATGCCACAGTAAGATCAAAATGCCATGGTCTGCACTGTTTAATGCAGGTGAACGATTCAGGAAGATCATTACTGAATAGCCCAGCTGGTCTCTATCAGTTAGGATATCATTAACTACTTGAATAAGATCAGTTTCAGTGCGATGACAAGTGTGAAACTCAGGCTGAAATGGATCCACGAACCTTTGACTGTAAGATTGTATATACAACAAGCAAACCTGCTGGTACAGACGAACATCTAAAAAAAGGCCCAACATACGAGTGGTTACGAGTGGATTTGGCACTTACAGTATCGTTTAAATGGATGAGCGTGATGAGTATAATGGCACCTGGGGTTTGCTTTGTGATGGTAAGAGAGGCTAAAAGGCATTTTCCTGACTGCCATTTTTGCTAACTTTTTAAACATTTAATATTTGTGTTGTTCTTAGCATGTAGACAGAACAACAGACTTACAGGTTTAACTAGGAAAGTATTACATTACAAAAAGAAGTTCTTTAATGAACCTGAAATATGAAATACCTATTATCGTAATAAGCAAGTTTGAAATGTTGCATGACAGTAACTCTCTGCCCTCCAGCCTAAGGTTATAACCTGCCACGTGTTGAACCTAACTGTAGCACTTCACACACTCCATACCAACCACCATTCTCATGGAACATATCTCTCAACTGTCCAGATTTTATCAGAATGTCCAGATTTGAGCCTCATATTAGTGGTCTGTTCGTCGTAAAATTTGTGGTTTTCTGATAAATCATTGAGGACTGAAGTCATTAAATAATATAAATTTGAGTTTCAGAATTCATATCTTTTAGAAAATGCACAGTGACACAAAATCTGTTATTCTGACAACATTCTTAGTTTATAAGGGCAATATTTAAAATTTGCCTCTGATTTTGGGTATTTGTCCCCCCATTATTTTTGGCTTCGTCTGTATTCCATGCTCTTAGAGGTTGAGAAGTAATGTATATGAATAATCATAATCAAAATCAGAAGAACATTAACATAACCATAACAGATCCTTTAATTGTTAGAGCTGTTTTAAGGTTTGTTTTGAATCTGAGTGCTGGATTAAGCTTTGCGTCTGATGGCTGAATTAAAGTTAGCAATGCAGTATGAGTGAAGATGTAGGTGTAACACAGATGGTTACCTGACTTGCCATACCTGTAGCCTCTAAAGTCTTAAAGTTAAGGTTGGAGTTAGTGCTGTAATGAATTCTAAAGACATCATCAAAAAACTGAAGGCACATGGGATGAAATGGAGTACAGATAAGACAGTTGTAATGGCAGCAAATGGGGGAAATCAGAAGAAACTGAGAATTGAGATAGAAGGGAAAATAGTGGAAGAGTTTAACAGCTTCAAGTATCTTGGGGGGGTTGAGGAGAAGGGAAGTCTGAATGAGGAGGTCAGAGCCCGAAACAGAGGGGCTGCAGACAACTGGCTCAGAGTGTCAGATGTAGTATAGGACAGAAGAATGCCCAAGAATCTGAAAAGTAAGGTGGACAAAACAGTGGTGTGACCAGTACTACCGCAGGGTACAGAAACCTGGGCAGTAAATGCAGAGCAGATGAGGAAGCTAGAGGTGATGGAAATGAAGTGCCTGAGATGGGTGATAGGATGCACACTGTGGGACAGATGAAGAAATGAGGACATAAAAGCAGAAGCCAAAGTAGCTCCAAGTGCAGAAAAGGTCAAAGAGAACAGATTACTGTGGTTCATGCACATGTACAGAAAAGCAGAAGATAATCTGGTGAAGAAGATTTGGGACAGACAGGAAGAAGGTACGAGGAAGTGAGGGCATCCAGCAAAGAGGAGGCTGGATCGTGTGAGGAAAAGACCTGAGACAGTCAAACATGATTGTCGAAGAAGGCAGGAGAGCGACATTGAATAGAGAGAGATGGTGACAGTTGATACAGCATCCCGACTCCATGTAGAAAATGGGAAAGGGGGGTTCATGATCATGATGATGATGAGGTACAGAGGAAGTTGAAAATGTCATCATAAAGTTAGCATAGCCAAGCTTCTTGAAGGTCAGTAGGCTGCAAACTCAGCAGGTGAAGTTATGAGCTCAAGTACTTTGTAGCATTATATGAACTTTAATTACTTTTATGCCAGATTATGCTTCAACCTGTTGAAGAAACTGTTACATTTTAATATTATAAATTCCTTCCTTTATTACCAGTAATCAACTACCAATCATTAGCGGACCGGAGTTCCGCTGTGGTGACCCCTAACTGGGAAAAGCCGAAAGACACAAACAAATTACCAGTAATGCTTGTAGTGTCTTAGAGCATTGCTTATTCTGTGGAATACACGGAACAGAAATCTGAAACCACACACACACACACACACACACACACACACACGCACATGCACACACGCACACATACACGTAGATATATATATATATATATATATATATATATATATTTCAGTGTATATGTGTGTGTGTGTGTGTGTGTGTGTCTATGCATATGTAGTAATAGTAGTAGAATAATAGTCAGCAAAGACAACCAGTATTAGAAAAAAGTATTATTAAAAAATATAAAAATGCAGGTTTATCCCAAAACAACAGACTTAAGGCTAAACAAAAGTTCACAGCAAGTGCCTTCAATTACAGCTGGGCCATGGTCAAGTGGGGCCTTCGGCAGGGTAATGGACCAGCCCCCCAGACCCTCCCTTCTGCAGACATTTCAGTGTCCCATTATTTGACTGTCTTTCTCAGTTACAGAAAACACTGTTTAAAACTGTTAGTCTGCATACTGTTTTCTTCTTTACTACTGAAATAACTACAGAGATGTGGATTTAATTTAAAACTTAATTTATTTATTTGTTGTTGACCAGATTATTCCCACTAGTTTCTTTTCAGGGAAAAGTATACTACTAGGGGGACTAGGGGAAGTTTGGCCAGGGCATCAGGGAACTTTACCCTATTCTTTTTGATGGGTGCTGTGGGATCTTTTACTTCCACATGAGCTTCAACTAACTCAAGCAGAGGAGAGAAAATGTACTGAAACTCACATTCATTGAAAATGCACTGAAGCTCAAATACATCAAAATGCACCTGGCCAGTGGCAGATTAAGTGTACCCTGGTCTCCAGATTATTTTCAAACCATGGGTCCCTTACATACATTTTTAGGACAATGCATAAGACATTGTGTTCAGTTCATCATGCACCATTTGTTAGAATGCATTATTTGCAGTTTTGAACATTTTTCCATTAAATGAAATAAAATGAATGAACCAGTAGTGTCAAAAGTACCCATTTCAGAACATTTCAACCAACCCCTCAGTGATTTATCAAAGGGCTGTTGGTATAGGGGATTGCGACTCTTACTACCTTATAACTAAGGTACAGGGTTCAAGCCTGCTAAACTGTTCACTCAATTAAATAAAGTGCCCTCTCTAATTAACCAGAGCATTGTATACACACAGCATGTCCATTTTAAAAATTGAATCCAGTGCTGTTCTCATTTATTTGGATTTATGTACTGCAAATGATCACACATACCTGTCTTCTGTGAAAGTTCAGTCCACACTTGTTAATGTGTCTGTTCAGCAAAATCATATCCATCTAATGCCGTTCTTGTTCATTCAGATGTACTGCAAATAAAGGGTGTTGATAGCCCCATCAAGTAGAGTAGTTCATTCATTCCTAAAATCCATATCCTGGCTGTACTGGTTATACAGTCAAATCTCGTTCATTTGTTTGCTGTGTGCATTTCTTGTCATTGGCTCTTTCTCTGTGCATTTGTTTGATCATTGGCTGGATCTGTGCAAGGAAAACTGAGTAAGCAAATGGACATGCAGCAGTATATATTTATTGTATGTATATATGTATTTCTTTTTTTCAATGAAATTAATGCTGTGGCAGGCCCCTAGCCAGCACTGGCCCTAGGCAGCTGCCTAGGTCATGTAGTGTTGGATCTGGCCCTGCCTTTAATACTGACCCATACAGCTTGGATAGTCTCTTTCAGTAGAGTCTGTCTCTGTCTTTGAACCTCTTAGCAGCTCTCTCATATGGATTTCCTTAACAAAAATGATCTGTATCTTCCTCTTGGTTTCTTTTTTCCAGGTCTTCATTCACACTGCTGCCTTTATTCCAGAGCTCCTGTTCTAGGATCAAATACCCCTCTGAGTAGGGTAACCAACACTCAATATGGGCTTACTATTACCCTCCATTTATACAGCTTTCATTAAGCAAACCCCATACAACAAAGTTTTTTTCTAGTCTTAAGCAGAATTCTTATTTAAATTTTATCAGTTCTTCTCTACCTAATATAATAACTGTTCTCTGTTAAAAAAACAAAACAAAAAAAAAACACTTACCTTATATTCTTAAAGTAAACACTTCATATTTATAACAGTCGTTCTATTTATACATGGTACACATGGTATACACAAGCATAGTACTGTTTACAGTATTTACTTTAATTTGGACCCTTTATTTGGTGAGATCCAATAGTTTATGCTACAGTTGACACCACCCAGCTTGAGACCATAGTTTCATACCTGTTTGACGGCTTGTATTCTCTCAATAGACCATACAGATTTCATTATGCTGAACCAAGATGGCAATCTACTTTAAGTATATGTAGCCCATTTAGTGCACTTCTTGTTTTCTCCAACCTTTCTTCAGTCCTACGCATTATGCAACTGTCCAAGTCTGAAATGCTGTTTAGCAATTTAAAATCACTGCAGACTGCAGTTATTTAATTAGGTTTTTGTGCTAACACTATCGGACTTTATGAGTCCTGTTTGAACCCATTTCTTTGCTACTTTACATGTGCAGCCCTTCTTTGTGACACTGGTATTATGTATGATTAAAAGTTAACCTTTTCTCCTAGAGTGGTTTGAATGTCATGTTGAGTAAAGTTTGTTCTGCCAGGTAGCTCTGAAAATGTTTCCTTCTTTCTTGTTTCTTAACAAGAAACTCTTATTTCCTGTTTCTGTGGCTTAGATAGTGTATCATTTACCTGAACTGCAGTAAGAGGCCAGTTTTCTTTCTTCACTAGAGTTACTAGTCTCTGCTGCAAAACTAACTACAGTAGTTTTTACATCGTTCCATAGCTTCAGAACCTTGCTGAAGCACATCTCTTCTGATCTTCTTTTACCAGTCTATAATTTACCTCATGTAACTTTTCTACTATTTCAAACAGTCCTGCCATTTAGCCAAAAAAAAGAAGGAATGGCTGATGGAATCAAAACTAACATATAATCTCGAACTTTAAATTCCTTGGTCCTTGCATGCATTTCTGTTATACAAGCTTCTTGTGCAGTTTGGGCTTGTCCTTTGTTCTCCCAGATTATGGGCATCACTGCTCTCAGCCTATCTTGTATGTTACTAGAGTGCTCTGTGATGCTTAAATATGTTTTTCTTTTCTCTCATGTTTCTTGGGCAATATTCCAAGATGGTGCCTGCCATATAATAACTCAAAAGGATTGAACTCTGATGAGGCTTGCAGCACTTCTCTAATGGCAAACAGGAGGTATGATATTCATTTATCCCAGTTTTTGCCATCTCCCTAAATAACTTATTTCAGCATGGACTTTGATGTTTGGCTAAAACTTTCTACTAATTCTTCTGTATAGGGTTGGTGCACTGAGATTTTTAATTGCTTGACATTAAGACATCAACAAATTTGTATTATTCTGGGCATAAATAATGGCCTTTGAGTCTTTCCCTAGGTATCCCTATTCAAATCAAAGTTTTTTTTAAAACCAAGGTATGGGATTCCTTCTGACATTCAGGGCATCCATCCCAGAATTATTAACTTCCTTCAATATTCCTGGCCAGTAAAATCTTCCTAAGATCTTTGCTTTAGTCTAGCTGTCTCTCTGTTGTACATGGCTGCTTGCTAACATCATCCCTAGATTTCTGAAAGACTAAGACATCAACAGTTGACATACTATTTTCTCTGTATTGTTATATGCTCTGTACAAGTAATTGTATAACTCAAAGTACAGGTAAAAAAGTGGGAGCATTTTATTCAGCGTCTTCCCCAAGAACCCCAGCTGCATTCTTCCTTGTCATCTTTCCACTCTGAGTTTTTAAAATTTAAGTGGCGTACCTCAATGCCATCCACCTCTGAAGATTCCTCAGGTTCAATTTGTTGTGAGATAGGCGGCATCAAACCTTGTATTACCAGTGCAGGCACTCTAGTCTCATAGTCTTAACTCTTCTCCTAAGAGACAACTCATACCAATATTCTTTAGTGTCAGTTTCGAACTCTGTCTTACTGTACTATACTATCAGTAGTATAAAAATATTTATACTACAGTCTTTCTTCTTTTGTAACAAATCTTTCAGTGATCTTAGGGTGAGTTTGACACACCTACTTTCCTAAAGTCCTAGGTGAAGAGCACTTACATTTGTCACTAAGAAGAATTTCCACCATTTTGTTTTAAACATGTTGACCCTCAAGATCTAACCATAAATTAATTATATTCTTTAAGTCACATAATTGTAGTGTTGCCATTTTGTTGCAGGGAAAATGTCCAACTATGAAACTTTTGAGCTTGTGTCTCTGAGGAAACACCGGCCCTTACACGTAATGTCTCTCTAATTTTTTCATAGTCCTGATAACCAGTCCCTTTCATGTTCTTGAAGGCTTTCAGCTGTCCTCTGGTCATCTGGACTGAAGGAATCCTAGCCCATTTGGTTTGAGTCCATCTTTCCCGGTGAGTGTGCTGCTCAAACTCAAAGATGATAAGATACACTTATATCATCTCATCTCAGGACTGGACATGGCTTAGTCATCTGTTTGGCCACTGCTACCATCCCTTTGGCTGTAGAAGCAAAGGTCTACAGTAACTGCACACTATTTTACAGTTGTCATCCTGGTAAATGGACTAACATACAGGTGTATTCAGCAAACAGGAAAGAAATCTCTCAGCACACAACATAGAGCTGTCTCTCTCATGTTTGGGAATCTTATGTTCAAAACTGGTGGCCTACTGGTATGCAACAAAAGGTACAGCCTTAGTACACTAACATTTAAAAGTTCAAAGGTTCTTAAGTCAGTACTAGGTTACCTGCCCTTATGGGCCATTTTAAACCTAGCCAACTATCCAATTTGAGAATCAAACCCTGCACCTTGTGTCTGTAAGGTAAACACTTTAACTTTTATGCCAGTCAACAACCCAATTCAAGGTAAGTACTAGACTAGCTGCCATTGTGGGCCATTTTAAGCCTTACCAACTTCCCTTGCTAAGAATCAATTCCTGCACCTTTTATCTGTGAAGTAAACACTTTAACCATTATGCCAATCCCAACATTAGCTTACTGATAGTTAGGGGTCAGAATCTAACCTTGTACTTTGTATGTGTGAAGTTAAGCTGTTAACCATTATGCTAATCCCAAAAGATACCAATATGAAATATTAAAGATGTCAGAGACCTCAAAAATTAGAGAATATCATAGTCTTTGTATAAATTCATAAAAATGTAGATTCCTCTTAAAACAACAGTATTATGGCTTAACAAAAGTTCATAGTATCTTGAATAACGCCCCATACAGTTGGCCTTCAGACTGTTTCAGTTGGTCTGTCTGCCTGTCTCTCTCTCTCTCTGTCTGTCTGACTTTCTCGCTGAGCTTCTGTCTCTTCTGGATTCTTATAACAAGAAAAATCTCTGGCTTTCTTCAGTTTATTCACTCTGCTGTATGTTTTCTAGAGACATTTGCTCTGCACTTCAAATCCCCCTCCAACAAGGTTAAGCAACACTCTGCATGGGCTTACCTTTGCTCTGTGTGTGTGCGTGTGTGTGTGTGTGTGTGTGTGTGTGTGTGTGTGTGTGTGTGTGTGTGTGTGTGTGTGTGTGTTTGTACTGCATAACATCAAAACACCCAAATGTCTGTGGATAACTTCGACCACAAAAGGTCAACAATGCCAATGTCCATGTGCAGACTAAAACTTACAAAAAGAGAAAAACATAATTTTTTTGCAGGGGCAAGGCCCCCTGCACCTCTCATGTGGGGGGCTGTGCTCCCCAAACCTTCTGCTAATTATACTATCCCTGAGATCGCACAATCCCCAGGAAGGGGCATATTCCTCAACCTGATATTGGTCTCTCACACCTGTTGACTATCTGCTTTGTTGACCAAAGTGTGTTGACAAAACAGATGTCAACATTTGCAATTTTGATCACTTTTGACCATGTAAGGTGCGTGTGTGTGTGTGTGTGTGTGTGTGTGTGTGTGTGTGTGTGTGTGTGTGTGTGTGTGTATGTGTGAAATGACCATTTTTGCCAAAAGTGTGCCATGGTTGTGAAAGTGGTTGAATGCTTGAATTTTCAATTGTTGTGTTGTTCAAAGTGTAGATTATTTGAGGGGGAGTAGGATAGTTTTTGTAGGTAAGCAGATAAGTGAGGTTTTAGAATTGGGCGTATGGAGTGTGTGTATGTAATTGTATGTGGGTTAGGGTTTAGAGTAAAAGAAGGAATATATTTAGAATTGTGGTTGTCTGCATGTAGTGCATGTACAAGCTTGTCTTGTGGAGTGATAGTGTTATGGAAAAGGTTTTTAAAAGGTAAGGTGCAGGATTAAGGCTAGAGACAGGAACAGCACTGGGAATAATTTTGGCAGGTGTTATTAAGTTGGTCCGGGGAGGATGAAGAAAGCCATTTACCAGGCAGTGCTTTGGGGAAACTGGTCAATAGGGCTAGACTCTTCAGTGGTCTCCTGGATTGCATACCTAGATGACGATTTTGGGCATTAGTGGGCAGGTGATCCACTGTGGTGACCCCTAACTGAGAAAAGCCGAAAGAAGAAGAAGTGTTAATATCTTAAGGAAAGAAGAAATAATGGATGCTTTTCAGTTAATGATGTCTCCTCATGTAAGTCTCACAGTAAACACTGTACCATGTGAATGCATTTCATTTACAACTGTGTGCTTTTGATTCTGTAATCAGTTACCATCAGCAAACTTAAACAGCACATTATGGGTGAGATATATGGAATGAGTATATATTGAGTAGAATAACTTGTGATATTCATGTTGCTTTTGTATAAATCAGATCATACAGTTTATCAAACAGTGATTATGAATCCATATTGACACCTTAATTTTGCAGTTACAATGGACTATATATGTGCTAAGCACAGTTATTAATGTTCATTTGTGTACATTGTGCATTTTAATCACATTACATGCTCACAGCTAAAGTGCTGATATTTAGGAGACATTAAAACATAATGCAGAGGTCAAACAGTTTGGAAATCAACTTGGCCTCTGGTTAGTGTCTATATGGAATTTGCATGTTCCATCCTTGTTGTATGTCTGTATGCTTCTGTTTCCTTTTATTTCTTAAGAACATGATAGCTAAATTTTCTCTTCCTCAATTTCCTTATATAGGGCAGTCATTCATCTCACTGATGATGAATCCATCAAAGTCAGTTTGTCTGAAGCTCATCAACTGAACAGGCTTCTGATGAAAAATAAATAGTGTACAACCTGATTTAGCAAAACCAGAGGGAGTAGAATGACTGGGGGATGGTACACTGGACACAGTTCCCTTTTTTGGTGGTCTGAGGGACTTTATGTCCCCACATAAAACTTGTTTGAAACCTATTTGATCTGTTGTTTATTTTATTTATTATTTCTGACTGTGTTAATTTCACTCAGCTGGGTACATTTTTAGAAGGGATCAAGGATGACATTTATACAGTTAGCTGGTATTTTAAGCCAGGATGAAGGACAAATAATCACACTGTTTGCAGAGGGTGCACTATTGCACTTCCTGGAAAGAGAGGTGATGGAGCAAAAGGTGGAAGAGATGAAGCCTGGGGTGAGAACAGTACAGGAAAATACTTATCTTGTGTCTCAGCAGAAATGGAGATGATTGAGGTTGATTTGATTCATTACACATAGATACACTCGATATCTTTTGATGATCTAGATGAACCAAAACAGTTTGGAAATCCAGTCAAAACAATATGGAGTTAAATAGTTGAGTATGTGGCAGAGCATACAATGGAAATTTTGGGCAGCTGAACAGAGTACAGCAGAATGGAGGAAGCAACGTTAGAGATGTATTTTACATAGCAGGAAATGATCCGTGAAAGAGGACAACATTATTACATGAATATCACAAGGGACTTTACAAGAAGCCTTGTAGCTCCTAGAAGAAACCCTTTGTGTTTTTGTTGTAAGAAAAGTAAAACATCTGACACGGTGATGGTTTCATCAACTTTAGATTTTAGAGATGAGGATGTTTATTTGGTTATCCATATGGGGACAACATATTTCTCTGATGTCAGTTTTGAACAATTTACAAATTGCAGAGTAATATTTAAGACATGTTTTGTATGTAAGACTTTTTAGAAAGACATTCATATCTTTGCTGTAACTAAATGACAAAGACTACTTTTTAAATTCAGAATAGAGATATTAACCAGTGAAGAAGTTAACATGCAAATGTTTGTGTATGCTTGTCTGTCTGTCTGTCTGATCTTTCTGTATCACTTTCTATATCACTGATATGTGTAAATAAAACAAAGACTGTGGACCTACTAGGGATGGAGATCTACAGCTGGAGCTGCACTACATTCTTCAGATTTAAAGCTGAACAGGAACAGCATTTGCTAAATGTCTTGTTTATTAAAAATGGCAGATATATTTTTCAGTTTATGGGATAACTTAAGAGCTGTTACTTTTTGGGGAGGATTGCCTATGGTTAATAATAGACCACAATGAAGGTCTGGCATCTGGGAAGAAGAGAGATATAGAAAAGCAGAATTTAAATAATCAGGTATTGAAATTATTAGATGAAATGTGGGTTTTACAGGACCAAAAAGAACATATGCATGCAACTACTGAACTCTTTCAGTGCCCTAAAGTAGTGAAAAAAATGGAAACTGTAACTAAAGAGAATATAACTGTGGATAATACATTGAGTTAATATCACTAGATGATAAGGGAGATATTGAAGATAAACTTGAGTAACTTGTTTTTTTCATCATTGTAAATTTGAACAGCATTAAGAATAACAAAAAAGGCATTTACTGTTGGAATGGTTACCCAATAGGATGCATAAATGTATACATCCCTGGGAAGAGTCTACTTAGTCAAATGCTCAGAATATCCAGTGCTTTTTATGACAGTACATAGGTTCATAGGTTCATAGGTTCATACTAGGCTATCTGCCCGAGGGCATTTACAAGCCTAGCCCATCGTTTTGTGGCTTACGCCACCCCTTTAGTATGGGGAACTGTACCCATTATTTTGCTGTGCCTCTGTCGATCAGTGACACTGAGGTAATCCCTGGGGTATATCTGCGATCTCCCATCCATTGGTCAAGATTTCTCTTGAACAAGGCCAGCGAGGTGCTCTGCCTCACATGTACCGGGATTTTGTTCCACAGCATAGGGAGTCTTTGGGTGATGAATCTATCCCTCCAGCACGTCCTATTAATAGCCGTGTTGAGGTTTAAGTATCCCGTCTTTGTGGCTCTGATGGATCTAGATTTTTTGAGGTGAAGCATATTCATCAAATCTGGGTTTGACATGGCCTTGTATGTTAGGCAAAGGTCACCTCTGCGCAGGCGGTCAGCGACTGAATAGAGCTGGAGTTCTTTCAGTCGGGCAGCATAGGACAGATTTTTGAGACCCTTTATCCTTTTGGTGAGGAACTTTTGTGGCCTCTCCAGCTGCTGCAAGTGTCGGGTCAGATACATTCCGAATGGGGCATTGTACTCAATCATTTGTCTAATGAGTGATGAGTAAAGGGAGACTATGACCTCCCTTGATCTAGATGAGAATCCCTTCATGATAAGGTGGGCAATGTAGAAGGTCTTCCTAACTACTTTAGCTACATGGGTGTCGAATGACAGACTACTATCAACCTGGGTCCCCAGGTCCCTGATAACTTCTTCTGTGCTCAGTGGATTGCCACCTATTTGGTAGCTAGGGGTAACCTTGTTTTTCCCGAAGGGTATGACTATGCATTTTTTGGCATTTAACTTTAGGCCGTGGCTCTGGCACCAGTTATCCGTTTCTGTGAGACCCTTCTGAAGGATGTGTTTTCTACTATGGCGCCCAGTTTGCAGTCATCTGCAAACTTTGTCAGCCATAACCCTCCTGTGTTTGCTTGTACTTCGGAAAAGTAGATGCCAAACAAGAGTGGGCCCAGGACTGAGCCCTGTGGGACACCACTTGTGACAGGCTTTGAGTCTGACATGGCGCCAGCAACTCTGACCCTGTGGGTTCTGTCACTCAGCCAGTTTGCAACCCATCTTGTGATGTATGGGTTAACATTTAAGCTGATGAGTTTTTCAATGATACCCGAGTGGGGTATTGTATCGAAGGCCTTAGCCAGATCAAGGTAGGCTGTATGGACTGCCTTTCCCTCATCAATGGCTTTGGTGACTGTTTCGAAAAAGTCCACCAAGTTTAAAAGGCATGATCTGCCTTTGACAAAGCCAAACTGGGTTGGATCCAAAGTCTGCAAATTTCCTATGTATTTATTTATGAGATCCATTATGATCCTCTCCATGGCTTTGCAGATAAGGCTTGTCAAGCTAATGGGCCGGTAATTTCCAGGGTCGGTGGAGGCACCGCCTTTGTGAAGTGGGACCACAGTTGCAGTGCGCCACTCCTGGAGTGCGTATCCAGAGGTAAGACTTTGATTAAACAGCTGTCCTAGCTGTGGGTTTAATTCCTCATTGAGTTCATGGAGCACACAGCCGGGGACACCATCAGGTCCCATGGATGCTGTGTTTTTTGCTTTAGAGAGAGCAGTTCTCACTTGGGCGCTGGAGATGTTTGGGAGGCTGCAATCGTTTGGTATAGATATCTCTCCTTTTGGGGGAGGGTAGAAGTTTGCACTGAACCTGTCAGCCAGTATGTTGGCAATGTCTGTAGGATCAGTAATCTTCACATCATTTTGAACTAGTTCTGAGCATATCTGGGAGTTTCCTCCCAGGTTTCTAACATAGCTAAAGAAGGCCTTATGATTGTCTTTTGAGTCTTTAGCTATTTTTCTCTCGAAATTTGCTTTGGATGATTTTATGAGAGCTCTTAGTTTTTTACTTATAGTGATCAAGGGTGTCTTACCTTTTAAGGATTTTGCTCTATCTTGTAGTAGCTTCCTCCTTTTGTTGTAGAGTTTGTTTATGGCTGGGGTCCACCAGACTGGACGCTTGCCTTTGGTACAAAGAGTCTTTGTTTTGCTTGGCATTGCCTTATCCATGCAGTCCTGCAGGTGCTGGTAGAAGGCATTTGTAAGTGATTCAGCGGCTTGAGTACTGTTTTCCGCCGGCTCGGGGGCCTTAAAGTAGACCACACTAGTCTTTAGAAGTGTGAAGTCGGCTTTTGAGAAGTTCTTTACTGTGGTCTTTTTTATTTCAGGTGTGGGTGGGATGAGGACCTCCAGCGAGATTAGTTTGTGATCTGATCTCACCAGTGAGGGGTATACTTCCGGTGTTGAACATTGTGCTCCCATGTTCGTGATGATGAGATCAAGTATGTTATCTCCTCTTGTGGGGATGGTGACTAGTTGTTCCATGGCATTTGAGTTTATGAATTCCAGGAACTTTTGGGCTAGGGTGTTTGGGCTTGAGTAGTGTTCCCAGTCTATATTAGGGTAATTGAAGTCACCTAGTATGATGGTGTTTGGTGATACATTTATCCCTCTAGTGTTTTCAGGAAGGCCATGTGAGGTTCCTGAGTTTGTGAGGGTGGCCTGTAACATGCTACAATTTGCAGAGCAGTCTTGCCTATGGTTAATTGCACCTGGATGGTCTCCGATGCATCGTGCATTGCTACCAGTCTTGAGGTGTGGGTGTCCTTGATGAATATGGATACCCCCCTCCTTTCTTGGTATTGTCCGGATTTTGGGGCCGGAACGCATGATATGAGGTAAAACCTGATAGCGCTGGGGTGCTCTCAGGAGCCTTGAACCAGGTTTCTGTCACAGCACAGACATCGATGTTCTCCATACTGAGAAGGGCCTCGAGTGCGTGCATTTTGAGATTTAGACTTCTGGCATTGAGCAGCATTACCCTTAGTTTTTTCCTTTTTTGTGTTCTAGGGTGGTAGGTTTAGAATTTGAGCCTTGCCTAAAAAAGGCACTATAGGGGTGGCAAGAGCCTTTGCCAATATCCGGAATCCCAGGGGTGACAGGTGCAAGCCGTCCCTTGCGAAGCAGCGTGGCTTGTCCAGCATATCATCCCAGGCAGACAGACACTGGATCCCCTTTGAATGACACCAGTGTTTAAGCCAATTGTTAAAGCTGATCATCTTATCTCTGTATTGTGGCATCATTCTTGGTGAAGGTAGGATACTGCTCAAGGTCAGGGGCATACCTGCCTGGGCTACATAATCAGAGAGCTCCTCAATGTCTCTTTTCATGTAGTCCAAGGAGGTACGTCTCAGGTCGTTTACACCAGCGTGGACAATGACTGAGTCATATTTGTACCTGCTGTTGAGAGACCTGAGTGCTTGCGTTATGTGGCAGTCAGTCAGATGATCGAAGTGTGCCAGCATCACTTTTGTGTAAGCTGAAGGTACAGCAGCATTTGCCCTTTCCCCATTGTTGTGTGAGCTAGAAGTTGGTATATATATATATATGTATATATATATATATATATATATATATATATATATATATATAATTATATATATAATTTTTTTTAGATGTTTTGAGTTTCAATATTTTTAGATCAATGTTTTTACATTTGAGTGTTCCATTATGTGTACGACTCCCATACACACACACACACACACACACACACATATATATATATATATATATATATATATATATATATATATATATATATATATATATATGAGCGATACAGAATCCTAAAAGCCCAAAATCCTGAGACCAAAATCCTGAAAGTTCAAAATCCTGAAAACTCAAAATCCTGAAAACACACAGGATACCAACACTTACTATATTCCAGCACAAGTACATACAGAAAGAAATAAAACACAAACTATATTACTGTTCTACAAGTATAAGCAGGGGGAAGCCCCCCTGCACCCCCATGTGGCTGTGCCCCCCACACCCCCTGCTACTTAAATATATGAACTCCAAGATTGCACTTAGTGTAGTGAAGTGCAATCTCGGATTTGATATATTTAAGCAGCAGGGGGTGTGGGGGGGTGCCCCCCTGCATATAGTTGAAGGGTAATATGTTTCTATATGTACTTTGAGTTTTGAGTATTTTGAGTTTTCAGGATTTTGAACTTTCAGGATTTTGGTCTTGAGGATTTTGGGCTTTCAGGATTCTGTAGCGCTCTCGTGTATGTATATATATATATATATATATATATATATATATATATATATATGTGTGTATATGTATATGTATATACACATACATACCTGTATAAACATAGCTACAGCTATATATATATATATGCACTTACAAATATATAGATGTAACTGTATATATATATATATATATATATATATATATATATATATATATTTGTATATGTATGCATTGGTGTACCTGATTTTAATGAAAACACCCAAAGTAGACTGCAAAAACATTAACCTTAAATGGTAGAAAACATGGAAGTTGACACTGTACAATGCATGAGCTGAGAAATAGCCTTGTCGCATGCAATTTCAGACTACAAAAAAATAAAATAAAACATTGTTTTTGCACCGCCTACACCTGCTGTTAATTGTGTATACTAACTCTGAGATTGCACAATCCTTGGAGAAAGGGAATATTTCCTTTTTATGGAGATTGTCAGTCCCAGACACCTGTTGACCAACTGTCCAGTCCACAGTATGCAGTCGATTAGTCAGCTGTTGACCTTACACATGCTTGTTAGGGGACAGGATATATCATTGAGCATTGGTGCTCATGAATGCATTGGGGTGGGTAAGTTAATCAGACCAGAGAAAGGTACTGAATTTTAAATACTATTATTGTAGAACCAGCAAAACTGGAAGTCAAACTCAGAACCAGTGTAAATGGCACAGAATAGGTCTGGTCTGTTCTGGGCCATTTTCATTGGTTCTGACGATTATCGTCTAAGCATGATGAGAATTAACTTGTGATCAGTCAATCAATACCGAACATGACTGGATATGTAACATGTATTCACCGTGGTCGGAAAGGAAGAAAACATATTTTATCCAAAGAACGGAATCGCAGTTAATGGTAAATGAATAGCATTTGCTGGGTGGGTAATTTTAGATACTAAATGAAAGTTTTAATTATAGAAGGCACATTAAGACTGAAACAGAAGAGTTGTGAAATCCACTAGAAGGAAGACCATTATGCGCATATCTAAAAAAATATTTTGTCTGATTATGAAGCTTGAAGTATTATTAGTGAATCTTATATGTACTAATGTTGTTTTTTCTGATTATAAAATTATTAATTATTGATATGAACAAATAATAGTTGAATGAATTCTGAAATTGAATATGGAATTAGTACGTGAGAAAGACGTTAAGAAATGTTTGAAATAATTGTTGTCTGATCATAGAAACATAAGGACTTTTTGTACGACATGTTCTCTGTGGTGGTCATAACTGAGTAGAAAAACAGAAACTGTTGTAAAAGAAAGTATACATAATCATCATCAACAACCCCCTTTCCCCCATTTTCTGCATGGGGTTGGGGTGTTGCATCAACTGTCATCATGTCTCTTGATTTAATGCCATTCTCCTACCTTCTTTTTCCAGTCATGCCTGTTTGTTGCAGATCTCATACAGTCCAGCCATTGGTTTGCTGGAAGACATTGTTTCCTCTTGCCTTCTTTCTGTCTCTCCCAAATCTTGTTCACCAGGTCATTTTCTACTTTCCTGAACATGTGCCCAGACCACTGTAATCTGTTTTCTTTGATGTTCACTACAATTTAACTTACTCTGGCTTCAGCACTGATGCCTTCATTTTTTCATCTGTTCCACAGTTTGTATCCCACCATCTGTCACAGGCATTTCATCTCTATCACCTGTAGCTTCCTTAACTGATCTGCCTTTACTGACCAGCTTTCTCTACCATACAATAGTACTGGTTGCAGCATTGATTTATACAGCTTACAGCTTCTTTGACATAATTCTGTCCCATACTATCCGTAATACTCTGTGACATTTGACTGTGGCCCCTCTTATTCTGGCTTTGGCCCACTCATTCAGACCTCCCTTCTTCTATAGAGATTATACATGGTAAAGCATTTTTTAATAAAATAAAACTTTATTAAACAAACAATACCACCAACAGTACATGTTAATTTCTACATTGATGATCAAGTCAAATAATTTATAACAGTTGTACAGTACTTACAGACATCTGTATTTTACACAGGTATCTCTGTTACATAAGTTTCAGAAAATTATCAGTCTTGGCTTGTGACCATGCCTAGTCATAACTTAATAACTGAGACTTACATGAAGTTTAAGCCCATTTTATAATTACACCTTAAATAAAATATCCAGGTGTTCCCCATTCAGCTTGTATGTCTCTTATTACAGGTTAGTTTGATATAGAGATCCATTATTCCCTATGATATGTCTGACATCTATTCCATAATTCAGGAATTATTGGGTTCCATTGTCTTCCTACTGTGTTTCTTCCCTTTCTGTTGTGGATACTATCTTGCCCCACCAAAGCCATTTATCTAGTACGCTTGATTTTGACTTTTCTATTTTCATGATTTTCTCATCCTTTGCCTGTATGCCCTTAATTCAAGTAATAGCTGAACCACAGAGTGAGTGAGTGTGTGTATGTGTGTGTGTAAGATTTAAAATAATAGCTTTAAAGTAAAGTTTTAAATTAAATCCAAATCTCTGTGATAATTGTAAAAGTAAGGAAGAAAATAGAATGTACACTGACAGGTCTGAACATTGTTTATGGTCATTGGAGAGAAACAGCCAAGTAATGGGATATTGATATTGATTGTGTGAGTGTGGGGTGGGGGGGTTGATTGGGATTTCCTGTTCTAATTATCACCCAAGGTGTGGCAGCAGCACCCTAATTTAAAGCCTGTTGCAAACATACAACATAATAATGTCAGCAGCAACACTTACCATGTTTTTTTTTCTAACTGTAATTGTGCCTGCATTCCAAAGAGTTTTGGTGTAGAAGGCAAAAGTCTACCCTGAGTGTACAGTATTGCTTTATGGGTTCCTGAATAGCTCTGCCATGTTGGATTGGTTAAGTAGTACATACTTCAGCAGTTTATGCATTTTTTAGCATATTCTGCTGTTTCCCCTTTGTTTGTCTTAATGAATACCAAATAGCATACTATCATGTAGCTATTACTGAAGCTGGTCCAAAAACATTTCCACCGAGCTAACAATTTTTCTCTCTCTTGACACTGACTTACTATAGTACTTTCATACTCACCAAATGCTTCTCAAAGTCTTTATTACCTTTCTTGTGAAATATATTCCATGTACTTTTTATCTCATCAAATCCCTTACACTTCACTTTACTGTAAACCATCTTAATTAACAGCTTTCCTATCATTATTACAACCTCACTTAACCATCCCTTGTGTTTCGTTATCAGAACTAGATCATCTACACATATCACACATATTAGTAATATGACATTTGCTTCCTTCTGCCATCTTGCCCGTCTCATTTCACACATGCATGCCTGTACTACTGCATTCATACTAATACAAATAAGCACATACTCACTGGGCATCACCATTTAACTCTTTCTTAATATTTATTTTTCACATTCATCCATTTATCATAAGTTGTACATTTTCATAACATTTAATTATTACATTAATATTTTTCTCCTATATCAGATGCCTCTAAAACCTTCCACATTGCTTCATGGCTCACTTTATTAAAGGTTTAGCAACCTCATATGCTATCTGCCTTATGTATTTATTTTATTTTAGTGTCATCTCCACTACTGCTTTCAGTATAATTAACATTTCTTTCACTTCTCTTCATTTTATACAATAGACCCTTCTCCTAACTCATTCAATAATTTTTCATCCTTTTTTGTAGTATTTCCATAAATATTTTATAGTCACTATTCCCTAGTATTATTGTTTTGTATTTTTATAATCTTTTCTTTTATCCTTTTTCCATATGTATTTTATCATTCGAACATGTCTTCTTCCATTATACTTTCCTTCATCCATTCGTTTAATATATTTTAAAAAGTTCTCTTTCATCATTATTCATTTCCTTATAATGCTTATAAGCTTACACCATCCAATCATGCTGCTGATTCATTCTTACCTTTTTTTATCACCTTCTCTGTTTCTTCTATTGTTATATAATTTTCTAAAAAAATCTTTAGTTTTCAGATTTTTTTACTTTCCATTCTTCTTGCCTACCCATGTCCTCTTTTTCATACATTTTCTGTACAAAATTCTCTTCTACTTCCAAAGTATCTCTATTTTTGCATTCTAATTCTTCTTTGCCATCTAAGATATCATCCATCCTTCCTTCTCTCCTTTTTACTTCTTTTCCTAAATAAGGGGAAACATTCTCTTTCTTTCCTTTCGGAAAAATATTTGCATATATAAACATCATTTTACTTTTCTCTATTATTTTCATACAATTCTTTTTCGATTTCTCATTTTTGTCACTTCTTTGTTGTGTCTCTTTCTTATAATTTTGTAATTTTGCAATATTTCATCTTATTTCCTTTCTATTTTTCTTCTTCTAGATACATTTTATGCTTCTGTTTATAACCACCAATGTGACCAATTTTCATAAAATGATCTAATCGATATATAATCTTTTTATAACATTTCTTTCTCTTTAATAATTTTTTCTGATTTTTAAACTCTACAGTTAATCACTTTATCCATTACCTTGCTTTAGTATTTTGCTGTTTTCCCAGATTCTAGCTGACACTGCTCTATAACCTGAAAACTCTACCATCTGTACTCCCCTTGTTATTTCTTTCACATCTTTAGAGTAAACTATATAGTCAATTTTAGTGTTAAAAATTCCCCTTTATTTGTCCATTCTGTCTCCTTTCTTACTTTTAAATCTCCATATTTTATTAACCCCCTAAAAATATTGGTATCTTGTGTTATTTTTCACTTTTCTTTCCTCAGGTCACAGTTAAAATCTCTTACATCATTATTGACATATTTACTAAAACAAGTCTTTTAATTTCTTCAAACAACTGATCTGATGTTGTTAATCTTCATTCATTCCTTACTGATGGGTGGACGGAACTGAGTTGGCCTTATACCAAGCCCGCGCCAGACAAAAATTCTCGAGCTAAGCTTTACCCATAGTGCCCATCTCCCATTTACCTCAGATCTCATTTGCTGCGATGCCAAAAAGCCGTGTCAAGCCAGCTCTCTCCTTTTCAATCTTCTTGTTAGTCGCTAGTTTACCCTCTTTCTTGGAAAGCCCTTTTTACTCCCTTTACTGCTCTTTATTACCTTTTTGAGCTATTTCTTCTCATACCATTGTTGATATCCCCTTTTCCTTACCTTTGTGGTAAATTTCTCTAATACCATTATTAACACAAGATTGGCAGAAGACCGCAGGAAACCAATAACTCAAAAGAAAGAAAGCAGTCCAGGCACACTAGAAATAGCTCACAAATAATTTATTGTAAAAGTACTCAACACACAAGCGCTTTCACCCTGACACAATGCAGGGCTTTTTCAAGTGAATATAAACGAGTTACAAAGTCATTCATTTAAATACCATTGGTTTACAGAAAGGCGCCAAACTGTTTTAAAGATATACACACTCCACATATTTAAAAATGTTGGCAGAAGCAACATACACATAAGGTTTAAAGTTGTAAAGCTGAATGCAACTAACCCCCTGGGTCTGAACGACCACATTTCTATTAAACCTTATTTGATTAAGAAAGCAAGGAAATTGTAATTATATTTTTATTATTGTAGTTGAACTAGATTTTATTTTAGTTAGAGAAAGGAATATACATTGTTTTAATACATGTTTCACAGAAGCTGTACCTTATAGGGAAAATGTGTATAGTTGCTTCTGCCAACATTTTTAAATATGTGAAGTGTGTATAACTTTAAAACAGTTTGGTGCCTTTCTGTGAATCAATGGTATTTAAATGAATGACTTTGTAACTTGTTTATATTCACTTGAAAAAGCCCTGCATTGTGTCAGGGTGAAAGCACTTGTGTGTGGAGTACTTTTACAATAAATTATTTGTGAGCCATTTCCAATGTGCCTGGACAGCTTTCTTTCTTCTATTACCATTACTGGTATACCCCTTCCTTCCTCTCTTAGTCCGTTTGTAAAAAAATAAAAAAAATCTTTCTCAAGCCTACATTTCTGTAGTCATGTCAGAAAAGAAGGGAGCATCTGGATTCAAACAATGGGACCAGTGCAGCCTTAAGATGCTGAATTCTGATTCACACACATCTTGTGTGTATTGTCTAAATGTACCTCATTTAGCTGTCCAACCTCCCTGTGATAGATGTCGTGGGTTCAGTTCTAAAACTCTTAATGAGAGACGAAACAAACTTATTCTGAAAGGCCTTCTTAAAACGCCATTTTCAGAGGCTATCTCTGCACCGGAGGGTTTATCCCCTCCAAGCAAATCCCATAAAAAGAGATTACACTCAGTTCCAACCTCACCCAGTCAAAAATCAGAGGAACCAAAGTCTAAACATTTAAAAGTGATTACTGCACCAAAAATTACTGCCACAATACCTTTTACGGTACCACCTACTAAAGTTGTGCCGTCAGCACCGATCACCATTTCAGCACTGAGTACTATGGCACTGATAATGCATCTCCAAATTTTGTCTCCCTTGGTGCCATCCAGTGATTCAACTTCAGCACTGACCATGGCACCATCTGCAGCCTTTTTTAGCCCAGAAAAACTGACTCTGCTTACTCAAGCCTCCACTGAGACTTTGGTGCCATTGGAGCCTCGGACCCAATATTCTTCAAATGTGGATCCTTTTCTGGGGCAACAGTTTAGTCCATTCCTAGAGTGGCCTGACTCCCCCTCGGGTATATCCACTAGTTTAACCAGGAGCCTTTTGGAACTTGACGTGGTCTGTCTTGTTGATCAGTTGCTTATGGCTAGAGGGATTACTACTCCATCCAAACCCCCCCTCCCATTAGGAATTGGGGGTACTTCTCCAAGGTCTCCAGCTTACTCTCCTCCTTTGACCTTGGAGCAGGCATCAAAGGTCCTGGAACTGATGTCTATTCTGGTACTCATGACTACAGTCCCACAGGTGGGTCTAACCATGGTTTCGGAGTGGTCCCTTTGGCCTTTGGTTCAGTCAGAACCGAGGCTTTCTCAGGATCACGGTTGGTCTGCAACTTCTCTGGTTCTGGGAGTGGCTCCAATTTTTTTCTAAGGTGCCGTCCTTGGTTCTGGGGGCTCTCGCAGTACCAGCTTCTCTGGAGACTCTATCCCTAGGGACTGGTTCACTGGAGTGGGGTGTGACTCCGGTTCTCAGGTTGTTGTTCTCGGTTCTGGGCTCCCATTCCTCTTCAGGTGGGCCTGCATTCCAGGCAATGGAGAGGACATGTCACTGCTGACAAACTGTCAATGTTGGACTACCCAGTGGCTCTTCCCTCACAGCTGCAACTGACAAAAGCCACCATTATGGGACATCAAGCACAAGAGCCTCAGGAGACCCTATTGCAGGTTGCCCCTTCTTCTGAGTCCTCTGCAGAAATGCTCCCTGAAGAAGGACCTAGGAAGGAATCATGCAAGAGGAAGCATGATGACTCCCCTGAGGAGTCTCTCATTGGGGATATGGACTATGATGAAGGGGAAGGGTCCCCACAGTCACCCCCTGAAGATGTCTCCTTTGGAGACATCTTTGAAATCTTAAAACAGAGGGGTGATTGGAAGCCCTCCAACCCTTCCTCTGAGGAGTCCGTCTTTCTGCAGGCTTTTCGCGCACGATCCTCTACCTCTTGGGTGACCTTAACTGCAGATGAACTGATACATCTCATGGTGTAGAGGGCTTGGAAGAATCCTGACAATGTCAAACCTATTCCAAAGAGACCACATAAAATTTTATCACCCCCGGAAGAGAACCCACACTAGTCTAAGGGTCTTCCATTGGACGCTATGGTGGTGGCGGTTGCCATGAAAAGGGAGCTCACAGAGCAGAGCCAGATGGTCCACCCACCTAACAAGGAGTCCTGGGTGGTGGACCGACTAGGGAAGCAATTGTTTGCATCATAGACCTTCGCTGTTAGGTCCTTGAACTATCTGGCACATTTTACTAGGCTCTAAAGAAATCTAGTTTATGAATTCTCTGGAACCTTAGCAGGACAAGTGTCTGAGGAGGTACGCAACAAAGTTGCCTCGCAGCTATCAACCCTGGAATCTATATCTAAGTTGTCCATGCAGTTAATATCTCATGCAACAGAAGGGGCAGCTACAGCTGTGGGTTTAGGAGTAGTCATGAGACGCCACGCCTGGATGTGCCTTTGTGATTTTGCGGACCCCTATAAGTCTTCCTTTCGTAATGCTCCTGTGGAAGCATCATCCCTATTTGGCCCTAAAGTGAAGAACACATTAGCCAGGTGTGAAAAGGATGGAAAAACCCTGTCTGCCATAGGTGTATGTTTCACCACCCCCCAGCATCCTTATTCAAGGAACCAGCGGAGTGGAAAAATGTGGCACAAAAAGTCTCAGGGTCCTTTTCGTGACACACGTGGTGAGTTCTCCCTCAGAGGCAGAGGGGGTAACTCTAGTGGACGACACCCCTACAGAGGCAGAGGGGGTCCACGTAATGAGGGGTCAGGAGATTCTTTCTCCGGACACCCCTATCAGTGCTCCTGAAGAGCAGCCTGATTGCTTTCCTCTGGAAGCAGTCAGGGGATGTTTTTCCCTGCACCAAACAGCCTGGCATTGCATAACCACAGATTCTTGGGTGCAGAGGATAATCACCAGAGGATACAAAATTCTATTGACCTCCTCCCAAGTCCTCAAAAACATATTCCTGATGTTCCACCCAGTCAAAGGGAATCGGCAGCTGTAGAGAAAAGCTGTATCAAAAACGAGTCTTCCAAACAATCCCACCAGACCAAATAGGATCCATATTCTACTCAAGATTCTTTTTAGTGCCAAAAAAGACTTGGGAATGGAGGCCAGTTTTGGATCTCAGTATTCTGAACAAGTTTATCACCCAAACAAAATTACGGATGGCCGCGGTTCAGTCCATTCTTCCATTCTTGGAAAAGGACGATTGGATGTGCTCTGTTGACCTTCAGGATGTGTATTACCACATAAAAATGGACAAGCACTTCAGGAAGTTCCTTCACTTCTGGCTAGTAGCCAATCATTACCAATTCCGGTTTCTGCCCTTCAGACTTTCTACAGCCCCCAGAGTGGCAGTGGTTACAACTCACTTGAGACTATAAAGATTCCGAGTGTTTCCATACTTAGACAATTGGCTCCTCATCACCCCCACCAAGCATCTCCTGGAAAAAGCCCTGAACTACACCCTGATATTGACAAAAGTCCTGGGGATCTCTATAAATTGGGAGAAAAGCAACCTGACACTTACTCAGAGCTTAGACTTCATAGGAGCGGTTTTCAATACCCAATCTTGCCAAGTGTCTCTTCCAGATCACAGATTGCAAAGACTAAGGGCTCAACTCCGAGTGATACTCTGTCAGGTCATGGCCTCAGATCGAGAGATCCTGCAACTTCTAGGTTCAATGGCTGTGGCAATCACCATTGTCCCATTCGTGAGATTACACATGAGACTCCTTCAGTGGCTTCTTTTGTCTCAGTATTACCCGAATCATCATCCATTATCTTACCCAATACGGATAACAGAACATTGCAAAAAAGACCTTTGGTGGTGGAAGAAGCCAGATGGAAATCTTTGGAGTCGACCCTTTTCCCCTCTTCAGCCCAAGGCCACTGTAACCATGGACACTTCCCTGTTAGGGTGGGTGGGCATTTTCAGGGTATGACTGTCCAAGGCACATGGTTGTCCATATAGCCCAATCTACATATAAGTGTTCTAGAACTGAGAGCAGTGCTTCTAGTGTTGCAAGCATTTCACTCTGTCCTTCCATCTGGAACAATTGCCATCCAATCAGACAACATGGCAGTTGTCTGGTATATCAAAAAACAAGGGGGAACCAAGTCCTACCTGTTTTGTCGAGAGGCCATGAGAGTGTGGCAGAGGGCGATAACTTACAACCGCTTTCTGATCGCAACGCACATTCCTGGGGATTCCAACATGATTGTGGACAAACTGAGAAGGTGTATCCTTCTGCCTCATGAGTGGTCCCTCAACCTAACCATAACGGTGAAAATATTCAGCCATTGGGGCCAGCCCTGCTGCTGTCTTTTCGCCTCCCCAACAAACCACAAGTGCAGCAACTATTTTGCCCTAATCCCCCCACAGCGGGAGTCCCTGAGGGATGCTTTGATTCATGATTGGTCCACGGGACTTCTATACACTTATCCCCCTCTTCCCCTAATCCCAAAATTTCTGAACAAAGCCCTCCAGTTGAAAAACAAAGTGATCCTCATTGCACCCTATTGGCCTCGCCAAGTATGGTTCCCCTTTCTGTGGCCTCACCTGCTAGACAAACCATAGATCCTGGATCCAACTCCAGATCTGATCTCTCACCCCAAGGGTAAATTCACCTGAACATAACCAAGCTCAAGCTGACAGCTTGGTTTCTCCACTTCCAGTAATTGCCAGGCACAACAATCTTTCTTTCCCGGTCCGTGACATTATCCTGGCTTCGCATAAACAATCCACCAGAAAAATTTACCGTATTAAGTGGAAAAGATTTTTAATATGGTCTGAGCAAAGAAAACTTGACCCTTATTCAGCTCCAGTTAATACAGTTTTGGATTATTTGTCAAATTTCTTCAAAGCAGGAGCTGCAGCATCAACCATGCGTGTCCATTTAGCTGCCATCTCCAATTTTCATAATGGTTTCAAGAACTCTTCTTTAATCTCCTTTTGTCTTTGCAAAACTTTCCTAATAGGGATATCTGATATTAGACCACCCATTAAGGAACCCACCGAACCATGGAGTCTCACATTAGTTCTTCAAGCCTTAACACAACCCCCTTTGAACCTGCTGCTACCTGCAATATCAAATTCTTATCCTGGAAGTCCTTATTCCTAGTGGCCATTACCTCAGCTAGATGGATTTCTGAGCTTCAGGCCCAGTGTAATAAATGTCCTTACATAATTTTTCATAAGGACAGATTATCACTTCGAACAAATCCCTCCTTCCTACCAAAAGTTGTTTCAAATTTCCCAGTAAACCACTCTATTGACTTACCAGTTTTCTTTCCTAATTTCTTGAACAAAGGAGAATATTGCATTCACCTTTTAGATGTACATAGATAATTGAGATTTTATCTTGACAGAACAAAGGAAATCCACAAATCAGACCAATTGTTTGTATCCTTTTCAGGCCCGAAATTGGGAAAGCTGTTTCTAAAGTAACTCTATCCAAATGGCTGAGATTGTATACTCCTGGTGTATCAATGTTCAAAAACCCCTATACCAGGCAAAATCAAAGCACATTCCACCAGATCTGTGGCAACTTCAGTAGCTTTTCATTCAAGGGCATCCATGGATGATATCTGCGCAGCTGCAACATGGGCTACTCCCCATACATTTATCTCTCACTACAAATTGGATCTGGTCTCCAGGGGAAGAGCTTTCTTTGGTTCAATGGTGCTCAGGAATATTCTTCCATAGGAGTCACCCAAGACATATAAGGTAGCTAGGGACTCTGTCCCATCAGTAAGGAATGAATGAAGATTAACAGCATCAGATAAAGAACTTATGTCTTACTGGAATGTTCCATCTATGTTGTTCATCTTCATTCATTCATTAGGTCCCACCCTCCTTCCCCCTTCTAGAGGCTCCTGGGGGATTGTCTGGGTCCAATGTCACTCTAAGGAACTTGCTCAGATATAGCCTCTGCTTTTCTTGTCATAGTCAAACTCAATCTGAGGTAACTGGGAGAAGGGCACTATGGGTAAAGCTTAGCTCAAGAGTTTTTGGCTGGGGCGAGCTTGGTATATGGTCGACTCGGTTCTGAGGACGGAACCGACACCCATCAGTAATGAACCCCAGACCTACTAAAATTCAGAGATCTTTGCTGCCATGTAAAGAAACTAGTCAACAGAGATAAAAAAAGAACATTACCTAAAACTTCAGTCTAACCACCAGCAGAACCCCAAAGAATTCTGGAGTTCCATTACGTCATTACTTAACCCAAGCAAAAAAACAACCTCTGCCCTTACCCTGACAAATGTCATGAAGGAATAGCCTCCCTTTTCAATACCTTCTTCATTAACTCCATAGCTGACATCACAGCAAAATTCACTCAAACTACTCCCCTTGCCACACTTCCACACTTAGATCACCCACTCTTTCCCCCTCCCCTTCCAACACCTAACTAGCACCTGAACCCAATACCCACCCCTCTTCTACCTTTACCTGAAAACCCACCCCAACCTCAACCATAAAACAACTACTAATAAAACTAAAACCCTGCTCCAATTCCCCTGATAATCTACCCTCAAATTACCTAAAAATAGCCACAGACAATATCCCTTACCCCATAAGCATTCTTATTAACAGATCCATCCTCAAGTCCTACATTCCCAAAATGTGGAAAAAGGCCTTCATTCTCTCTCTCCATAAAGGTGGCAACAATACTGACATCACTAACTTCTGACCCATTGCAATTTTTTCCTCCATTATCCAAAATCCTAGAAAAATGCGTCAATACTCAACTTCTCTGCTACCTTCCAGACAACCAAATACTCTCACCATCACAGCATGGCTTCAGACCAGGCCATAGTACTACAACTGCCCTTCTCTAATTTTTGGATACTGCAAACAGAGCCCACGACACTGGCAACATTGTTTCTGCCCTCTTCCTCGACCTATCCAAAGCCTTCAACACTCTCTCACCCTTTACTCATCACCCAACTCTCTAATATCAGTCTCTCCCCCGATACTCTAAATTAGTTCTCTACTTATTTAAATAAAAGACAACAGGCTGTTAGATGGCAAAACTCCATCTCCTCTTTCCTCAGCACTACCACTGGTGTTCCCCAAGTTTCCATACTTGGACCCATCCTCTTTAGCATATTCATAAACAATTTCCAATCATCACTATCTCAAGGATCTGTCATTCAGTATGCAGATGAGTCCACTATCGTCTGCTCTGCCAACTCTGTCTTGACCTTACTTACACTAACTCAAAATGCCTTCTTCTTCACTAAATCTTGGATGCACAACAAACAACAACCACCTAGCCTTGAACCCTAAAAAATCCCAAATCATACTTTTCTCCTGCAAAAAAAACCCTTAAATAAGACTGAGGTTACCATATTTTCTGTTAATAAATCTTTAATAGAAGTTGTTAGCTACACAAAGCTACTTGGAATTACTATTAACGAATACATTTTAAACTTGGAACCCTTTATAGACATAAACACTTCCTAAGCCCATCCACAAGAATAATCCTAGTCACTACATACCTACTACCCTGTCTCCTCTATGGCACCCCTCTACTTACTACTATCCAAAGTTCCTCTAAACTTAAATAAGACTGAGGTTACCATATTTTCTGTTAATAAATCTTTAATAGAAGTTGTTAGCTACACAAAGCTACTTGGAATTACTATTAACGAATACATTTTAAACTTGGAACCCTTTATAGACATAAACACTTCCTAAGCCCATCCACAAGAATAATCCTAGCCACTACATACCTACTACCCTGTCTCCTCTATGGCACCCCTCTACTTACTACTATCCAAAGTTCCTCTAAACTGAAACTTGAGATATGCTACAATAAAATCGTCAAATTTGCAACCAACTCCAAATACTCCACCCATCACTGCACTGCTCTCAAATCATTGAAATGGCTAGAACTACCAAACTACCTCTTCTAATTACAACTAACTACAGCTCACAAAATCCTTTTTAAACCCCAAGACTGTCCTGCTCTGAGCTCTACATTCAACTACTACCTCCCAAACTGACCACTTAGATCAGTGGATCAGACGCTGTTGCAGGTTCACAAACCTAACTGTCCACCTGGACAGCTTCTTTACTCATTCTCAGTAGCCAAGAACTGGAATGCTTTATCTCTCTCCATTAGAACAACTCAAAATCCCTCCCATTTCAAAACTTCATTTCATAATCACCTCTCCTCATGCTGGAAGTGTCCGTGCACCAACCCCCCCTGCCCCCCAGAAAATGTGTGACTCCCTATTTATTGCCAACTCTGTTTTTGTGTAAGATAATACTACTGTAGAGAGAGTTTATAGATCCAATAAGCTATGTACATACTTATTTTTCTGCTGATTGTTTAAGATTCTATACTTCTGTTTTGTTCTCTCAACAATTTGTACATACTTATACTTGTAATTGCTTTTTCATTTCTGTGTAATTTGATCTTTGTAATTTTAACTGTTAATTTTCTGTACTGTGGACCTTTTCCCCCTGGACCTCCACTGGAAATGGAATCTGTTAGGTCCAGTGGACTTTCCCGGTAAACAGAAAGCAGATAAATAAATAAATCTCCATTGTATTAGTACACACGTAAATCACTATTAGTCTTATACATTTTTGTCTCACTCTCATATCACTACCTTTTCTGACGCTAGTGTTATCACATCTAGAATTCTTATTTCTTCATTTTTATAAAAATTCCTTTTCCAGAACGTTTAATTTCCTACCAACCTTATGGCTTTAATTTCATAATAATACTATCCATAATGTCATACCTGTTCATACTGACATCATTTTTACTTTTTATTCTTACCACTGGCCATATTCTTTGGCAGATTTAGGCATTGGAGCAGGGCTGCACACACAAAAAAAAATACATTTCCCTTTAAGGATGCACCATGCATGCAGCTTCTACTTCAAGGATAGCCATCTTCTTTGTGGCTATTGACAGTGGCGGATTTAGACCTTGGTGCAGGGATGCGCAAAAAAAAATACATTTCTCCTTTAAGGATGTACTATGCATGCAGCTTCTTCTTCAAGGATGCACTCAGTTGGTGAGTGTGTTGTTGCATGTGTCGTACTAAAGACACATACACAGCAATACAGATTTAAATATACCAAAATCCAACGTAATATCTGCACAAAGAAATAAAAAAGAATCAACCAGCAATGGAACGACACTAATAATTTATTGTAACAAAACAAATATGATGAGCGCTTTCATCTCAACCAAGAGACTTCTTCAGATCTAACTTAATTCCAAGTAGCTGACATTTTAAACCATATGTTTTTACAATTAACCAATGAACATATTGGTACAATTAAACCCTTAAAGGAAAACACTTAAAATGTTTAAAATATTTAAAATATGTTTCTCAAAAAACATTTCTATGTAATAGTGGCAGCTTTATCTTTAAGATTGGTTTTACTGACACATATTGATTTAATATGGGGCACACTGACATTTAATCTTGTATAGGCCCTAGGGTCAATAGCCTAGTACCAACCTATGAACCTATGAACAACTGTTTGAAGTTTTTGCCCTTTTTGTATGTAATGACAGGTCTACCCCCCACAATTTCATATATCTCTTTGCTCACTTTCAAAATACCCCAGTTGTTTTGTAAAATACAAAGTAAGGGTTTGGATAAATGGTTGTATTCCATAATAACCACCTTTTCGTATTACAGATAAGCTCCTTTATCAGTAAAGTGATTACAGATAAGCTCCTTTATCAGTAAAGTGAGATTCCAATCGCCTCCCTTGACATTCTTTTTAACCACTTCCAAATTCCCAAAACTAAACCCAATATAGTTGGTACATAACAAAGATTGTTTATAAAAGGTGCTAGTCTCTTTTTTCACCCTAATGTCGTACAGATGTTCATGTATTCTACTCTTGAGTGCCCTGTCTGTTTTTCCTATATAAAACATGGGGCACCCACTACACTAAGCTAAATACACCAGTTTATTAGTGGCACAATTCCCTTCTTAAAATATATTATACCACCCAGACCATTTTGTAAGGTCACACTTCCAGAGTTTATGATAAAGGCACATTGATTACACATTCCACAAGGCATAGTTCTTTTATTAATATCCTTACAATTGGGGGGGGGGGGTTGCCTCCAACAGGAAACTAAATATTGTGAGAAGAAATAGCCAGGGAATTGTTGTGGCTAGGCTTGTATAGGCCCTAGGGTCAATAGCCTAGTACCAACCTATGAACCTATGAACAACTGTTTGAAGTTTTTGCCCTTTTTGTATGTAATGACAGGTCTACCCCCCACAATTTCGTATATCTCTTTGCTCACTTTCAAAATACCCCAGTTGTTTTGTAAAATACAAAGTAAGGGTTTGGATAAATGGTTGTATTCCATAATAAACACCTTTTCGTATTTTTTGTTGTTTCTTCGGTATCTTTGGCCTTATCCAATCTCATTCCTAACAAGGGAATAAATTTGTTTCCCCAACCAACCACCACTTCCTCAATAATTTCCTCAACTAGTGAATCTGGGTATCCTCTCTTAGGGAACATGTCTTTAAGCCGGTCGATTTCTACACTAAGATCTTCCTTTGATGATGTCATCCTAGCAATGCATATGGCTTGTCTTCTAACCAAATTTCTTTTTTGGAAATGGGGATGACAACTTGTATAATGGAATAACTGTTACACCAAGTTTCTTTTCTGTAAATTCTAGACTTGAACCCATACTCAGTGTGAAAAACAGACACATCCAAGTAATTGATAGAGTCATTTCCCCAGTTGTAAGTGAACTTAAAAAAATTCAGAACAGCTGTTCAAATAGTCCATGAAATCTGTAATGCCATCAGCATCGCTGTCCCACAACACAAAAATGGCATCCAAAAACCTTACATAAAAAATGTAGGAATTTGGAATAGGGGCTGTTAAAGACATGATCATACTGCCAGCCCAGCATAACCAAATTGGCATATACTGGGACACAAGCGGCACCCATAGCCAGCCCAGTCACCTGTTGATAAAATTCACCTAGAAAGTGAATAAAGTGAATAAAATTGTTTTTCAAAACCAGTTCCATCATTTATAAAAATAACAGTACTGATTCATGGGTTAAAGTTGGATGTTTCATAAGGGACTCAAAAAATATTTAACCCGTACTTCTTTCGGAATGACTGATAAAAGATCTTTTACATCAGAAGCCAAATAAATTAAATTTCTTTTCCAAAGGGTGGGTTTTAACTTCTCTAAAAAATCCCACAAGTCCCTTATAAGGTGGTGGGTATTAAAAACTATTTCCTTGGCCCAATGGTCTATATATACAGCTAAGGGATGCGTCTTCGAACCCTTTGCTGAAACTGTAGGCCTAAAGGGGGAGGGGGGGGGGGTTTCAACAGATTTGTGGACTTTAGGAATCCCAAACAAATTGGGGATGATAGGGTTCTTTTGAACCAAGAATTGATAAGTCTTCTCATTTATCCTATTGTCCAACAAATATTCTTCCAAAAAGGAATCTATTCTGTGGTAAGCAATAGAAATTTCATTTTTGGAAACAGGGGAATATGTCTCTTCATTTAGTAATAAGCTAGTAATCACATTGTTGTATGCCTCCATGTCAAAAAAATACAACCCCTCCCCCCTTGTCGGGTTTCATGACCCTCATTTCTTTGTTGTTTCTCAATGAACTCAGGACTGTTCTTTCCTCCTTAATTATATTAGACATGTATCTTTTGTCTTTAGAATACAACCTATAAATATCCTCTGTTGCACATCTCTCAAACGTCTGCAAAGTTGGATGAAGGGGAGGGTTAAAAACGTTTCTCCTCATTCCCCCATGTCCTATAATTGTTTTGTTGCTCCCCTCCCTATCCTTGAAAAATGAGCTAAGGTTGATGTTTCTTAGATACAGCTTCAAATCAAGTAATGTTTCTGCTACATCACTCCTAGTATTGGGAATAAAGTTAAACCCCTTTGTTAGTAGTGTAAAATGTTCTTTAACCAAGGGTTTATCTGTGAAGTTGTACATATTAAAACCTTTATATTGCCCAACTATATCATTGTTATTGATCTTAAGTAGTTCCTCCTTCTTCTTCCCACTATCTGATGGTCCCTCTGTGCTAAATCCTCATACTGCTGCCCCGAGTCTATAGCTAACCTTGATCTGCTGGCTCGCCTTTCCGACCTTCTCACTTGAAAAAAACTGTGACTTGGGCCAGAGAAAGAATCCAACTCATCTAACCCTCCCTTGTTAGTTGGGAAACTTTCTTCCCTGGGCTAAAAACTTCTTTCTCAAGGTTAAATCTATGTTTTCGCCTCTCTAAACCTTTAAGGCCTGGGTAGGCTTTGTTCTCAGAATATTGTTTTAAATCCCTGGCTAGCTTAATCTGTTTTTTTTTTTTGAAAAATACCAGCACATTTTTATCAACATTACTCATACATTCTTTTGTATTCAGGGAATAGTAAATCTTTAAGAATGTCACTGTTCAACTTATCTAAAACAACCTTAAAGTTACTAATAGACGTCTCATTACACTTAATCATCATTTTCAACAATTCAAAGCCACAATTATCGAAAAAAGTGTTAAACTCATGAATTAATGTTTCATTATAGTTCAACCCAAATGGGTACTTAAACACCCTTAGTCCCTGTGGGACTATTTTCAGTCTCAAACACTCAGATAAAAAGCTATTGTCCATTTGCAAACTTTTGTATTTGAACAGCAGACAGTCTTTCCAACTTAAAAATCATGCCCTTCAAAGTCAAAGATTCTTTAACTGTAGTCATAGAATCGACATGGTTCACATTTCCATCTTTTCTACAAAAATCAAAGGACAGGTTCACCAAATCTAAGAATAGTTTTCCCTTTCTCTGTTAACTTCCAGCATGTAGTCAGCATCTGCCAACTCGTTAATACAGATTTAAATGTTGGTACTGGCCTGCTTTCACTCTTGATTTTAAACATGGAAAACTGAGTGCGGGATCAGGTGACTTGTTCAGTTTGTGAGTGAAACAAGAAGTGTGTGTTTGTGTGCCCATCAGTACGAAGATGTGTGTGGTATGTGTGTTTGTACAGTGGGTGAGGGAGATGAGAGTAGCGTGTGTTTGTGTGCGTGTCCATTCAGAGGGTGAGTGTGATGCTAGAGTTGCGTGTGTCCATTCAGTAGTTGAGTGAGATGAGAGAAGTGTATGTGTCTGTGTCCGTTCTGTAGATGAAAGATGAGAGGTGTGTGTGTGTGTGTGTGTGTGTGTGTGTGTGTGTGTGTGTGTGTGTGTGTGTGTGTGTGTGTGTGTGTGCGTGTGTGTGTGTGTGTGTGTGTGTGTGTGTGTGTGTGTGTGTGTGTCCGTTGAACATTTATTCACTACTGTTGCTGCACTGATAATAAAGCTTTCTAATTTAGTCTTTGAATTTGAAGACACTATTGTGACTATCTACTTATCTTTTCTTGTACTGTTGCTTGAGTTTATGAATCTTATGATGAGGAGAAACTATTTCTTTACTGTATAATGCTTTATGGAACCATATAAGATCACATCTATAAAGTTTATAGTAAATGTAATACATATTGCTTCATTAGTTTCACCTCATATGCTAGATGCTTCACAGATCCTGTTTTGTGTGTGTGTGTGTGTGTGTGTGTGTGTGTGTGTGTGTGTGTGTGTGTGTGTGTGTGTGTGTCCGTTGAACATTTATTCACTACTGTTGCTGCACTGATAATAAAGCTTTCTAATTTAGTCTTTGAATTTGAAGACACTATTGTGACTATCTACTTATCTTTTCTTGTACTGTTGCTTGAGTTTATGAATCTTATGATGAGGAGAAACTATTTCTTTACTGTATAATGCTTTATGGAACCATATAAGATCACATCTATAAAGTTTATAGTAAATGTAATACATATTGCTTCATTAGTTTCACCTCATATGCTAGATGCTTCACAGATCCTGTTTTGTGTGTGTGTGTGTGTGTGTGTGTGTGTGTGTGTGTGTGTGTGTGTGTGTGTGTCTGCATGTGTGTATGTGTGTGTACCACATTTGTACCCTTTTGAGAGTTCCATGGTTGTTAACATTGAATTAACAAAAAGCTCCTCCATATTCCAGTACATCTCATATGGCTGATAAGTACACACATCAGAACTATTGCATTTCTGGAGTTAATGTACGTATTGCAGTAGGATGTTGCAGATCTGGTATCCCTCCCTCCTTTGCAGGTTCACACGTTGATTATATTTTAACTTGAATGAGATAGTAATACGCAGGTCATTGAAACAAATGCAATCAGAAATTAACCTATCATCCACAGCATAAGAGTTATTGATATTTGTTTTTTCCACACATGGAGTAGCTTGCATTTCTTGGTATTGAATTCCATACAAGTAGATTAGTCCATGCCCATAGTTTGTCAACATATGATTTTAGGGATACCTGATTTTGCAGATCAGCTACTAACCTTGTGAGTTTAGAATCATTAGTAAACTTAGATACCTAGCATGAGCAATCACTTAAGAATGTTGATAGAAAAATAAAAATAAGATGGGCCCTGACACTAACAACAGAGGTAGCCCTCTGTTGATTTTATATTACTGACAGATAACTTTCTGTTCTTACCACTGATTTCCTGTTTCACAGCCAGTTGTTAATCCAGGTAATAATATGCTTATTAATGGCATGGATTCTGGTGTAGACAAAGCAACACAGTAATGATGACAAAATATTGTTTATTAAAAGCATAGGTCTATACATTTGCTGTGATGGACAAGAATTACTTTTCACTACAACTACACCACGATAATGTGTAAGTGTCGTCAGATTATTTTACAGTGATCTTTTCACAGCCCCCATCTCAGTGTTCTTATTCTTTAGATCTCAGCCTCTATTTCTGTCATCTATTTTCAAGACTGCACACCCCCCCTCTGCAAATTCCTGGATCTGCCACTTGTTGAGCCACTGCAAATCTTCTTCAAGTCTCAAGTCCTCTTTCCATTCTTCCTTACTTTATCTGCAAAACTTCTTTCTTGTAACAAAAAACCCTGTTGCAAAGGTAAACCCTTAAAACTGGCTTACACCACCAGCCAAAAATACTTCCAGTGTTTTCCCTTCACCAGCTGTTGCTTTTGTTTCCAACCCCTGAGTTTCTTCCCCTTGTAATACTCTCCACCATGTTACTCCATTATGCTTTCTGCCCTTCCTTTGTCTATGCCTGGTTCATCAAATCCAGCAGTATTTGTGTCTCTAATGCTCCAATTTCCAACTCACTAAAAATTATTTTGTCTCCTCCTTTCTTCAGTAAGTTCTCTTCTACTCCTTTCTCCATCTCTACCGCTGTCCCCTCCATCTTGAAATTCCCAGAACTGCCGTAGCACCCCTCTGGCTACACCTAGTAGCTCCTGGTCAAATTTACCCCTAGTCAGAAGAAATATCACCTCTAGTCTCCCTTGAAAATAAGTAATTGGACTAGTGGGATTACCTGGCCAACAAAAGCTAGCTAGATAAACAGTTATGTTAATATAAAACAAATAAAATTGACGTGTGTGTGTGTGTTGGGGGGAGCACCCGCATGTAAATGCCTATTTT
>NC_056737.1:1326674642-1326724642 GCF_019279795.1 Protopterus annectens | reverse complement strand
GTAGAATTCTGAAATGATCCGATATATAAATCAAAAGCGGGCTTTAGGAGAGTATGGGGAAGGGCAGCTCCATGGGGACTAGCTGACACTTGATAGTACAGTGAATGTCTTCTTTCTGATAACTCGTATGCTTATCTTTTATAGGTCTGATTTGCTTGCTTGTTGTAGCCTATAATATGGTGTACTGTCTGTAGTCAAGTCTCTATAGTCATGTATCCTGTTACACTTAGCCTGTGTACCAGTGTGCCTTAGTGTATATAGTGTATCTTTACAGAAATGGATTTTCCAGATTTATTTTTGCAGAAACAGTTGCAATGAATCCCATCACTCACTTCTGAACACTCATGCATGCCCCTTACATGCCATACACATACACACAATGCTAACTCTTTGACAACCGCGCATTCAGATACAAACACAAGGTGACCAACACTGTCATCAACATCTGCCTATTATTCATGTTTTAACTCTGGCACCACTGTTGCCATGGAAGAAAGGACATGGTGGGACAGCATTTAATGATCACACAACACCAAGGCTATCACTTATTCCTCAGTGAGATAATGATGTTCAGACTGCATAATTTAATCCATTTATTACAGAATTTTATTATAAGTGTCTGGAGTCAATACATGTAGCCCACTGTTGTAAGATAATTTATTAAACTAACTATATGCACTGCAGTTTGCATGGCCATTGATGAATGTAGGCAATTGCTGATACTTTAGTATGACTAATTGTTTGGTTTCTGTTTTACATTGCCACATATAATCATAGGATCATAGGAGTTTATTAGGCTATTCACCCGGAGGTCATTTCAAGCCTAGCCGATTCATCCCAATGTAATACCGTAGATACTCTAGTCAATACCAAGGATTGAATTTAGTAGTAATTGCCCATGTCCAGGAGGACTGTGAGTACTATCTCTGATAAGAATTTAAGGTGCCCCATCAGGTTCCTCTTGAACAGTGTCATACAGGTGGTCTGCTTCACATGAATTGGCAGCCTATTCCAAACATGGGAAACAAATCAGTCCTTCCAGCATGTCCTATTTAAGCTGCAAGCCATATATAGGTCCCTGGAATGGGAAGATCTAGTCTCGTTTGATTTGCAGATGTACAGCAAGTTCATTAGGTTTGGGTCTAAGATTGCTTTGTAAGCCAGGCATACATCTCCCCTAAGAAGTCTATACAATACAGTGTATAGTGGCACGGATTGTAGTTGGGCTGTGTATGGCACTTGTTGGAGTCCCTTGATCTTTATTAGAAACCTGTGAGGTCTCTCCAATTGCTGCAGGTGCTTTGTACAGTACACGCAGAACGGGTCATTATACTCAGTTATGGGTTGGATTAGTGCCGAGTATAGAAGAGTTATAACTTCCTCTGCTCTCAAGGTGATTACTTTAATAATCAAGTGATCTACGTAGAAAGCCTTCCCTACTACAGTAGAAATATGGTGGTTGAAGTTAAGGTCGCAGTCTATTTGTGATCCCAGATCCCTTTCCACTTCATGGGTACTTAGGGTATTGTTGTTGATTTGATGTTAAGGGACATTGTTTTTGCCAAAGGGAATGATGATGCATTTATCTGCATTCAGTTTGACACCTTGACTAAGACATCAGTTGTTGGTCTGCGTAAGACTCTCCAGTTGTATACTGACATCATTTGGGGATTCGATAATTGCCCCCAATTTGCAGTCATCAGCAAACTTGGGCAGCCACAACCCCTTAGGTTTGGCCTGAATTTATGAGAAGTACATACCAAACAGTAGGGGGCCTAGCACTGACCCCTGTGGCACCCCGCTGGTGACAGGGCTGCTGCTTGATGTGGAGTCACCCACTTTGATAGTGTGTGTCCACTTTGTGAGCCAGTTGACAACCCATCTTACAACAAAGGGGTTTAAATTCTGTTTGCTAAGTTTATCAGTAATGCCTGAGTGTGGGATTGTGTCTAAAACCTTTGCCAAGTCAAGGTATACCATGTGCACAGATTTGCCCTTGTCAATGGCCCTGGTCACATTTTCAAAAAAAAAAATCCACTATTGCTATTCTCCATTCTGCAGGAACAAAGCCTGTGGTTAGGCTATGATTGAAAAGAGTACTTAGTGGTACTTTGATGCTAGTTCATGTTTTATCCTGTTTAGAAGGCAGCCTGGGATGCAGTCTGGTCCCACAGAGGCTGTGTTTTTTTTGTTTTGGACAAGGCTTTAATGACCTGCTCTTCAAATGTATAAGGTGGGAGAAGTTTGGGGGGAAGTTTTTTGATAGGTTTGGAGGAGATTTTCACAAACTCTGTCTGCTAGCAGGTTTGCTATCTCTGTGGGGTTAGTGTGTGATACCATTAGTCACTAGTTCTGCACTTGCTTGGGTCCTGTGTTTTAAGCTATGTATATAGCTATAAAAGGCATTATGGTTATCCTTGGCTGTACTTGCTAGGTTTTTCTCAAAGGAGCCCTTGCAGGATTTGACAAGTTGCCTTACTTGCCTGTTGAGGTTGAGGAGGGTGTTTTTCCATTGTTGGGCCCTTGCCTTAGTTTTCTTGGACAGCAATTTTTTGCATTTACTATAAAGTTTGCTGATGCTAGATGTCCACCTTGGCGGCTTGGTTTTACTTGGGGCTCTGGCTTTGATTTGTAAGTTAATTCAACAAAACTGCCTGTTCATTGTTGTCTGTTGTGCTGGGGAACTGAGTACTGTTAGACTTTTTTAGATTTGTAAACTTAGAACTTTCAAAAGATGTTGCAGATGTTCTCAAAATGTTTATGCTACAAGGCCAAGGATAATGTTTTTTTGAATGAGTACTTTAGTTATTATTTTGAAACTTAGGTTAATGGAACCCATTTTTGATGTATATAGTTATCTATAAAAGGATGCAGTAGGAAGCAATTTTTAAAAGATTGATGTTTATTTGTTGATTAAATATGTACAAATACAAAGAATTGTTGAGTTGGCAAAAGAATACAGGACCAGTTTACTTCCTCAGACTACAGAACTGGATTTCAAAACAGTTAACACTTGCTTGAGACCCTGCCCAGAGTTTATCAATGACTTCTGAACAAAGGCAGTTCCATAAAAAAGCCTTCATGGTCTCTCACACACATGTGCGCACACTAACATATATATATATATATATATATATAGATGTATATATGTATATATATATATATATATATATATATATATATAGATGTATATATATATATATATATATATATATATATATATATATATATATATATATATATATATATATACATATGTGTGTGTGTGTAAGCCTTTGTGAGTAGTTTTACATTACACCCAATTCCATAAGTCTCAGAGAAATATCACTGTTTTAAGAGTTGATGTAGGTGTGACAGGCCTATCTATATGTTACCTGCTTATCTCCCAAATGGTACAATACTTTGACACGTATAATGTAAAACAGGTTTAGAGGAATACATCATTGACCCAATTCACCTTTCATCTCAGGTTTTGAAGGTCTTGTGAGTGTGGCAGATTCTGATCCAAGGCTTTTTTGGTTCCTTGTTATCTTTCTGTAGAAGGGGGTTTGCAGAAGTCATTATGACTGGTATTAAACTTTTGTCTGATTCTATAAGTGTAAGAGGAATTGTACAACAAACCAAGGGACAAGTAAATGACAGGTCTTTTCAAATGTCAGAACCCCTAACTGGCTGAAAACATTGGAACCCACAATTTTAAATGGTGCCACAAGCATGGAGTGTTCAACCTTATTGATTTCTAATACTGACAGCTATATAGTAATATGTGACAGAGTACAGTTGTGGATCTAGGATGCTCTGTCATGGCTGTGGGGCTGTGCTGTCTTTATCTAATGTGCCCAAAGATAGAAGCTTCCACACTAAGCATATACCTGTATGTAGTGTAACAGAGCTGTTTTATGTGGCTTTGCATAGATCTTCATGTTCCCAGCAGCTGGGGTCAGACAGTGCATGCATATGACCTGTGATATATATATATATATATATATATATATATATATATATATATATATATATATATATATATATATATAGTATTTTCTCTCTTATACCAATCTTGGGTATTGCTGTCCCTTTACTGCCACATACCACCCCCCTCAACTGTGGTTACATTACTTTGTGCCTTACCCCCCTGATCACATACTCTGCAGTACTTTTTTGCATGCTCATCTGTCCATATTAGTGCAGACCAATCCCTACATGTGCCAGTGATGCCTCCTGCACCGGTCACTGTAGATGATAGCAGCCTTTATTTATAAACTGCTGGATAGTTTTAGAGGGATGACACCTCCTATTTCTGTGTTCATTTGTTGTACCACAGATGCAGACCCCCTGGATTATGTCCCCGTGTAGCTGGGTGTGCATGCTACATATATTGTGCTTTACCCATTATTATGCTTTGCATTGGATAATTCTTCAATAAGGCCTATTTCTGATTAACAGTTGGTGCAAAGGCTTTGTCTTAAACTCAGTGCTAAGAAATACATAATTGTACCCTTTGGGAAGTTAATTATCCCGGCTAATTGCCACATTAATAATATGCCCTTAAGAGTCCACCCAGTGGTCAGGGATCTGGGTATGCACATAGCCAGTAGCTTTAACTTCAACCACTACATGGCCACAGTGGTGAGGAAATCCTTTTATATTGCACAACTTATAAGTAAGGGCATGGCATCTAGGTCCAAAGAGGTCATTATCTCACTGCCTTTATCAGACCAATCATAGAGTACAGTTCTCCCTTTGCTATGTACTTGACCAGGCATATGGAGCAACTAGAGTGACCTCAGAGGTTCCTTACAAAAATTATACAAGATATAGCAAACCTGCCTTATGCAGAGTGACTTAAAGTCCTTTTCCTTTACTCACTTTCTTATAGATTGCTGAAAGGTGATCTATGCCTGGTTTAAGAGCCTTCTGCAAACTCCACACTTATGAATCTCGTGCATATTCTTAAGTCAAACAGTACCAGAAATACAAGCTCTAGGGCCCTATATTTAGCCTGTGACTTAAGCAAAACATGCTGGAGAGACAGATATGTGTCCCAGAGACTTCGCTTCCTGTGGAACAGGCATCCCATTCATGTGAAAGCCGAGTTCACCTATTACCCGATTTAAGAGCAGCCTAGACCAATGGATGGAGAATAGGAAACTTACACCAGGCCTGACACCCTTGTCCTGTATGGACAGTGGTAGCTTATAAATGCTTGCCCCCCCCCCCCCCCCCCCAGTATTCTGTTTGGATACAGGGCATCATTATTCTTTCAGCTAAACTTGACTACTCTGAGAAAGGCCCCCTGGGTCTTAGCATAGTAATAATTTATGAATCTACGAATCTATAAATAAATTAAAAAAGTAAGCCTGCTACAAGTCCTTAAACACAAGTCTCAGGTTGTTTATATAAACATAAATTCATCATGTACAGTTACTCCTGTAATTTTCATTCGGCACTCTAACCATAATTCTTGCAAATAGAGCTGCACAAGGATTTTTCTACATTTTGTAACCAAAGTGTGTAAGTGGGTTGAGCTCATTTTCAGTGGAGGCCCAGGAGTTCTGTCTGGTTAGATGTCTCACAGCAGGTAAATGAACGTATCAAACCAGAATTACAGGGCTTCAACAACTCATAGCTGTAATTGTCTGCACTAAACCAAGAGAACCTGCATTGCCTGAGTTACTGCATTGTATGTGTTACTGTTCTGATAACCTCTGTACTGCATTAGTCAACACAGACTGCAGCTTGTGTTTGTTTGTTTGTTTCTTTCGGCTTTTCCCGGTTAGGGGTCGCCACAGCGGAACTCCGGTCCGCTAATGATTGGTAGTGGATTTTTACGTACCGGGTTACCAGCCCTGACGCACAACCTTCAATGAAGGCACACCCCATTCACGTATGCCTCCACACAGAAGACGCTCTAGCTGAGAATCGAATGGGACAACGTCTTGCTATGAGGCGACAATGCTACCGCAGCACCACCACCGCAGTGTTGTGAAAAAAAAAAATTTTTTATTTTAAGCCCTGGTAAATCCTACCAATGTTCCTACTCCCACCTCCTCTTATTCATCTCAAGGCCGTCTCATAGAGAACTACTAGCCCCCTAAAATCAGACAGAATACATATCAGAATAATTTGTTCTGCATACTCTCACAGTTTGCTGTGTGTTCTTACTGATATATCTATTATATATATTCACTGCTGTATGCAGAGTCTTGACTCTGTTCTTACTATATGTGTAAATGTGTGCAGCTACTAATGTGTGGTGCAAATGTTGCCATTTCTTGAAATTTTATATTGTTTGTATTACTCTGCACATTACTATTGTGTGGTGGTGCAAATGTTACTATTTGACATATTCTCTTTTGTATTACTGTATGGAGCTTTTCTCTCTGGGCCTCCACTGAAAATGGGCAGCTCTGCCCAGATGGACATTTCCCGGTAAACAAATGTAAAATAATAAAATAAAAAAATAATAATTTCAGTAGTAGTTTTCTTCACATCATTTTGTGAGTAATTTTATATTAAGTCAGTTACTTTATGGTTACAGTCTTTGAATTTTAGGTATTTGTTTATGTAAAATGATTACTGTGTGTACTAATTGGCACATATTTTTTAAACATATATTTTGTTGTTTCATTTCAGCCCTTTGCAAACTACTGCTGTGAATTTCTGTAAAGTAGCATTCAGCTGTTATTTATAAGTTACTTTTTACAGCTCATGTTTTCTCTCCTTTAAATATAGCAGGTGTCTGTATGCTGAAGTATGGCAATGTATAATCTTGTTATAGTTTGGTAGAAAACTCTGCAACACTGAATATTATTAAAAATAATGATGCAGTACTACATAAGTTGAATTTAATGCATACCCTGAAGGCAGATGCTGCTATAAATACCTAGGGCATTAAGCTCTGGGTGCACATTTTGTTAACTGGTTGTGATTGCATTACAATTATGGTAATGTATTCCATATTATTTTTTGTACACAGTTAACATTCTGTTTAAAATACTCGGCAACCACTGTTATATTCCTGAGATACTTTAGAGCGTATACACATAGCCATAAATTACGATAGATATGCAGCATTTTTGGCTTTGCTTTGTCTTTATTTATATTCCCATATTATACTTTATGCTCCTGTACCTTTTTTCTTATAGGTTCATAGAATAGTACTAGGCTAACTGCCCTTGTAGGCCATTTTAAACCTAACCAATTACCCCATGTGAGAATCAAACCCTGTGCCTTGTCTCTGTAAGGCAGACATCTTAATCATTATGCCAACCTCCCACCTCCCATGGATTACTACCATGACCCGGACAGTCTCCCTTTCATCAGGGCAGCTTAGTATCTGTCTTCCTAGTTTATTTGTTTCTTTAATTATTCATTCATTCATTCATTCATCCATTCATTCATTCATTCATTCATTCATTCATTCATTCATTCATTCATTCATCCATCCATCCATCCATCCATTCATTTGGTCACCATTCAGTTTATTGTTAACTGGGTAGTGGGCTGATCTAGGAAGGACTCACCTCAGCTAAAACTCAGGCATACAAAGTCAAACAAGAAGACAGTAGTTCTCAGGTGAGTTATTACACTGAAAAAGAATGTGTCCATTTACAGAGGATGATATTTACAGTGAAGAAATGGCATTTCTTATTCAAATGGTAGAATAATTACAAAGTTAACATATTATGGTACAGATAAGACACACTGTATAATAAGAAACAATTCTGTTATTTATGTATTTTTATTCATTTGCTAAATGGGTAAGCCCACTTAACACAGTTCGTCTATAGGGGTGACCCAAGAACACTGGTTAAGTGACTTGTTCATAGTCACACAGCAGACAAATGGAGAGGGATGGAAACAAATACAGTACTTTTAATTACAGGAAACTGTTTATTAACAAGTTAAAGTTTCAATCCTCTGCTGACAACGTAATTGTTTAGCTGTAAATATACCAGCTTTGAGTATAAAAAAAATGTACGGTGAAAAGGAGGGATGGAAGGGGGTTATGATAGAACAGTTTTGGAGGAGCAGGTGGATCTTTCTTTTAGAAATCTTTTCAATTTGTTGTGAATGTCATAAAGGGTGTGTCAATGTTTCTAATATCCAGTAACAGTACATCTCAGAGCTTTGGACTGAATTTTAATAATAGTAACACAACTACCACTAAACTCCTCCAGTGAACCAAGTTAGCTGTAAGATGGTAAAAGCAAACCAAAAAAACATTCACAGTAAGAAACTGCTGAATGCAAAAATACACAGGGGAACCAGAACCAGGTCCACTAATATACAATCTTTTAATCAATCTAAGTGCTTTCATCCTTGTCTGAAGACTTCATCAGAGATACTAAAACACTTAAAGTGCAAGTCATTATATACAAACCTGTATCCAATAAAAATGCACCATTCATCCAGAAAAATAATTCAAACTTTTAAAGTGACATGTCGCTAAAAACTAAAAATGGAAGCCTATATTTAATATATAAATACATTTGTATCAAAGTGTAACAATTAATGATCATGTATTGGTGCAGTTGTTAAGGTAGTTACCTCACAGACACAAGGTACAGTGTTTGATTCCCACATGGCGTACAAGCATTCCAAGAGCCACAAATATTAAAATTTTTTAAATATTGAGGATTAGTCTAACATAGTGGATCTATACTTCAGAACACTGTTAAGAGAAAGCATTTCATTCAGTCCAGGCTTAATAGCAGCATTCAGTCTTATTTGCCATTTTAACTCTTTTTGTTCTATTAACAATTCACCATTATCTCTCCGTTCTGAAACATAAACTCTATCAATCACAAAAAATAAACATTTATTGAAACCAGGGCATTCAAGTGTGTGTTTATAAAGAGAGATGGTCAATTTGGATTTTTTGATCTCATAAACATGTTTATATATATAAGCAAAAAACTTCTACAGTTATAGGAAAAACAACACCAGAACCAATAACTGAGCGCACTTTCATTCTTTTAATATGTAAGAACTTCTTCAGAAATAATATATGTTCGTTTAATATCCTAATTGTTTTGCCTCTATAGACCACAGGGCATGCTGTACATGTTGCAATGTAAACTGTTAACTTAGTGTTGCATCTACAACCCCCTGGACATGTTATGGGTTTGTCAAAACCTTCACATATGGCCCATCATTGATGAATATACAGTATATAATTATCAAACTCAAAAATTAGAGCTATACTCTCTGATACTTGGGACATGTTTTTTACAGCAGACTGCAAGCAAATACTAGGTACACACCCTAAGATTACCTGCAAAAAGGTGACAATTTGAAAAATATTTTTGAAAAAAGCAGTAGTCAGGACGGACATCATAGATATTCAAAGATGTCTAAGTGTTGCAGTTGTAAATACTGTAGATTCATCAATGATGGGCCATATGTAATAGTTTCTCTTAACAATGTTCTGAAGTATAGATCCACTATCTTAGATTAATCATCAATATTTAAAAATATTTAATGTTTTTGGCTCTTGGTATGGTTGTACTCCATGTAGGGATCAAACACTGCACCTTGTGTCTGTGAAGTAAATGCCTTAACCACTCTGCCACTGTCTGATTGCTAATTGTTGCATTTTGATACAAATGTATTTATGTATTAAATATGGCTTTTTTTTAGTTTTTAGTGATACGTCACTTTAAAATTTTGAATTATTTTCTTGAGGAATGGTGCATTTTTATTGGATATAGGCTTGTATATAATGACTTGCAGTTTAAGTGTTGTAATATCTCTGATGAAGTCTTCAGACAAGGACAAAAGCGCTTAGATAGATTAGAAGATTTTATATTAGTGGACCTGGTTCTGGTTCCTTTATGTATTTTACATTCAGCAAACAATTTCTTACTGTGAATGTTTTTATGGCTTGCTTTTACCATCTTAAAGCTGTCTTGGTTTGCTGGAGGAGTTTGATGGTGATTGTGTTACTGTTCTGAGTTCCATTTTATCCTGCAACGTCTTTGTGGTTACCAGTCTTTCAGGAATTAAGGTTGCAGGTAACGGCTCTGCGTTCCACCAGGCACAGCTTTATGGCAGCAGTTCATCAGTTCAGTAGATTTGGTTTTTACATAGTTTATTACCAGCTTTGGTTTATTATGGATCTTTGGCTGGGGATCTAACTATCTTTTCCCAGCAGCTCTCAAAATATGTCCCTGGAGCCTGCAGTGGTGACAAAAATGTATTTTTGGATTCTGCAGTGAACGGACAACCAGGCTGTTCTACACAGGACCTTTCCATTCATGCAACACCAAATGAAAAAGGTAAACTTTTGATTTGAAAACATGGCTTACAAATCCCGATTGTATGATTTGTGAGACCTCAGCTAGACGTAATGTTCTTTCTTAGTCTAAGTTATTTGAGCAGAATTTGATTAAATACAGGAACTTACAGATTGACAATATTTATTTAACTGACTGTATTAAGTGCAAGAATCCCTAGAGGGCTCCATTGCAGGAAATACCCTGTTGGCCTTAAAGTTAACTCCCCATTGTATCATGAGATTATTGGATTATTTAACCATATGGGTATTGAATTAATGAAACTGCTGATTTCTGCCAATGAAAGTAAAACACAATTCCTGGAATCAGAAATCTTGCAGCTTATCAGTGCTATTGAAACAGCTTTCAAGACATATAAACAAGAATATTTAAAGTGTTTAGTAGGACGGACAATTTGGTAAAGAAAAATAAGATTAGAAAGGAGAAAAAAGCTCCTCAGGGACAAGCAGGAATATGATGAGAAGAGAGCATACCCCAAACCCAAGAAATACACCGCTAACAAGGTTCTTAAAAGTCCTATAATGGTATAGGAGAGCATACCCCAAACCCAAGAAATACACCGCTAATAAGGTTCTTAAGTCCTATAATGGTATAGGAGAGCATACCCCAAACCCAAGAAATACACCGCTAATAAGGTTCTTAAGTCGTATAATGGTATAGGAGAGCATACCCCAAACCCAAGGAATATACTGCTAACAAAGTTCTTAAGTCCTTTAATGGTATAGGAGAGCATACCCCAAACGCAAGAAATACACTGCTAACAAGGTTCTTAAGTCCTTTAATGGTATAGGAGAGCATACCCCAAACCCACGAAATACACTGCTAACAAGGTTCTTAAGTCCTATAATGGTATAGGAGAGCATACCCCAAACCCAAGGAATACACTGCTAACAAGGTTCTTAAGTCCTTTAATGGTATAGGAGAGCATACCCCAAACCCAAGAAATACACTGCTAACAAGGTTCTTAAGTCCTATAATGGTATAGGAGAGCATACCCCAAACCCAAGGAATACACTGCTAACAAAGTTAAGTCCTATAATGGTATAGGAGAGCATACCCCAAACCCAAGGAATATAATGCAAACAAAGTTGTTAAGTCCTATAATGGATAGGAGAGCATACCCCAAGCCCAAGAAATACACCGTTAACAAAGTTCTTAAGTCCTTTACTGGTATAGGACAGCATACCCCAAACCCAAGAAATACACCACCAACAAAGTTCTTAAGTCCTATAATGGTATAGGAGAGCATACCCCAAACCCAAGGAATACACTGCTAACAAAGTTCTTAAGTCCTATAATGGTATAGGAGAGCATACCCCAAACCTAAGGAATATACTGCTAACAAAGTTCTTAAGTCCTATAATGGTATAGGAGAGCATACCCCAAACCCAAGGAATACACTGCTAACAAAGTTAAGTCCTATAATGGTATAGGAGAGCATACCCCAAACCCAAGGAATATATTGTCAACAAAGTTCTTAAGTTCTATAATGGTATAGGAGAGCATACCACAAACCCAAGGAATACACTGCTAACAAAGTTCTTAAGTCCTATAATGACATAGGAAAGCATACCCCAAACCCAAGAAATACACCGCTAACAAAGTTCTTAAGTCCTTTAATGGTATAGGAGAGCATACCCCAAACCCAAGAAATACACCGCTAACAAAGTTCTTAAGTCCTATAATGGTATAGGAGAGCATATCCCAAACCCAAGGAATACACTGCTAACAAAGTTCTTAAGTCCTATAATGGTATAGGAGAGCATACCCCAAACCCAAGGAATATACTGCCAACAAAGTTCTTAAGTCCTATAATGGTATAGGAGAGCATACCCCAAACCCAAGAAATACACCGCTAACAAAGTTCTTAAGTCCTTTAATGTATAGGAGAGCATACCCCAAACCCAAGAAATACACCGCTAACAAAGTTCTTAAGTCCTTTAATGGTATAGGTGAGCATACGATTTAGCGCAGAGTTGCCACTGTTGCACACAAGAGCAGCGGCGGTTAAACAAGGTTAAACTATTCGGGCCATCTAAATTCCACTCTTCAAATTTTCCCTTAGAACTACCTTCCTCGAGCTGTACTGCTGATCTAACCAGCATATCCTATAACTGAAAAGTTCATCTCTACTTGATTCCCAAGTAGACTATTCTCTATCTGTAAAGCCTAGCACTTACTCCTACAGTACTTGCACCTTGATAAAGCACTCTTATTATAGATAGTACCCCACCAGCCTAAAACCCACTTCCCCGGAGTCCTTTGAAAGTCTCTTTATCTACTACTTCTAGTATGTCGAGGGATCAGTTGCTAGTGTCCTCTCCAGCTCAACTGGTGAACCTGGGAATATTGAGGCAATGTTACAATTGCCTCATGTACACAGACAATCCTCTCCTTCTCCCACAAAACACAAATACATGCGAGAGATGCAACTATACGGCCAAACTGGAGGCTGAGCTCTCTCAACATAGGACTGGCAAGACCAGACAGGAGGAGAAGGTAACCACACACAATACATACCCAGTCACACATGGTACCATCACAACTTCAAATCATACACATACTCACACAAAGACATACTCGGAGGCTCTGATCAAAAATTTACCAAAACAGCAGAGGCCACCAAAGCAGACACCCAAACGACTACCACCTCACGACCCAACACATGCAACACATAGACCACACAGTCAGAGTGTCAAACAGTCACAGCCCTTAAGGCCAAACAAAATGCCAGACACACTTGTCATTGGTGATTCCATAGTCAGACACACTGACGTCCCGCTCACCAGACTGAGTAAAGAGAAGGTCACAGTAAGCTGCCTGTCGGGCGCTAGAATCCGCCACATACCGCAAGCACTCAGGTCTCTCAACAGCAGGTACAAGTACGACTCAGTCATTGTCCACGCTGGTGTCAACGACCTGAGACGTACCTCCTTGGACTACATGAAAAGGGACATCGAGGAGCTCTCTGATTATGTAGCCCAGGCAGGTATGACCCTGACCTTGAGCAGTATCCTACCTTCACCTAGAATGATGCCACAATACAGTGATAAGATGATCAGCTTTAATAATTGGCTTAAATTCTGGTGTCATTCAAAGGGGATCCAATGTCTGTCTGCCTGGGATGACATGCTGGACAAGCCACGCTGCTTCGCAGGGACGGCTTGCACCTGTCACCCTGGGCTTCGGATATTGGCAAAGGCTCTTGCCACCCCATATTGCCTTATTAGGCAAGGCTCAAATTCTAAATCGACCTCCCTAGAACACCAAAATAGCATAAAACTAAGGGTAATGCTGCTCAATGCCAGAAGTCTCAATCTCAAGATGCACGCACTCTAGGCCCTTCTCAATATGGAGAACATCGATGTCTGTGCTGTGACAGAAACCTGGTTCAAGGCTCCTGAGAGCACCCCAGCACTAACAGGTTTCACCTCATATCATGCGTTCCGGCCCCAAAATCCGGACAACACCAAGAAAGGAGGGGGGGTGTCCATATTCATAAAGGACACCCACACCTCAAGGTTGGTGGCAATGCACGATGCATCGGAGACCATCCAGGTGCAATTAACCATAGGCAAGACTGCTCTGCAATTTGTAGCATGTTACAGGCCACCCTCTCAAACTCAGGAACCTCACATGGCCTTCCTGAAAACATTGGAGGGGATAAATGTATCTCCAAACACCATCATACTAGGTGACTTCAACTACCCTAATATAGACTGGGAACACTACTCAAGCCCGAACACTCTAAACCAAAGATTCCTGGAATTCATAAACTCAAATGCCATGGAACAACTAGTCACCATCCCCACAAGAGGAGAAAACATACTTGATCTCATCATCACAAACATGGGATCAAAATGTTCAACACCGGAAGTATACCCCTCACTGGTGAGATCAGATCATAAACTAATCTCGCTGGAGGTCCTCATCCCGCCCACCTGAAACAAAAAAGACCACAGTGAAAAACTTCTCAAAAGCCGCTTTCACACTTCTAAAACTAGTGTGGTCTCCTTTAAGGCCCTGAGCCAGTGGTAAACATTACTCAAACCACTGAATCACTTACAAATGCCTTCTACCAGCACCTACAGGACTGCATGGATCAGGCAATCCCAAACAAAACTAAGACTCTCTGTACCAAAGGCAAGCATCCAGTCTGGTGGACCCCAGCCATAAACAAGCTCTACAACAAAAGGAGGAAGCTACTACAAGATAGAGCAAAATCCTTGAAAGGTAAGACACCTTTGATCATTATAAGTAAAAAACTAAGAGCTCTCATAAAATCATCCAAGGCAAATTTTGAGAGAAAAATCGCCAAGGACTCTAAAGACAATCATAAGGCCTTCTTTAGCTATGTTAGAAACCTAGGAGGAAACTCCCAGATATGCTCAGAATTAGTTCAAAATGATGTGAAAATTACTGAACCTACACACATTGCCAATATACTGGCTGACAGGTTCAGTGCAAACTTCTCCCCTCCCCCCAAAAGGAGAGATATCTATTCCAGAGGATTGTAGCCCCCCAAACATCTCCAACGCCCAGGTGAGAACTGCCCTCACTAAGGCAAAAAACACATCATCGATGGGACCGGATGGTGTCCCCAGCTATGTGCTTCACGAACTCAATGAGGAATTAAACCCACAGTTAGGACAGCTGTTTAATCTTAGCCTCACCTCAGGATACGTACCCAAGGAGTGGCGCACGGCGACTGTGGTCCCACTTCATAAGGGCGGTGCCTCCACAGACCCTGGAAATTACCGCCCCATTAGCTTGACAAGCCTTATCTGCAAAGCCATGGAGAGGATCATAATGGAACTCATAAATAAAGACATAGGGAACTTGCAGACTTTGGATCCAACCCAGTTTGGCTTTGTCAAAGGCAGATCCTGCCTCTTAAACTTGATTGACTTTTTTCGAGACAGTCACCAAGGCCATTGATGAGGGAAAGGCAGTCCATACAGCCTACCTCAACCTGGCAAAGGCCTTCACACAATATCCCACTCAGGTATCATCGAAAAACTCATCAGCTTGAATGTAAACCCATACATCACAAGATGGGTTGCAAACTGGCTAAGTGACAGAACCCACAGGGTCAGAGTTGCTGGAGCCATGTCAGACTCAAAGCCTGTCACAAGTGGTGTCCCACAGGGCTCAGTCCTGGGTCCACTCTTGTTCGGCATCTACTTTTCTGAAGTACAAGCAAACACAGGAGGGTTATGGCTGACAAAGTTTGCAGATGACTGCAAACTGGGCGCCATAGTCGAAAACACATCTGACACAGATATCCTCCAGAAGGGCCTCACAGAAACGGATAACTGGTGCCAGAGCCATGGCCTGAAGTTAAACGCCAAAAAATGCATAGTCATACCCTTCAGGAAAAACAAGGTTACCCTAGCTACCATATAGGTGGCAATCCACTGAGCACAGAAAAAGTCATCAGGGATCTGGGGACCCAGGTTGACAGTAGCCTTTCGTTTGACACTCATGTTGCTAAAGTAGTTAGGAAAACCTTCTATATCGCCCACCTGATCATGAAGGGATTCACATCTAGATCAAGGGAGGTCATTGTCCCCCTGTACTTATCACTCATTAGACCTATGATTGAGTACAATGCCCAGTTCGGAATGTATCTGACCAGACACCTGCTGCAGCTTGAAAGGCCCCAAAAGTTCCTCACCAAAAGGATAAAGGGTCTCAAAAACATGTCTTATGCTGCCCGACTGAAAGAACTCCAGCTCTATTCAGTCTCATACCGCTTGCTCAGAGGTGACCTGTGCCTGACATATAAGGCCATGTCAAACCCAGATTTGATGAATATGCTTCACCTCAAAAAATCTAGATCCCTCAGAACGACAAGGGCGGGAGAATTAAACCTTGACACGGTTATAAATAGAACGTGCTGGAGGGACAGATTCATCACCCAGAGACTCCCTATGCTGTGGAACAAAATCCCGGTACATGTGAGGCAGAGCACCTCTCAGGCCTTGTTCAAGAGGAATCTTGACCAATGGATGGGAGATTGCAGATATACCCCAGGGATTACTTCAGTGTCACTGCTTGACAGAGGCACAGCAAAATGATAGGCATAGTTTTTATTCAAACTAAAGGTGGAAAGCCACATAACTATGGGCTAGGCTTATAAATGCCCTTGGGCAGATAGCCTAGTATGAACCTATGAACCTATGAACCTATGAACCCCAAACCCAAGAAATACACCGCTAACAAAGTTCTTAAGTCCTATAATGACATAGGAGAGCATACCCCAAACCCAAGAAATGCACCGCTAACAAAGTTCTTAAGTCCTTTAATGGTATAGGAGAGCATACCCCAAACCCAAGAAATACACCGCTAACAAAGTTCTTAAGTCCTATAATGGTATAGGAGAGCATACCCCAAACCCAAGGAATATATTGTTAACAACGTTCTTAAGTCCTTTAATGGTATAGGAGAGCACACCCCAAACCCAAGAAATACACCGCTAACAAAGTTCTGAAGTCCTTTAATGGTATAGGAGAGCATACCCCAAACCCAAGAAATACACCGTTAACAAAGTTCTTAAGTCCTATAATGACATAGGAGAGCATACCCCAAACCGAAGAAATACACCACTAACAAAGTTCTTAAGTCCTTTAATGGTATAGGCGAGCATACCCCAAACCCAAGAAATACACCGCTAACAAAGTTCTTAAGTCCTATAATGGTATAGGAGAGCATACCCCAAACCCAAGGAATATATTGTTAACAACGTTCTTAAGTCCTATAATGGTATAGGAGAGCATACCCCAAACCCAAGGAATATTTTGTTAACAACGTTCTTAAGTCCTATAATGGTATAGGAGAGCATACCCCAAACCCAAGAAATACACCGCTAACAAAGTTCTTAAGTCCTATAATGACATAGGAGAGCATACCCCAAACCGAAGAAATGCACCGCTAACAAAGTTCTTAAGTCCTTTAATGGTATAGGAGAACATACCCAAACCCAAGGAATATATTGTTAACAACATTCTTAAGTCCTATAATGGTATAGGAGAGCATACCCCAAACCGAAGGAATATATTGTTAACAAAGTTCTTAAGTCCTATAATGGTATAGGAGAGCATACCCCAAACCCAAGAAATACACCGCTAACAAAGTTCTTAAGTCATATAATGGTATAGGAGAGCATACCCCAAACCCAAGGAATACACTGCTAACAAAGTTCTTAAGTCCTATAATGTTATAGGAGAGCATACCCCAAACCCAAGGAATATATTGCTAACAACGTTCTTAAGTCCTATAATGACATAGGAGAGCATACCCCAAACCCAAGGAATATACTGCTAACAAAGTTCTTAAGTCCTGTAATGGTATAGGAGAGCATACCCCAAACCCAAGGAATATATTGTTAACAAAGTTCTTAAGTCCTATAATGACATAGGAGAGCATACCCCAAACCCAAGGAATATACTGCTAACAAAGTTCTTAAGTCCTATAATGGTATAGGAGGGCATACCCCAAACCCAAGAAATACACCGCTAACAAAGTTCTTAAGTCCTCTAATGGTATAGGACAGCATACCCCAAACCCAAGGAATACACTGCTAACAAAGTTCTTAAGTCCTATAATGGTATAGGAGAGCATACACCAAACCCAAGAAATATACCGCTAACAAAGTTCTTAAGTCCTATAATGGTATAGGAGAGCATACCCCAAACCCAAGGAATATATTGCTAACAAAGTTCTTAAGTCCTGTAATGGTATAGGAGAGCATACCCCAAACCCAAGAAATACACCGCTAACAAAGTTCTTAAGTCCTATAATGGTATAGGAGAGCACACCCCAAACCCAAGGAATACACCACTAACAAAGTTCTTAAGTCCTATAATGGTATAGGAGAGCATACCCCAAACCCAAAGAATACACTGCTAACAAAGTTCTTAATTCCTTTAATGGTATAGGAAAGCATACCCCAAACCCATGAAATACACGCTAACAAAGTTCTTAAGTCCTTTAATGGTATAGGAGAGCATACCCCAAACCCTAGGAATATATTGCTAACAAAGTTCTTAAGTCTTATAATGGTATAGGAAAGCATACCCCAAACCCAAGGAATATACTGCTAACAAAGTCACGTTCTATAATGGTATAGGAGAGCATACCCCAAACCCAAGGAATATATTGTTAACAAAGTTCTTAAGTCCTATAATGGTATAGGAGAGCATACCCCAAACCCAAGGAATACACTGCTAACAAAGTTCTTAAGTCCTTTAATGGTATAGGAGAGCATACCCCAAACCCAAGGAATATATTTTTAACAAAGTTCTTAAGTCCTATAATGGCATAGGAGAGCATACCCCAAACCGAAGGAATACAATGCTAACAAAGTTCTTAAGTCCTATTATGGTATAGGAGAGCATACCCCCAACCCAAGAAATACACCGCTATCAAAGTTCTTAAGTCCTATAATGGTATAGGAGAGCATAGCCCTAACCCAAGGAATACACCGCTAATGACTTTCTTAAGTCCTATAATGGTATAGGAGAGCATACCCCAAACCCAAGAAATACACCGCTAACAAAGTTCTTAAGTCCTTTAATGGTATAGGAGAGCATACCCAAACCCAAGAAATACACCGCTAACAAAGTTCTTAAGTCCTTTAATGGTATAGGAGAGCATACCCCAAACCCAAGGAATATACTGCTAACAAAGTCAAGTTCTATAATGGTTTAGCATACTCCAAACCCAAGGAATATATTGCTAACAAAGTTCTAAAGTCCTATAATGGTATAGGAGAGCATACCCCAAACCCAAGGAATATATTGCTAACAAAGTTCTTAAGTCATATAATGTTATAGGAGAGCATACCCCAAACCCAAGGAATATATTGTTAACAATGTTCTTAAGTCCTATAATGGTATAGGAGAGCATACCCCAAACCCAAGGCATATATTGCTAACAAAGTTCTTAAGTCCTATAATGGTATAGGAGAGCATACCCCAAACCCAAGAAATACACCGCTAACAAAATTCTTAAGTCCTATAATGGTATAGAAGAGCATACCCCAACCCCAAGGAATACACTGCTAACAATGTTCTTAAGTCCTATAATGGTATAGGAGAGCATACCCCAAACCCAAGGAATATATTGTTAACAAAGTTCTTAAGTCCTATAATGGTATAGGAGAACATACCCCAAACCCAAGGAATACACCACTAACAAAGTTCTTAAGTCCTATAATGGTATAGGAGAGAATACCCCAAACCCAAGAAATACACAGCCAACAAAGTTCTTAAGTCTTATAATGGTATAGGAGAGCATACCCCAAACCGAAGAAATGCACCGCTAACAAAGTTCTTAAGTCCTTTAATGGTATAGGAGAACATACCCAAACCCAAGGAATATATTGTTAACAACATTCTTAAGTCCTATAATGGTATAGGAGAGCATACCCCAAACCGAAGGAATATATTGTTAACAAAGTTCTTAAGTCCTATAATGGTATAGGAGAGCATACCCCAAACCCAAGAAATACACCGCTAACAAAGTTCTTAAGTCATATAATGGTATAGTAGAGCATACCCCAAACCCAAGGAATACACTGCTAACAAAGTTCTTAAGTCCTATAATGTTATAGGAGAGCATACCCCAAACCCAAGGAATATATTGCTAACAACGTTCTTAAGTCCTATAATGACATAGGAGAGCATACCCCAAACCCAAGGAATATACTGCTAACAAAGTTCTTAAGTCCTGTAATGGTATAGGAGAGCATACCCCAAACCCAGGGAATATATTGTTAACAACATTCTTAAGTCCTATAATGGTATAGGAGAGCATACCCCAAACCCAAGAAATACACCGCTAACAAAGTTCTTAAGTCATATAATGGTATAGGAGAGCATACCCCAAACCCAAGGAATACACTGCTAACAAAGTTCTTAAGTCCTATAATGTTATAGGAGAGCATACCCCAAACCCAAGGAATATATTGCTAACAACGTTCTTAAGTCCTATAATGACATAGGAGCGCATACCCCAAACCCAAGGAATATACTGCTAACAAAGTTCTTAAGTCCTGTAATGGTATAGGAGAGCATACCCCAAACCCAAGGAATATATTGTTAACAAAGTTCTTAAGTCCTATAATGACATAGGAGAGCATACCCCAAACCCAAGGAATATACTGCTAACAAAGTTCTTAAGTCCTATAATGGTATAGGAGGGCATACCCCAAACCCAAGAAATACACCGCTAACAAAGTTCTTAAGTCCTGTAATGGTATAGGACAGCATACCCCAAACCCAAGGAATACACTGCTAACAAAGTTCTTAAGTCCTATAATGGTATAGGAGAGCATACACCAAACCCAAGAAATATACCGCTAACAAAGTTCTTAAGTCCTATAATGGTATAGGAGAGCATACCCCAAACCCAAGGAATATATTGCTAACAAAGTTCTTAAGTCCTGTAATGGTATAGGAGAGCATACCCCAAACCCAAGAAATACACCGCTAACAAAGTTCTTAAGTCCTATAATGGTATAGGAGAGCACACCCCAAACCCAAGGAATACACCACTAACAAAGTTCTTAAGTCCTATAATGGTATAGGAGAGCATACCCCAAACCCAAAGAATACACTGCTAACAAAGTTCTTAATTCCTTTAATGGTATAGGAAAGCATACCCCAAACCCATGAAATACACCGCTAACAAAGTTCTTAAGTCCTTTAATGGTATAGGAGAGCATACCCCAAACCCTAGGAATATATTGCTAACAAAGTTCTTAAGTCTTATAATGGTATAGGAAAGCATACCCCAAACCCAAGGAATATACTGCTAACAAAGTCACGTTCTATAATGGTATAGGAGAGCATACCCCAAACCCAAGGAATATATTGTTAACAAAGTTCTTAAGTCCTATAATGGTATAGGAGAGCATACCCCAAACCCAAGGAATACACTGCTAACAAAGTTCTTAAGTCCTTTAATGGTATAGGAGAGCATACCCCAAACCCAAGGAATATATTTTAACAAAGTTCTTAAGTCCTATAATGGCATAGGAGAGCATACCCCAAACCGAAGGAATACAATGCTAACAAAGTTCTTAAGTCCTATTATGGTATAGGAGAGCATACCCCCAACCCAAGAAATACACCGCTATCAAAGTTCTTAAGTCCTATAATGGTATAGGAGAGCATAGCCCTAACCCAAGGAATACACCGCTAATGACTTTCTTAAGTCCTATAATGGTATAGGAGAGCATACCCCAAACCCAAGAAATACACCGCTAACAAAGTTCTTAAGTCCTTTAATGGTATAGGAGAGCATACCCAAACCCAAGAAATACACCGCTAACAAAGTTCTTAAGTCCTTTAATGGTATAGGAGAGCATACCCCAAACCCAAGGAATATACTGCTAACAAAGTCAAGTTCTATAATGGTTTAGCATACTCCAAACCCAAGGAATATATTGCTAACAAAGTTCTAAAGTCCTATAATGGTATAGGAGAGCATACCCCAAACCCAAGGAATATATTGCTAACAAAGTTCTTAAGTCATATAATGTTATAGGAGAGCATACCCCAAACCCAAGGAATATATTGTTAACAATGTTCTTAAGTCCTATAATGGTATAGGAGAGCATACCCCAAACCCAAGGCATATATTGCTAACAAAGTTCTTAAGTCCTATAATGGTATAGGAGAGCATACCCCAAACCCAAGAAATACACCGCTAACAAAATTCTTAAGTCCTATAATGGTATAGAAGAGCATACCCCAACCCCAAGGAATACACTGCTAACAATGTTCTTAAGTCCTATAATGGTATAGGAGAGCATACCCCAAACCCAAGGAATATATTGTTAACAAAGTTCTTAAGTCCTATAATGGTATAGGAGAACATACCCCAAACCCAAGGAATACACCACTAACAAAGTTCTTAAGTCCTATAATGGTATAGGAGAGAATACCCCAAACCCAAGAAATACACAGCCAACAAAGTTCTTAAGTCTTATAATGGTATAGGAGAGCATACCCCAAACCGAAGAAATACACCGCTAACAAAGTTCTTAAGTCCTTTAAAGGTATAGGAGAGCATAACCCAACCCCAAGGAATATATTGTTAACAAAGTTGTTAATTCCTATAATGACATAGGAAAGCATACCCCAAACCCAAGAAAAACACGGCTAACAAAGTTCTTAGTCCTATAATGGTATAGGAGAGCATACCCCAAACCCAAGGAATATATTGTTAACAAAGTTCTTAAGTCCTATAATGGTATAGGAGATCATACCCCAAACCCAAGGAATATAATGCTAACAAAGTTAAGTCCTATAATGGTATAGGAGAGCATACCCCAAACCCAAAGAATACACCGGTAACAAAGTTCGTAAGCCCTTTAATGGTATAGGAGAGCATACCCCAAACCCAAGGAATATATTGTTAACAAAGTTCTTAAGTCCTATAATGTTATAGGAGAGCATACCCCAAACCCAAGGAATATATTGTTAACAAAGTTCGTAAGTCCTATAATGACATAAGAGAGCATACCCCAACCTCAAGGAATACACTGCTAACAAAGTTCTTAAGTCCTATAATGGTATAGGAGAGCATACCCCAAACCCAAGGAATACACTGCTAACAAAGTTCTTAAGTCCAATAATGGTATAGGAGAGCATACCCCTAACCCAAGGAATACACTGCTAACAAAGTTCTTAAGTCCTATAATGGTATAGGAGAGCATACCCCAAACCCAAGGAATATATTGTTAACAAAGTTCTTAAGTCCTATAATGGTATAGGAGAGCATACCCCAAACCCAAGAAATACACTGCTAACAAAGTTCTTAAGTCCTGTAATGACATAAGAGAGCATACCCCAAACCCAAGGAATATATTGTTACGAAAGTTCTTAAGTCCTATAACGGTATAGGAGAGCATACCCCAAACCCAAGAAATACATTGCTAACAAAGTTCTTAAGTCATTTAATGGTATAGGAGAGCATACCCCAAACCCAAGAAATACATCGCTAACAAAGTTCTTAAGTCAGTTAATGGTATAGGAGAGCATATCCCAAACCCAAGAAATACACTGCTAACAAAGTTAAGTCCTATAATAGTATAGAAGAGCATACCCCAAACCCAAGGAATATATTGTTAACAAAGGTCTTAAGTCCTATAATGGTATAGGAGAGCATACCCCAAACCCAAGAAATACACCGCTATAAAGTTCTTAAGTCCGATAATGGTATAGGAGAGCATACCCCAAACCCAAGGAATATATTGTTAACAAAGTTCTTAAGTCCTATAATGGTATAGGAGAGCATACCCCAAACCCAAGGAATACACCACTAACAAAGTTCTTAAGTCCTATAATGGTATAGGAGAGCATACCCCAAACCCAAGGAATATATTATTAACAAAATTCTTAAGTCCTATAATGGTATAGGAGAGCATACCCCAAACCCAAGGAATACACTGCTAACAAAGTTCTTAAGTCCAATAATGGTATAGGAGAGCATACCCCTAACCCAAGGAATACACTGCTAACAAAGTTCTTAAGTCCTATAATGGTATAGGAGAGCATACCCCAAACCCAAGGAATATATTGTTAACAAAGTTCTTAAGTCCTATAATGGTATAGGAGAGCATACCCCAAACCCAAGAAATACACTGCTAACAAAGTTCTTAAGTCCTGTAATGACATAAGAGAGCATACCCCAAACCCAAGGAATATATTGTTACGAAAGTTCTTAAGTCCTATAACGGTATAGGAGAGCATACCCCAAACCCAAGAAATACATTGCTAACAAAGTTCTTAAGTCATTTAATGGTATAGGAGAGCATACCCCAAACCCAAGAAATACATCGCTAACAAAGTTCTTAAGTCAGTTAATGGTATAGGAGAGCATATCCCAAACCCAAGAAATACACTGCTAACAAAGTTAAGTCCTATAATAGTATAGAAGAGCATACCCCAAACCCAAGGAATATATTGTTAACAAAGGTCTTAAGTCCTATAATGGTATAGGAGAGCATACCCCAAACCCAAGAAATACACCGCTATAAAGTTCTTAAGTCCGATAATGGTATAGGAGAGCATACCCCAAACCCAAGGAATATATTGTTAACAAAGTTCTTAAGTCCTATAATGGTATAGGAGAGCATACCCCAAACCCAAGGAATACACCACTAACAAAGTTCTTAAGTCCTATAATGGTATAGGAGAGCATACCCCAAACCCAAGGAATATATTATTAACAAAATTCTTAAGTCCTATAATGGTATAGGAGAGCATACCCCAAACCCAAGAAATACACCGCAAACAAAGTTCTTAAGTCCTATAATGGTATAGGAGAGCATACCCCAAACCCAAGAAATACACCGCTAACAAAGTTCTTAAGTCCTTTAATGGTATAGGAGAGCATACCCCAAACCCAAGAAATACACCGCTAACAAAGTTCTTAAGTCCTATAATGGTATAGGAGAGCATACCCCAAACCCAAAGAATATATTGTTAACAAAGTTCTTAAGTCCTATAATGGTATAGGAGAGCATACCCCATACCCAAGGAATATATTGTTACCAAAGTTCTTATGTCCTATAATGGTATAGGAGAGCATACCCCAAACCCAAGAAATACACCGCTAACAAAGTTCTTAAGTCCTATAATGTTATAGGAGAGCATACCCCAGACCCAAGGAATATATTGTTAGCAAAGTTCTTAAGTCCTGTAATGGTATAGGAGAGCATACCCCAAACCCAAGAAATACACCGCTAACAAAGTTCTTAAGTCCTATAATGGTATAGGAGAGCATACCCCAAACCCAAGAAATACACCGCTAACAAAGTTCTTAAGTCCTATAATGACATAAGAGAGCATACCCCAAACCCAAGGAATATATTGTTAACAAAGTTCTTAAGTCCTATAATGGTATAGGAGAGCATACCCCAAACCCAAGGAATATATTCTTAACAAAGTTCTTAAGTACTATAATGGTATAGGAGAGCATACCCCAAACCCAAGAAATACACCACTACAAAGTTCTTAAGTCCTATAATGGTATAGGAGAGCATACCCCAAACCCAAGAAATACACCGCTAACAAAGTTCTTAAGTCCTATAATGGTATAGGAGAGCATACCCTAAATCCAAGGAATATATTGTTAACAAAGTTTTTAAGTCCTATAATGGTATAGGAGAGCATACCCCAAACCCAAGAAATACACCGCTAAAAAAGTTCTTAAGTCCTATAATGACATAAGAGAGCATACCCCAAACCCAAGGAATATACTGCTAACAAAGTTCTTAAGTCCTATAATGGTATAGGAGAGCATACCCCAAACCTAAGAAATACACCGTTACAAAGTTCTTAAGTCCTATAATGGTATAGGAGAGCATACCCCAAACCCAAGAAATACACCGCTAACAAAGTTCTTAAGTCCTATAATGGTATAGGAGAGCGTACCCCAAACCCAAAGAATATATTGTTAACAAAGTTCTTAAGTCCTATAATGGTATAGGAGAGCATACCCCAAACCCAAGGAATACACTGCTAACAAAGTTCTTAAGTCCTATAATGTTATAGGAGAGCATACCCCAAACCCAAAGAATATATTGTTAACAAAGTTCTTAAGTCCTATAATGGTATAGGAGAGCATACCCCAAACCCAAGGAATACACTGCTAACAAAGTTCTTAAGCCCTAAGAGGGTTAGGAGGGTGGCCTAATGGTTAAAGTGTTTGCCTTACAAACACAAGGTGCAGGGTTTGAGTCTCACAAGGGGTAATTGGCTAGGCTTAAAAATGGCTCGCAAGGGCAGTTAGCCTAGTACTAATCTATGAACCTATGAATCTATGAACCTACCCCAAACCCAAGGAATATATTGTTAACAAAGTTGTTAAGTCCTATAATGGTATAGGAGAGCATACCCCAATCCCAAGAAATATACCGCTACAAAGTTCTTAAGTACTATAATGGTATAGGAGAGCATACCCCAAACCCAAGAAATACACCGCTAACAAAGTTCTTAAGTCCTTTAATGGTATAGGAAAGCATACCCCAAACCCAAGAAATATACTGCTAACAAGGTTCTTAAGTCCTATAATGGTATAGGAGAGCATACCCCAAACCCAAGGAATATATTGTTAACAAAGTTCTTAAGTACTATAATGGTATAGGAGAGCATACCCCAAACCCAAGGAATATATTGTTAACAAAGTTCTTAAGTCCTATAATGGTATAGGAAAGCATACCCCAAACCCAAGGAATACACTGCTAACAAAGTTCTTAAGTCCTATAATGTTATAGCAGAGCATACCCCAAACCCAAGGAATATATTGTTAACAAAGTTCTTAAGCCCTATAATGGTATAGGAGAGCATACCCCAAACCCAAGGAATACACTGCTAACAAAGTTCTTATGTCCTATAATGGTATAGGAGAGCATTCCCCAAACCCAAGGAATATATTGTTAACAAAGTTAAGTCCTATAATGGTATAGGAGAGCATACCCCAAACCTTAGAAATACACCGCTAACAAAGTTCTTAAGTCCTATAATGGTATAGGGCAGGACAATAGACATGAATCGATTCATAGTCCATTCACTATGCACGTGGCAGGAATTTTTGATAATATACAGAATGATGTTTTTTTTATTCAGCAGCCCGAGACACTCCTTGAGGCATGGAGAAGAGAGTCTATCCCCAGTATTGCAGCAGAAGAACATCCCCAAACCCCCAAATCGTTGAAAAGAACAAGGAAGGACAGGAACAATAAGAGGAACTGAATGGAATGGTTTCTGATTTTCTTGTTGACGCACAAAGCACTTTGTAAAATTGTAGTAAATGGTTTTAAAATATTTAACTACAGTCATTTGTCACTTCAAATTGAGCATGTCTCTTTGCTCAAAAAGGGTTTTAAATGAATTCATTCTTTTAAACAGGACATCATTCAGCTGCTTATTCAGTTCAAATTGTACATTAGACAGTTGAACCTTACATTGTTTTTGGTAATTCCAAGCCCCCCCCTTTCAAAGGTTTCTTTAGAAAGGAAAAGTACTTTCATGCCACCTAGTTGTCTTTTGGTTACTGTTTTTGAAAAAAATTTGTGAAAGGAACTTTAGATTGTTATTGAAACAAGTTAAAAGGCCTGTTGATAATTTATCAAAAACTAAGAGAGAACTATTATACCAGATTATACCAGAGAACTATTATACCAGGCCTGTTGATAATTTATCAAAAACTAAGATAGAACTATTATACCAGATTAAGGACAATAGGGACTTAAGAGTCATGAAGCCTGACAAGGGTGGGGTGGGGTGGGGGTGGGCTGTGGTCATGGACTACTTTATGTATGCAATTAAAGTATTGTATTTATATTCAAGTGTCAAGAAATTAGATAAACATAGCTTATGCAAAAATAGACCTTTATCTGCAGGATTTGTTGTCCCAAGAGTTCAGGACTAATGAAGTTTTTGAGTTTGTTAAAGTGGAAAAACGGTGATTCCTGCTATATTTGAAATACTGAAGATCCACAAAAATATTAACAATGCCCCACTTAGACCGATTGTTTCTGTGAGCAAATCCAACGCAGAACAATTACATATGTTTGTGGATTTTTACTGTAAAGCTCTTGTAGGCAAAGAAACACACATCTTTCGAGACTCTTCGCATCTGTTACAACTACTCAGTGCTACACCTTTTGGTGAAAATTTGGTGTTCATTACTGTAGATATTAATTTATTTTCAGTCATTCCACATGACACTGGTATTGAACAGTTTCCAAGTATACTAGTAAAGGACAAATTCAACCCCCCCCCCCCCCAGAAAAAAATATATGTGAATTTTTGGAGATGGTCCTGAAAAATTATTTTGTGCAATTTGATGGTGGAGTGGCAATGGGAGCTAGATGTGCACCTACTTAAGCTAGTTTAGTCTTAGCTGACAGGGAACACAATTGTGTTTTCACTTCTCCATATTTTAAGAATGTGTCTCGCTGTTATCATTTTCATGACGATATACTCATTTTGTGGACTGGTGAACTTCCACCTCTGAATTGCTTTTAACAGAATTAAGTAACTCAACCAATTTTTTTGAAGTTTACCTTCAATATTAGTAAGGACTGTACTAATTACTTAGACCTTACTGTTTCAAAGATTATGCTAATCAGAGATATATATCTAATATTTACAGGAAGGAGACATATTCCTACTTTTTATTGCATTATGGCAGTAGGTAACATCATTAAAGGACAAACAGTCCATCTTTCTAGACTGGTTTCAGAAGATGCTACATTTCAGACTGAGCTACTTAAACTAGGTAATATGTTCCTGGAGAGATGTTATCTAGCCAATTTGGTGAATTCAGTACCAAATGAGATTCTCATAGGGAGAGTTGACAAATTTGTCTCTGTTTTGAGAACTAAAACATCCCTTGAGAATATTGTTAACACCAAAAGTGTAAAAGAAGGTAGTACCCATGATAAATGTGGAGAAATGGCTATAGTTTATAACTATCAAGCACCAAAAATTAGAGCTATACTCTCTGATACTTGGGACATGTTATTACAGCAGACTGCAAGCAAATACTAGGTGTACACTGTAAGATTACCTACAAAAAAGGTAACAATTTGAACAATATTTTTGAAAAAGCAGTAGTCAAGATGAACATCATAGACATTCAAAGATAGAAGTCTAAGTCTGGCACTTGTAAATACTGTAGATTCATTAATGATGAGCCATATGTGATAGCCAAAGGTTTTGACAAAACCATAACATGTTCAGGGGGTTCAACCTTCTATATATTCAAACTGATTAGTATGTTAAAAGAACGTATATATGAGCATGTTTATGAGATCAAAAAATCCGAGTTGACCAACTCTCTTTACAAACACACACTTGAATGCCCTGGTTTCAGTACATTTTTATTTTTTATGATTGATAGTGTTTATGTTTCAGAATGGTGAGGCAATGATGAATTGTCACTAGAACTTTAGAATGTTAGTTTCATACAAATGCATTCATGTATAAAATATAGGCTTTTGTTTTTAGTTTTTAGCAACGTGTCACTTTAAAAACTTGAATTAATATCTTGATGAATGGTGCATTTTTATTGGATATAGGCTTGTATATAGTGACTTGCAGTTTAAGTGTTATAATACAAGGACAAAAGCATCGAGATCGATTAAAAGATTTTATATTAGTGGACCTGGTTCTGGTTCCTTTGTGTATTTTTACATTCAGTAAACAGTTTCTTACCATCTTACAGCTGTCTTGGTTCGCTGGAGGAGCTTGGTGGTGGTTTTGTTACTGTTCTTGATTCCATTTTAGCCTGCGATGTCTTTGTGGTTACCTGAATTTTAAGAATGCTCAGTCAGATGCAGAGAGACAACGAGGGTCTGTTGAGCAGATGAGCCTCAATGAATAGTGACGTCAGGTATTACTGCAAGATTTTAGTGCAGAACTAAGACTCAAGATGGGTGGAGATTTTAAATATGAGAACTTTCTGGATGAGAATGAGAAGCAGTAGAATAGAATGGTCATTAAGTGGGAGCCAGATGACCCACGAGGGCGAGGTATAGTACCGCTGATAGGATTATAGGATCACAGGAGACTACTAGGCTATCGACCTGGAGGTCATTTTAAGCCTAGCCGTTTCATCCCAGTGTAATACCGTGTATTACCTTGTTTTTTTGCTTTTTTATTCCTGTGATTGTTTGCTCACACATTTCACTGTCCTACTGATTGTTTCTGGACTCTGCAGCTATCTGGTCACCTAACTACTGGTACTGTCCATTTGCTGCCTTTCCTGTTCATGTTCCTCATTTTACTTTGTCTTTACATAGACTTCTTACTACTTTATTTTTTCCTGCATTTCTGCCTTTTCTCTCATAATAACTTGTGGCATTTATCTACCCTCACTGGCATTTTGCAACATCTTTTACTTCAGTCAGCTCAGTCCCGGTGGTGTGTATGTGTGCTTATTAACAGCTGATTCAAAGAATCACAAAAGTGCCTCAGTGTCTAGTGTAAAACAATCAACTGTATACGCATGGAAGTTACCTATAGAGTACTACAGTTAACAGATACAGTATCAGTTCGACAGAAGTATGTGTCCTGCAAGATCTGCCACAAATCAACTGTTACCTCCTGTACCTAGCACCTCCCTTCTCCTACCATAGCTAATTCATTTTTCAACAATTGATCTACTATGTGTAATTTTGTTTAATCTGCTGGAACAGAGAGTACATGCATATTTCTGGGCACAAATGTTTTTTATTATAAACACTTAACTTATTTCATTGTTTTGCTGTTTAACTATTTCTCCTAGCTTTCTGCTTGCTCTTTTACAAGGCTTAGTGTCACCTCGATTGTAACACTTACTACTAGTAGCGTTCATATTGATTCCCTGAGATAACTGTATTACAGCTAAGCTAGTCACCGAGGTGTCTGTATTTCAGTATTTTTTCTAAGTTTGTAATTCTGTATTTGATGTGTTTTCATTTCTGTATTTCAGTTAAGCTTGTATTTCAGTATTTAGTTAAGCTAGCTATCTGTTTTTTGAAGTCTTCATCCTAAGATCTATAAACAGTTTGGAGTTTAACATAACATATTATAGTGAAGATCAGATTTGCTATGGCTGTTACTATTGTATTAACTGTTAATATAGCACCTCCCACCTTTCCCTGTAGTCTGATATCTCTTCAAATAACTACTACCATATTGTTTATCACAGTCTGCCTGACTTAGTCATTAACCTATAGTTATTTCTTCTACTTTCTACATTTTGTTTTATCTTTTAATTTAGTAGGTAACTCCTATGTTGTCACTCACACCTAATATAACCTCACCTTTATCCTCCTTTTTATTTATAGGTTTTAGCCCTCTGTTCCTGACCATAGCTAAACCTCTCTTTTGATCTACCTGAATAGTGAATCTATCTGAATAGCGAAAAGTGGGCGTTACACTCCTGCCTGCATCAAAAGTAGCTAGGGTATGTTTACAAACTTACTATTTTTGTAACTATCTAATCAGGAATGCTAGCTGCACACCACCAAACTGGTCTCTGCCCCCCCAACTACTGTATTGAGCACTTCATCTTTCCTTACCCCTCCACTTCCTTCCTACCATATTCAACTCCTTTTCTGACCTTATTTCATCTTCTGCCTACTCTCAGCTTACCTTGTTTTTGCTTTTGTATTCCTGTGATTATTTTCTCACAGATTTCACTCTCCTACTGATTGTTTCTGAAATCTGCTGCTATCCGGTCTTAGCTCTGCCTACTCTGTTAACCCTCGCTATGCTCGGGCTCACTCTGCTCCACTACCCTGCACCCAATTCCCACTCAACCCCCTCATACTCTGAACTTGTATTCTAACCTGACCAATCCCCTCTAGCTACACCTCACCATGCTGTCGTAACAGTCAATCATCTCTCACCTCCCACTTACTAACCCCTCCTCTTCTCATTCATCACCTTCAATCTGCTGTTATTCATTCAAACCCCAGCACCGCCCTTCTCCTACAACCACCTCCTACCTCTGTCAGCACTCCACCCCCCCCTTATCTACTTCTAACTCTTCTAACCCCTTTTCTCAATCCACCTTTCTCACTGGCTTACTTACATAACAAAACTCCTTAAGTCACAGCACCTCTGCTCCATATTATAACCTATCTAGTCTATCTCTTCACATTTTTGACCTCTACCATCTCCTAGCAGCTTAGCCACTCCTCTCCCCACCCCCTATTCTGTCATCTGTTACTCCTTGCCCACATACCTGCTCTCCATCCACAGAATGCTTCGCATCTACACCTCTACTGCCTTTCTTCTTCTTCTACTCTTACACTTCACCTCCTTTCACCACACACTTTCTCCCAGGAATATCACACCTGCCCTAACTAACCCACTATCTAGCCTACTGATTCCACACTCCTTTGATATTAACCCCTCTTTTTTTAATCATACTAACCCACCCATTCTTAAAACCAAGCTTCTCCATCTACCTCACCCTTTACAAAGCAGACCCAAATACCTAACCCTATGCTTTTACATTCTTAGTCTAACACAAATCTCCAATAGATTATTTCTATCAGGAGAGATCCACCCAAAACCAGGCCCCCTCAGTGGTACCTCTCCTGACACTATCCCCCATCACCTAGATAGGTTCATAGATTCATAGATTAGTACTAGGCTAATTGCCCTTATGGGCCATTTTAAGCCTAGCCAATTACCCCCTGTGAGAATCAAACCCCATACCTTGTGTCTGTAGGGCAAACACCTTAACCATTATGACAACCTCCCACCCCTTCTCCAAACTCTTAATGCTGTTCTCCATGAACATATGCAATATTCTCAATGACGTTACTGAAGTCCACTCTTGGATTGCCCAACACTCTCCTGATATAGTAACTCTAACTGAAATATGGCTTAAACCACATGACGCTGACTATGAAATTACTCCCCCAAGTTGCAACAACTTTCGTCTCGACAGAAATCATAAAAAAGGAGGAGGAGTAGCTATACTGAATACCCACAAACTTAACTTTTCCCCTGTCAACATCTCTCGCTCCAACTTTCAACCAGCAGAACTCTTAATATTCAACTGCAAACTTAACACCCATAAAACAGTTACAGTTGTTGCAACGTTTATTCTACCCTGAAATAATATTCCATTACTTGAACAAATACTCTCCTCATTTACTTACTTCGTAAATAATGAGACAATAATCCTAGGTGATGTTAACATTGACTGGCAAATCCTCACCCCAGACTCCCCAAAGTCTTTCATAAATCTTCACAGCTTCACTTAATGCATCATAACCACAGCTCATCAAAGTACACCGCATATCAAACTGCATTGCTCTAATAACTTCTGCTATGTTTCAAACATCTAAGCTGTAGCCTATGTATTGAAAATCTCCTGTAAAAGCTGTTATCCTCTGTTTGCAACCATTTTTGAACTTGTCATTGAAATTGTTACTGTATGGGGCTTTTCCCCCAGGCCTCCACTGAAAATTGGCTTTTGCTCAGTCAGACATACCTGGGTAACAAATGTCAAAATAAATAAATAAATAAATGCCAGTCAATACCCAATTTAGTGGTGACTGCCCATGTCCAGGAGGGTTGTTGGCTCTGTATCCCCAGTAAGAATTTACGGTGCCTCATCCACTTGTGCAGGTTCCTCTTGAACCGTGTCATAGAGGTGCTCTGTTTCACATGAATTGGTAGCCTGTTCCAAAGATGCGGCAGTCACTGAGAGATAAATCTGTTCGTCCAGCATATCCTATTTAAATTGCAGGCCATATTTAGGTCCCTGGAATGGGTAGCCCTAGTCCCGTTTGGTTTACCGATATGCAGTAAGTTCATTAGGTTTGAGTTTTGGATTGCTCTGTAGGCATGTGTCCTCCAAGAAGTTTGTACGATATGGAGCATAGTGGCAGGAACTTTCGTCAGTCTGTATAAGGCACATGCTGGAGCACCTTGATCTACTTTGATAGAAACCTCTGACATCTCTCTAATTGCTGGATGTGCTTAGTATGGTATATCCCAAATGGGGCATTATACTCAATTATGGGCTGGACAAGTGCCAAGTGTAGGGGGTTATAACTTCTTTTCCTCTTGAGGTGATGCCTTTACTAATCAAGTGTGCTATACAGAAAACTTTCCTTATGACAGTAGACACATGGTGGTCGAATTTAAGGTCACAGTCGACTTGTGATCCCAGGTCCCTTACCACTTCATGGGTACTTAGGGTATTGTTGTTGATTTGATAGTGTGAGAGGACATTGTTTGTGCCAAAGGGAATGATGATGCATTTCTTTGCATTCATTTTGTGACCGTGACTAATACACCAGCCTTTTGGTCTGCATGAGACCCTCCTGGAGTATAGTGACATAATTTGGGGATTCAATGATAGCACCTAGTTTGCAGTTGCCTACATACCTAATCAGCCACAACCCCTTAGTTTTGACCTGAACTTCTGAGAAGTATATACTAAAGAGTAGGGGGCCCAGCACTGACCCCTGTGGCACCCCACTGGTAACAGGTGTGCTGGTTGATGTGGAGTCACCCACTTTGTTAGTGTGTCTGGTTTGTGAGCCAGTTGGCAACCCATCTTACAACAATATGATTTACATTCAGTTTGTTAGATTTATCTGTAATGCCTGAATGTGAGATTGCATTGAAAGCCTTTGCCAGGTTGAGGCATGCTGTGTGCACAGATTTGCCCTTGTCAGTGGCCTTGGTCACATTTTCAAAGAACTCCACCAGATTTAACAGGCAAGATCTGTCCTTTGTGAAACTGAATTGAGTAGGATCCAGGGTTTGGAAGTCATCTATATCTTTATTTATGAGACCCATAATGACACGTTCCATGTAATAACAGATGAGGTTGGTCAGGCTAATAAGTCTGTAATTCCCCAGGTCTGTTGCTAGGCCACCTTTGAGGAGGGGAATAACTGTTGCTGTTCCCCATTCCACAGGAATAAAGCCTGTGGTTAGGCTATTAATGAAAAGGGTACTTAGTAGTGATGCTAATTCATGTTTTAGCCTGTTTAGAAGGCAGCCTGTGATGTCATCTGGTCTCATAGAGGCTATGTTTTTTGCCTTGGAAAAGGCTTTGAGGACCTGCTCTTCAGATACACTGGATATAAAAAGTTTACATACTCCTGTTAAAATGCCAGGTTTTTGTGGTATATAAAAAAAAATGAAACCACAATCATTTCAAAACTTTTTCCACCTTTAATGTGACCTATAACCTGTTCAATTCAATTGAAAAACAAATATGTCTCATTTTTTATATCACAAAAACCTGGTATTTTAACAGGGGTGTGTAAACTTTTTATATCAACTGTATATAGAGTGGGGGAGTTTGGGGAAGGTTTGTTATAAGCTAGAAGGGGATAAAGGAGTAAAATTTTCACCAAACATATCCGTAGCAGGTTTCCTATCTCTGTGAGATCAGTGTGTTTGATACCATTGGCCACTAGTTCTGCACATGCTTTGGTACTACCCTTTAGATTACTTACATAGCTGTAAAAGGCCTTATGGTTATCCTCAGCTGTACTTGCTAAGTTCATCTCAAAGGAGCCCTTGGAGGATTTGACAAGTTGACTTATTTGCCTGTTGAGGCTGAGGAGGGTGCTTTTCCATTGTTGGGCCCTTGTCTTTGTTTTCTTGGACAGCAACTTTTTGCATTTATTGTAGAGTTTGTTGATTCTGGATGTCCACCATAGTGTTTTCTTTTTACTTGGGGCTCTGGCTTTGATTCTTTCATTACAGCCAAGTTTATACACTTATGCAAGTGATTGTACACAGCTTTAGTGTAAGCTTCTGTGTAGTTACCACTTTCAGCTTGGGATGGGGCTTGGGATGCATTTACACCTTCACCTAGGAGGGTATCATCTGCCTTGTTGAAGTTTTTTAGTCATATTTAAGAGAAAGGCAGATGACTCTATAAATCTGCTTTAGAGAATTTTAGCAGAGGCATAGATGTTGACAGGAAGGCCATATTTGAGTTGAGTCAGGTGAACACCTTTATCAGTCATATCATTGATTTTGAAGTAAGGAAAACAGGAATGATTATAGCAGGAAAAGAAGGAATTATTGACTTTATTCTTCCGGTAGTCTATGTGGATTGGCATTGAGAGATGGAGTCCAGGTATACATTCACTTCATAACGTTAGTTTGCCTGGTTAACTGATGAAAAAAATTATTTGTATTTTTTCTGTGTTATACAATCCAGAGGTGTCTTTTATTGATTAACACTCGAAACTAGCTGGTAAATGCACTAAATGATGTAAAACCAAAACAGACAAGTCCAGCAAACACAAGAGTACGGTACAGAATTTAATAATATGAAGCGCTTTTCGTCACTGTCAATACAGCAACTTCTTCAGATAAAATAAAAAACTACAAATCGTGCTTAAATACTTAAAGTAAAAGCATCACATGTTAAAAAAGTGTCACATGTTAAAAAACATCCTATCCAGAACCAGGGCTGTATATACACGTACTACTAAAATACAGTCTAAATATTCTTGTATTACATATATTCAACCCCCTATTAGACCCAGTTCTTAGTATTTTTGAAAATGTATGTGAGCTTGATTTGAGACATGTTATGGATACTAGATGGTGCCCCAATTCTAGAAGGATTAGGAATGTTAATGTCACCCGTGAGGAAATGTTAGCCTTACACACTTTAAGATCATTCCAAGTGAGCGTGGTTAAACCAGACAAAGGGGGTGGGTTGGCCATTTTTGACCTTGTAGACTATAATACTAGAACGGGAATACTTTTGAACGGTGACGCCTATTCTAAAACATCACTTAATGAAATCAATGTAGCCTACAACCGTATTAAAGATTATTTAAATGACCTATTTATAGAGGCAAAAACTGATATTAATATGTTTAATTACATGTCAGTTTCATGGCCTAAAATCCCTGTGATGTTTGGCTTCCCCAAGGTGCACAAAGCTTTAACTAACCCCCCTATGAGACCCCTGATTGATGGAAGGGGCTCAATTACATATCCCTGTGCGAAGGTTGTGGACACTATTTTACAGAAATACTTGATGTCGGTACCTCAGGTTTGTAAAGACTCCTGGTCATTTTTACACAGAATTAATTACCTTAATTTCGACATGGACAATAACTTTTTGATTATTGATGTCAAAGTTCTTTATACTTCGATCCCCCACTTGGAGGGAGTCGAGTGGGTGAGTTTGATGCTTAAAGCCAAGGGGGCACCGATACAGGAGATACATCTCATAGAGATCTTATTGGACATCATCCTCACAAACAATTATTTTACCTTTAACAAGGAGTTTTATCTCCAGAAGAGGGGTGTAGCTATGGGCTCGCCATGTGGAGCCAGTCTAGCAAATTTAGTAATGGCATACTGGGAAAAATAATTTATTTTTAACAACTCCCAACACATGGCAAACCTTATCTACTACACCCGTTTTTTGGATGACATATTCATTGTCTTTAGAGGGGATAGAGCACAAGCACAAACTTTTGTCAACTACTTAAACAACACGACTGACTTTTTTGAATTTACTTTCAATTTTGATTGTGTTCTTATTGACTACCTTGACATTAGGTTATTTAAGGATGTAGTGAACAATAGATTTGTGTCCAGAATATTCAGAAAGGACACTTACTGTAATTCATTTCTCCATTTTACAAGTGGTCATCCTTTTTCACAAAAATGTTCTATTGTCAAGGGTCAGTTAATTAGAGCAGCTAAAATGGTCACTTTAGAGGCTGATTTAATTGATGAATGTAAGCTCTTGAGTAATGTTTCAACAGCGGGGTTATCCCATAAACCTCATTGACTCATTGGTAGATGAGGTACAATTTAAAAGACATAATGGGATAATTAAGCCTATTTTGAGCAGAACCCCATTGTTGAGTGAAATTGATCAAGATTTTTCTAGTTCTAATCCTCTGAGTACGAGTTCAGCTATAGTATTGTCTATTGGTAACATGACGGCTAACTATAGATACAGTTTTATAACTACATACAGCATGGACAGTGAGATAGTGAGATTCACATTATATAAAAACTGGGAATTTATTAATAATGATAAATTCTTAGTAGAAAAACTAGATAGCTTTCCTAGACTAGTTTTTAGAAGAGGTTCTAATCTTAAGAACCTACTTGAAAGGACTAAACTAAAGGGTACAAATAGATACGTAGGGATGTCCACTTGTGGCACATGTAGGATGTGTAAATTTATGGACGTAGGTAAGACTTTCACCATTAATGGGAGGAAGTACAAATTGAAGTACAAACTTAATTGTAATTCAAAGTTAGTTGTGTATGTTGCCATGTGTACGTCCTGTACCACTTTCTGTATTGGGAAAATGGAGCGTAGACTCTGTGATAGAGTTTACGAACACACCCATGTAATTGATAAAAACAAAAGTGACAATTCCTTGGCTAAACATTCATTTTCGAGCGGGGACCATAAGTTTTTGTTTAAAGCAATTGATCAAGTCCAGCCTAACATTAGGGGTGTTCCAGTTAATTTACTACTAGAGGAACGCAAACTAGCTTGGCAATTAAGACTCAACACGTTTTCTAGTCCAGGTCTTAATGAAACCTGTAATATCACCTGTTTGCTTAAATTAAAAAGTTTAAGAAGGTGATGTAGTATTATTGCAAGTGACATTTGTTTTTTATGTATGGGCACAGAATATTAGTTATGCTCATTTTATAATTTATCTCTTATAATCATACAGAGTATACGTAATACAAGAACATTTAGATTGTATTTTAATAGTATGTGTATATATAGCCCTGGTTGTGGATAGGATGTTTTTTAACATGTGACACTTTTTTAACATGTGATACTTTCACTTTAAGTATTTAAGCATGATTTGTAGTTTTTTATTTTATCTAAAGAAGTTGCTGTATTGACAGCGACGAAAAGCGCTTCATATTATTAAATTCTGTACCGTACTCTTGTGTCTGCTGGACTTGTCTGTTTTGACTTTTATTGATTCCCATTAGAAAACTCAGCAGAGTGTTACAGGGGAATAATTACTGCAGAATAACAAAAATATAAAGTGCAGAACTAACCGTATCAAGACAGTTACTGATTTAAATACAAAAACTGTGGGCATTGCTTTTAAGCATTGAATGTGGAGACCCCATATATATTTTCAGATAAAGGAATGGAGAGCATTAATTGTGATGTCAGAGGTTTACTGAATGAGGAACATGTGTGTTCACAGAGGATTTATTTATTTAACATTTGTTTGCCAGGAAAGTCTGACTGGGTCAGGAATCCATTTTCAGCAGAGGCCCGGGGAGAAAAGCTCCAAATGATACATGAAAGGTAAGACAATTTACATGAACAAGATAAAAAACAAGTATTAAAGCACACATTGATAATAATTGAATACGAAGTAAGTACAGAGAGGTAGATGCAATAATAAATATAAAATAAGTACAGAGATGTAGGTAAAATAATAAAACATGCACTAAATTAAAGTAAAGTGGTAGATTGCAAACTTTTTTTATATACATCAGGTAGGAGTATGGTAAAGACTGAGGATCAGAACATTAGATGCAAGCAGATACTTAGAAGGTTGGGAAAGATAAGGGTATAGAAATATGGAAAGTCTATTAGTCCAATATGCTAGTGGTTAGCAGATAAAATTCCTGTTTTAGGGATAGAAAGGAAAGCCGCTAGAGAGTGAATGGAGTTCACCTCTTAGGGAAAGAACAGGGGCAGGTTTGATGGGATAGAAAACGTTTTTTAGCATGTGTTTGAAGTTGTTAAAGCTCTCAGTGGTAGTATTGTCTGTTGGCAGAGAGTTCCAGAGCTTGGCGGTGGCATGAGAGTATAGGCACTGCCCAGCTCTTTTGTTTGGAATGTAGACTCTTAGGAGTTATTTGTTTTCAGAGTGGAGGGCTCTTGTAGGTATGTAGGTTTTAAGACAGATTTGAGGGCTGGGCATCTATCAGGTGTATATATCATTTTATGTGCAGAAGACAGCTGTACTAGGCTTAGGTGTTGTGTGAGTCCAAGCCAATTTAGTTCTTTCAGAGCTAGGCTGTGGTGGGAACGATAGGGGTAACCTGTGGCAAATTTGGTAATTTTATGGTAGCAGGATTGGAGCTTCTTTTTAAGAGAAAATTGTAAATTAGTGTATAATGGGCTGCATTTAAGTGAGGGAAGCAAATAGGTGTTGGCGAGGGCTTTTCTGATGGAGCTATCCAAGCAAGTTTTTTGTCTGTAGAGTGTTCCTAGTTTGATGTGTGTTTTTTTAATGCTATTGCAGATGTGGTGTTTGAAAGTTAATTTGTTATCTATGGTTACACCTAGAAGCTTAGATGTGGGAACTATTTCAATTTCTGTGTTATCCTGTGAGGAGGTTTTGGGGTATCCAATTTAAAAAAAATGCACTGAACATTATCTGAAATAGTTATATGTACCTCGTTCAAAGCTTTGAAAAGTATGGCTGTTTGAGTACTGTTTAGTACTTTTAATTTTATTTCTGTATATATTTGACATGTTGTACTTAATGGCATTTAATATTGCATTAGATGTGTATTACTATGCAACATAAGACTGTCTTTGTTTTTTTCCCGTTCTGCAGCTTTACTTCTACCTGAAGGCTTAAACATTCTTAGCTATAATATGATATTTTACTCCAGTCATTGCTGGGATATGTTATCATAATTATTTATTTGTTGAAGCAAAGATAATATAATTTTAGTTTCTAATTAATGAATACAATGTATTGTTTTCCAACAACAACAACATGCAAACAACTATATACAGCTGTACCAAACCATGGGTTGGAGCAGTAAGATGCTTGTGAAGGGGTCGTTGGTTAGAAGCTTAGCCTAACATCAAAAAGGTTTACTGTTACCAGGACTGAAAACAGTGCTTCTAGATGTCTTCTGACATTAATCTATTAGATAAGTTCCTCTACTGCAAACTACAATAGATCCTTTTCTGTTTTATTTACGATCCTGGAATAACTTCTTAAATTTCACAGTAGCATTTTCAATATTTAATAACTTGAATGCAGCATTTCACCATTCTTTAATAATGACCCTGCTAAACCAGTTACAGATAAATGTAATATTTTAGGCAAAACACAGGAATCATTGTAATATATTTATTATTTTAATATTTATAAGATGAACTGTGATATTGATTCCTTTATTTTTTAAGATGAAGTGCAATATTTATTCCTTTACTTTTTTTTAGATGAATTGTGATATGTATTGCAAAGAAAGACCAGTTTAGTTTACAGAAGGATTACCAATCAACCTTTTGATGACAATATTCCAAATGTGAACATAAATTTACAGCCCCAAAATGCATGCTTAAAGTCTGCAGCTTTCTCTGTGTAGCAGGGAGATGAAAATTTAGCCTAAAATGAAATAGTTTACATGAAGAGATATACCTATTTTAGCTGATTGTATATATTTTTAAAAAGGACTTAGAACTATTGTATTTTGTCATATGTGTTGCCTCTCAGAAACCACATTTTAAAAGGCTAACTGAAGAAGGCATTTTGAGCATATGGACACCCAGTGAGATATTTTTATGCACTCTTGATTTTGGACAGAGTTCCACACCTAATCTGAAACTGGATCTAAGGATTTCTAGTTTGCTTCTGTCATATCTCATAACTGGAAAGTGTCTACTATAGTACTCAAAAGGTTAACTCATACAGTGTTTTAGCTGATGGCCTGTGTTTTTGTGGGAAGTGTATAGAAATGAAGAATCTATTGTGTTAGAACCCAAGCTAAAACTAAGGGCTATTAACCGGATTAACCTGATTAACCGGACAATATCTGAAGCCACCATCCCCACCATATGGAAAATCTCCCATGTCATACCTCTTCATAAGGGAGGCTGTTCCACCGAACTATCAAACTATAGGCCTATAGCAATTCTGTCACCACTAGCTAAAATTATGGAGATGTGTGTACACATACAGCTCATGCACTATCTCACCCAAAAGAAACTATTGTCCAACACTCAGCGTGGCTTTAGGCCAAACCACAGCACTACATCAGCCCTCCTCTCTTTTTCTAACGTCATAAATCACAACCGAAACAACAACAAACTATCCTCTGCACTCTTTCTAGATCTTTCCAAGGCCTTTGACGTAGCCGACCATAAAATGCTTATGAACACCTTGAAGGCCTTTACTTTAAACAATCAAGCACTCCAATGGTTTGAATCTTATCTACAGGGCAGGGAACAGGCAGTCCTTTGGCAGGATAAATTATCATCGTGCCTCCCCATCACACTAGGAGTCCCCCAGGGCTCCATATTAGGACCCCTTCTTTTCTCTGTCTTTATCAACGACCTTCACACAGTCATCCCAGATGCTACCTGCATTCAGTACGCAAATGACTTCACTCTGATTTGTTCCACAACCTCCCCAGCAAGCCTACTCACGTTAACCCAAAACATCTTCAGTACAGTAGAAAATTGGCTTTCAAATCGTCTGATCCTAAACCCCAACAATACTAAGCTGCTTCTCTTCTCCCCTACACACAGGACCCTATCACCACCCTTTAACATAACAGCAAATAATGGCACCATCATCTCCCCGGAAGCCCAAACCAAACTATTAGGTGTCATAGCCGATAACAACCTCAAGTTTGACAAACACATCAAGTCAAACTATAAAAACTATCAATAAAAAACTCGGCTCTCTTTATAGGATCAAATCATTCCTCACCCCACTTGCTAGAACCGCAATTGCCCGATCCCAGCTACTATCAACCCTTCTTTATGCCTCACCTCTTTTCTCCAACTTGAACAAAATAGATCTTAATAAACTATCATTCTGCTATAACCAAATTGCCAGATTTACTGCTGGCACACCCTACCGGGCTCACCACTGCCTCAACCTAAATCTCTTAAGATGGCTGGAACTGCCTTACCTACTGCAGTTCAATCAACTCGTAGTAGCCCATAAAGTTCTTTACTGGCCAGAAAATACGCCTGCACTAAAAAATATAATCATCCCCTATGGTAACAATCGCCCACTCCGCTCATCCACCAGACTCCTAATTCAAACGGTCAAATCCAACCACTCTGCTGGTGACTCGCTATTGTCAACTCTGTTGGTAAAACATGGAACTCGCTTCCAGCAGATCTGACTTTAGAACCGTCGCTAAACTTATTCAAAAACAAACTCAAGAATTACCCCAAAACACACTGGTTATGTCTGTGCTCAAACCCTGACTAGTGTTCTCTCTATTTATCTGTTTCTTTTGTCTCCATTTTTAGAAATAGTTTTTTTTCATACCAGGAAGGGTAAACTGAATAAACTGCCACTCACTGTGTCATTATCCTGAATGTTAATATGCACATATTATCTCTATTTAGTACTTGTACTGCTGAAGTCTGCAACATGTATGTAACTACCATTTACTAAAAGTTCTTTATGTGTATGTATGTAACTACCATTTACTAAAAGTTCTTTATGTGTACGTATGTAACTACCATTTACTAAAAGTTCTTTATGTGTATGTATGTAACTACCATTTACTAAAAGTACTTTATGTGTATGTATGTAACTACCATTTACTAAAAGTTCTTTATGTGTATGTATGTAACTACCATTTACTAAAAGTTCTTTATGTGTATGTATGTAACTACTATTTACTAAAAGTACTTTATGTGTATGTATGTAACTACCATTTACTAAAAGTTCTTTATGTGTATGTATGTAACTACTATTTACTAAAAGTTCTTTATGTGTATGTATGTAACTACCATTTACTAAAAGTTCTTTATGTGTATGTATGTAACTACCATTTACTAAAAGTACTTTATGTGTATGTATGTAACTACCATTTACTAAAAGTTCTTTATGTGTATGTATGTAACTACCATTTACTAAAAGTTCTTTATGTGTATGTATGTAACTACCATTTACTAAAAGTTCTTTATGTGTATGTAACTACTGTTTACTAAAAGTTCTTTATGTGTATGTATGTAACTACTATTTACTAAAAGTTTCTTTATGTGTCTGTGTACTATGAACCTCTTGGAGCTTTTCTACCCGGGCCCAGCTGAAAATGGACATATATCCAGATGGACTATTCCGGTTAACAAATGTAAAATAAAATAAATAAATTAATAATATGTTGGAGTATAGCTAATTCTTTTTCAGAATTATGTTCATTTAGCTATTTTCCTGGCATTATTAGATGGATTTAACAGTAATTACTGTATTAGTTTAATCCTTGTATTGTTTATAGCCATCTTCAGAATGATACCATGGTCTGTCTAAAATGGAGCCCAGCATAAGTCCACTGTAGAATCTAGGATGATTAACATTTTTTAGAAATAAATATCTCATAAGGGTGGGAAAACTTTAACTCCATAATTTTAGGACTGTCCAAGTTATGTAACTTCACATGAAAAACTGTAGTACGGTATCATTCCTCTGATCTTGCAGACACTGAACATCTGGAGAAAGGCTCCTGAAAAGTAGCTAAACCTGACAAAAATAAATAAATAAATAAATAAACTTGGATATTTAAGTAGAATGATATTTGGATACTTGATTGTGGAATATCATCATTCAGAACTTCAACAAATGAAATAACAAAAGGAAAGGGGGAGGTTATAAAATAATGGAATATCTGGGGTATGAAAAGTTAAAGATAGACAGTTTTGAAGCTACAGTATCTTAATGCCAATTGTACTAGCAACTGTCCTCTGAATTATGTAAAAAAAAAACAAAAAAAAAAACACAGTGATGCATCTCTGAGAATTGATAGGCTCCATTCACTAGTCTAAATTGTGCTTTCTTAGTTGTGTCACAGTCCACAAAAGGGGGATAGCAGTTGAGATTTATTTTCCCTGTCAGGAATTAATGCAGACAGTATTTATAGCCATTTCAAAAAATATATATCATGGCAATAGAGAAAAAAAAGTAATAAAGGAAAGTCATATGGCACAAAGGATCATCTATGTTTAAACAAACCCATAAAAGAGAGCTGTAAACGTGTCATACCCCCGGATTCAACAAGCTCTGCACAGAGTGCAGGAATAGGGCAAGAGCTGCTGCACGCAATATGGCCAATGAGCAATCCAGGATCGAGCTCCCGGGATGTGCACAAGCGCTTCTACACTATTCCTGTATGGACACCACTGCTATATGCTAATTACCTCATTTGCTGGTGAAAACCATGCAAATGAGGTGAATTAGCAATCCAGAAAGCAGGCAGGTGTCTGTGCAGGAATAGCGTAACCTGCAGAAATGTATTCGGTTACTAACCGAATAAATTTTTGCAAATTACAAAACGGAGGCATGACAGCTCAAAAGAAAGCATGTATTCAAAGTAGTAGGCATGCCAATGGTCAAATATATGGCCACTGGCATGAAAAATAGTTGCAATTTTATAAAAAACAAGTTTTTTTTGGCCAATCTCGGCCATTTATGCATAGGGCAGTGAAGCGCAAACAGGATCTCCATGAAAATAAGAAAAAAAGGAAGAAATAAGCTTTAATACCCAAATCAGCATTTTGCCATAATAGTCAATGTAATACATAAGACAAAAATAGCAGGAAAAAGTGGTTGCTAAGGGGGAAGGCTCAGTGTGAGTGTGGTAGCATTCTGGTTTATGTAAATGAGGGGACTTATACTGAATCACAGATTTCCTCTCAATATTAGCTTGCATCCAACCATGTAGGTGCAGCAACACCATTGTGTAAGTGTAAGAGGTGGATGGGTTTACCTTTAAAAACTCAAATCACAGTGGTTCGAGTGCTCATATGAAAGAATCGAAACCACGAAAGTGAAAACGTCAACAGTCCTTAATGTTTGAAAAACAGCAAATTGAAAAGCAGATTTGCTGTTTTTCAAACATTAATGTCAAACAAACAAACAAAAAAAAAACAAAGTGTAAAGCAGGGGGGCAAGCCCCCCTGCATCCCCCATGTGGGGGGCTGCACCCCCACACCCCCTACTTTATTATTCTAACTCCGAGATTGCACTACAGTGGGGAAAGGAACCATTTCCTGATCCCCTCTATAGTGCAATCCGCCCCAGAATGTTGAATGTGCAATGACCGAATCTCACTGTGCATTCGCTCATTGCACAATCAAACCTTTTTCCATTTGGCGTTTGCAAACTTTGCAGACTGACTTTCGGAAAATTGCTGTTTGCCCTTGTGCAATACTCACATGTAAAGGTAAACCGGTGGATGACCTCATAAGAGGGTGTGTCATGCATACTGTAAGCTTATTGGAGCTCTGTGTTTGCCCTTAGCTAAGCAAAGCTAAGGAAGGGGGTGTGTCTCACATTGTTGAGCACTGTTTTCCCTGCTTAAATGGGTGTGCATGCTGCGTACTCGGTTTTAAACAAAACAAACAAAAAAACCCCCCAGGAAATACCAGCATTGTTCACATCTGAGCATTGGGTAAGCGCGGCATGCCTTGGGGCTTAAATGGGAATTCAATGGGAAGGGAAAACAGCATTAGGAAGACAATCAAGGAGAACTAGCATAGCTGGCAGGTGAAATTTCTCAGAATCGGCCAATTTCACAGGCAGCAGCCCAGCACACTACTATAAACTATGCAAACATCTTTCAGTCTCGTTTTTCCCACAAACTCTACACCACCAGTGTACACAGATGGAGAAATTTTACCTGACAAAACCAACAAAATGTTAGGGGCTGCTTTCGCTCTCATATGTGCAAGAGGCTGAGGGTGGTGAGGTTGTGAATGCTTATGACCATCCCACAGTGAGGAGGAGGAGAAGAGTGTACAGACCCAGGGTATCCTACCAGGGGCTACATGAGCTGGAGATTGTGGAGCACTATAGGGTGGACAGGGACATTCTACAACAAATTGTTGAGCTGTGCCGGCCCTGCCTCACACACAGAACCAACAGAGGGGAAGCCATCCCAGTGGATACCAAGGTATGTGTAAGCTTAAGAATACTAGCCACAGGTACCTTCCAAAGGCCAACTGGGGATATCATGGGGGATCTTCCAGGCATCAGTATCCAGAGTACTCCACCAGTTCCTGGATGCCATGTTAGCACATGGCAGTGAGCACATATATTTCCTCAACACCCGTGAGGCATTGACCAGCAATATGTATCTCTTCCACCAAATAGCAGAATACCCTGAGGTAGTGGGTGCTATAGACTGCACGCATATACACATCAAAGCTCCACCCAGTGAGTGGGGTAGGGTCTACATAAACCACAAGGGCTTCCCCTCCATCAACTGCCAGGTTGTGTGCGATGCCCAGGACATTATCTTGAATATGTGTGCTGGCAGCCCTGGAAGCTATCACGACTCCCACATCTGGCATATGACACTGCTGTACCAGTCATTTGCCAGTGGTGACATCCCATATGGCCACCTAGTGGGTGATGCTGGCTACGCACTGGAGCCATGGCTGATGACACCCATCAGAAATGCACACACACCTGAACAAGAACTCCATAATGAGGCACACGCACAAACCAAAATCATTACAGAGCATGTGTTTGGGATGCTGAAGTCATGGTTCCACTGCCTGGACATATCCGGTGGAGCCTTGCAGTACTCTCCAGCTAAATGTGCACAAATGTTCATAGTATGTGCCATGCTACACAATATAATCCTGCGGAAACAGCTGCAGCAGAAAAAGCATGGAGCAAGACCACACAGCCCCCCACCATTGCCAAGCACATCACAGGCACAGAGTGACTTGGAGGTGGAACTACCTGAGCCTGCCCATGTAGCAGAAGGAGGCATGCCCAGTATGCCCAGGCCTTGGCAAAGAGTCAAAGCATAGCACATATACTGACATGGTAGGGGCCCATGGAATGACACCTCTCTCTGACTTGCACATACAGTAAAAGGGATGCCAAACATGACACTACTTGTGCTTTACCATGTATAGGGTTGTATACTTTGTGTATCCAACATAGTCAGCCCTCTAGCACCGTCCTCAATACGGCCCAGCCACAAGGTAAATCACTCTTCCTATCAAGTACTGAATGGAGTAGTATGTTCTAATAGTTGTATCTATGGTATGGATGTGGGTATGCAAGGGAATCAGGTGGCTGAATGGGATGGCAGCAGCCGGTGAACACCTATATGGGCAGCATGACTAGGCAGTACTAGACACAGACAAGGTGACAAATCCACCTCAGTACATGTGGTGTCCCAAATAACTGTGGCTGTCCATAGGACACACACATGCATGTCAGTGAGGCTCACATACCCACCACCAGCCCCAGCCAGCAGGACAGGTGTAGATGACCATAAATAAAGGCTGGGCTAAGGCCTCCAAATGATGGCAATGGTGAGCAGCCCCCCTCCAGACCTACACAGACAGACTACAATAGGTCTGGCAGTTGTATGTTAGTTATGAAGGGTAAGAAGTCTGAAATTGAAATGTAGGCCAATAAACCCTAAGATCTGTACTCTACTGATATACCTCCAGTCTGCATGATAGGTCAGAATACAATATGAAATGGAAGCCAACAGAGTACCTGAAATACCAGTACAGTCATAGCAAATGTTTAAAGTAGTAAGGTGTCCCCCCCCAATCCTATGTAGAACTGCAGTAACATGTAAGTATGAGGAGTCGTATCAGTGGAGCATAGATTGCCCGAGCTGGCACAATCTACAGGATAGATTGTTGCTTGTGTACAATATGCAGGGGTCTGTGTGTTAGGTTGTTGTATGTTCAGTATTGTCTGGAAGTGGTCAGCATGTAGGCATGGAGGGTTGTGTCTCAGTGACCCATGGGCAGTGCTGTGGTTGACAGGACCATGTTCCAACAACTGCAGTGCCAACCACAATGCCTCTCAGCAATACCCATGTCAGCAGTCATCCATACTCACTGTCCAGATATCAGTATCTGTCACTGTCTGAAAGATGGGCATGCCATGAATGTGGGCCTAGACATACACACAGTACACAGGTTGAAGTACCCTAGACAGAGTACATAAAATGTAACTATCAGATGCACACACCTTTGGAATTGTACATACAGGTTAGCAGCACACTAGTTGTCTGTGTAGTATGGAATACTGGTGTAGTCTGGCCAATCACTGGCAGACCACAAAAGGCACAGTTATGAAGTAATGAGAGACTGCCTATGTCCCCGAACAAGGCAGCATAAAGGGAATGTCCCAGGTATATCTGTGAGTCAGCTGCAAGTAGCTTCCATATCACACATGCATTCAGCTGACCCCACCATCAGCCACAGGTTTATCACAGGTCATATCCTTGCTGTTGGGAATGAGTACATTATGACCCCACTTCTGTATGGGAATACCCACAGAATGTAGCATGCCGAAGAGGTGTCCTATGCAAGTGTGTCCCTAGCTGTAAGCAGCACCCTGCCTGCATCCAGATCAGTGTATCTATATGGACAGGAAGTATTGACAGTAACACCTCACATGCTTAACCTGTCAACCCAGGGGAATCCACTGGCTCGAAGCCTAGGAATGTAGGAGTGACAGAATGCACTGGCCTGCTACAAATGCCCTGCATCACTACCAAATAGCCTACAGTCCTCTGTCAAAGGCCTTTGCCTCACCCGTAGTGCCAATGTATGGTATCTCATGGGGTCCTAACTAACAGCCTAACACAGTCAACAGAACACAAATGCAAGGCCATGTTGACAAATCCCAGTAGCATGCCCCCCATGTCTTACTGCAAGAACTGTGGACCAATCCATAAATACTACTGGGATGAAGGAGCAACTATAGGGATACTTCTCAGATATTGCTTGCATAATGTTAGGAAGAGGATAGAATAATGGGGGGGGGGTGTAGAAGCATGGGACATCATGGAGTGTGTGAAGTCTGAAACTCTGATGTGTGCCCATACCATCCCTGCCTGCAAGCCCATTAATGGGTGGCTACAAATCTGCTTGTAAACCACACTGTGAAGGGGAACTGACCAGATATATGAGCCCTGCCTCTGGGTATCCTGGGTGAATCTGTACAGCTGAGTGGTATGGCCACAGCAGGATATAGCTATTCTGTTAAGTCGATATATGTACAAGAAGGGGATCCTCAGCCACCATACTAACAAGGTGCTGGACCATTTACACAGACCCATCAGCAAGTGTCTGTAGCTACCCCTCCAGAATGGCAGGAGTGTGCAAGAATGTGTAGGCTGCAGCCCACAATACTGGACTCAGCTTCATTCATCTTGTATTTCTCGGTAAATAACTCCATATTGTCAACCTATCTACAGC